>NC_062284.1:119432673-119735703 GCF_902655055.1 Lutra lutra
TGGGTGCTGGTCTGTTCATTGTGGCTGGGGTGTTGTTATTTTCAAGGCTTTCAGTGGACAGAACTAAGAAAGAATAGAATAACAAGCTTATTGATATTTCCAGATCACATCTAACAATATTGGAGTTCTCTTAAAATCTTTGATTTTGTATTCATAGCTTTTTGCTTGGCTTCTAATGCTGTGAATGCTGTTAATACATTCATGTTTTGCGCTATTCTACAAGATACATAAAATGGTTTCACAATTATATTGTTACTGTTAATTTAAGTCCATTTGAAACATGGTATTTCTTCCTGTTTCATTTTCTTTCCCATACATTCCACTAGAATGGACAGTATTGAGTTCAAAAGCCCTGTGAAAGAATCCTTTTCCCTGTAAAGTTAATATTGCCAACTTGATCCTCTAGTTATTTTGCTTCCTTTTAAATTTTTTAAAAATTTTTTCTATTTTAAAATATTTATTTGAGAGAGAGAGGGAGTGAGCAGGAGTGGGGGGAGAGGCAGAGGGAGAAGTAGACTCCACGCTGGGCAGGGAGCCCAACTCCAGCCAGCGATCATGACCTGAGCCCACTGAATCACCCAGTACCCCCCCCCTCTTTTTTGCTTTTAAAAAAAAAATTATACTTACAGTTTGCTCTTCTCTAAGAAATCAATTTTATTGAGACACAATTTAATTTATATTATACTGCACCCATCAAAAGTATACGCTACTCCATATACATCTGTGTGGCCAGCTGTTGGAGTGACCCCAGGACATTGTCATCACTACAGTTTCCTTGTGCCCCTTTGAGTCAGTCTTCTCTCCTCTCCACCTGAGTCCTCAGGCAACCACTGATGTACTTTCTCAGTTTCACCTTTTCCAGAATCTCCTAGTAATGAAATCATAGAAAAGTATACTTTTATTTCTGACTTATTTGGCTCAGCATAATGTTTTTGGAATCCTAAATGTTGTCTGTATCAACAATTCACACCCTTTTATTGCTGAGTACTGTCCCATTTTATGGAGATACGATTTGTTTATCCAGTCAGTGGCTGGGTGGATTTTGGATACTTGGGCAGTTTTTAGGTATTATGAATAAAGCCGCTTTGAACATTCTTGTACAGGTCTTTGCGTGGATATGTGAATTCATTTCTCTTGGGTAAGTATCTAGGCGTGGGGTTGTAGGCTCCTGTGATAAGTGTATACGTGATTTTATACAAAAATAGCGGACTGTTTTCTGAAGTAGTGGTACGAGGTTACACCGGTCCCCACACTTAATATTGTGTTTTTCCTTCTAGCCATTCCAGTGGGCATATTGTCGTACCTCGTGATTTTCATTTGTATTGTTCTCCTTTTGATTGAAGAGTAAAACATGTCTTAGTTCCAAAGCCATCTTCCTATGAAAAAATACATTTAGTGAAGCCTCAGACTTCTTAATCTCCATTGTACCATCGCAGGTATGGTGTAAACAGGGAGACGATTTGTTGAATACCTGTGTCTGTTAGCATGGGCTCATGAGCAAAGGAGGGCATAGCCCCTGCCTCAGGTTTACATATTAGTGAGGGGAGGTAGATATAAATCAGACAACCTCACAAATAAATGTAAACTTGTACCTTTGCTGTGCGCTGCGTAGGAAATCTACAAGGAGAAGCCCGAGGCTGTTGTACCTGGACCTCCTCCTGGTTTCCCAAGAAAAAGACATTGTTTACATGCTCCCTCCCTTCATACCTGTTGCAAAATTTCTAAAGTGCTGTAACTCTGGGACCTGTAGTGACAGGCTGAGCCCTGGGAAAGTAAGCTCACACCCTGCTGTTGGAACCCAGATCTGTGGCAAAGCCATGATGAGCTTTCACATGATTATTTGGCTTGAGATGAAGTCATATAGACTGGTTCCCTGCAGAGCCCAGGGTGAAACACACTTCAGTGTTTTTAAAAATATATATTGGTAACACATGGTTTACATTTAATTTGTTAAAATCCCTTTCCTATTTTATTTTTAACATTGTGGATAATAATGATTCCTCAGCGATGAAAGAATGTCAGTACTTGTTACGTTATCAGTGTTTTTTTTTCTTTCCTTGCATCTTGTAGGTTTGTTGACAATCCCCCCCACCCTGCCCCCCAGTGAGACCACTCATAGTTTTTTTGTTTTTTAAAGATTTTATTTATTTATTTGACAGACATAGATCACAAGTAGGTAGAGAGTCAGGCGGGGGGTTGGGGGGGAAGCAGGCTCCCTGCTGAGCAGAGAGCCCAATGTGGGACTCCATCCCAGGACCCTGGGATCATGACCCAAGAGCCGAAGGCAGAGGCTTTAACCCACTGAGCCACCCAGGTGCTCCCGCTCATAGTTTATTAGATTTGAAACTTCAGTTTATGTTTTAATTTCCTGTAGGTCAACTTGACCTGGTGTAAAAAACTGATAGTCTTCAGGATGTTAGGTCTTAAATTCTTAGAAATTTTGATTCTGTGTTACTGCTCTAATAATTGAATTCATTCCATGTAGTTACTGTGTACTATTCTGAAGTGTCTTAGATAAGATGTAGTTTCACTCGACTGTTCTAAAACTGGAAACTTTACTGACGCTGTTGTCTATTTGCAGTTTTGATGCACGGTTAAAGTGACTGAAACATAATAGTCATCACTGACGGTGCGCTTTTAAAGGAAATCTACAGAGAATATTTTTAGTAACAATGTACTTTTTGAATGTCGTGATCGACTTCTCATGTTTGAAAGCTTACTCTACTTTTTAGGCAGAGGAATTCTGGTCTCTCAAGGTAAGCAGTATAGTAAACGATTTAGGGAAGTGTTGGTTGCGTTTCCCCCCCTTCGATCCTCTATATGATTTGGAGAAATTACAGGGGAATTGCTATGCACATATTGTGGCATGTAGAGTCCAAGAGTGAAATTGTAGGGTAATCGATCTGGTTTTCATTTTGCCAGTCATCGCCCTGGCAGGAGACGCTTGGCACACTCTGACCGAAGTAACTGAGGAGCATTTAATAAAGGGCTGGTTTGGTGGCACTGGACAGGGATGTAGGAAGAACCAGTGAGGAGGGCACATGCCCACCCCTCCCCCACTGGCTCCACTTGGGGAGCTTTCCTCCCTCTGGTTCTGAAGGCGGGAAGGAGAGGGACCAGTGCCTGGACCTGGAGGAGAAAGGAGCTGGGGTTTGGGCCCTCCATAGGGCCATGGCTGTGGGTGGCAGGATGCAGTGATCTCCCTGGAGTCAGGGGAGTATATCCTGCCCTCATCCTTCCACCCTTCACTTCTCTTACCGGTGCCCCCTCTTGGTGGAACCAGACCGGAGGTCAGTTGGGGGGAGCCTGTTCATGTTTCCGTCTACTCGGACCATTCCAGCCGGGAGCAGCGTGAGTGGCTCTGGGGCGGATGGAATACATCCACCACACGGAGGGACAGAATGTAGGATGGGGAGGGCCAGCAGCCATGGCAGTGGTTCCCACGTGCCCTGAATACCTAGCACCTGCATGTGCTTAGTCCTGGCCAGTGCTGGATCTGGTGGATCACTAGGGAAGGTATTCTAACATCTGAGACATCTCTAAGTTAAAACACCCAGACAAATAAACAAAAAATAGTTAAATGGAGTCCCAGACCTGTTTCAGCTAAGTTCTGATAGTCTTCATTTCCCAGCATTTGATAAATTGGAAGACGGTACAGAATCGGGGGAAATCTCTCTCAGAGAAGTCTGTCTTCCTGCAGGGGCCACCTCTGAATTGGGAAAGCAGAGCTGGCCGTCCTGAGCCCTCCGCGTCCCTGCACACTCTCCTTGCCTGCTCTCCCAGCCTGCATGAAGCGTCTCTCTCCGGGCGGGTTGGGGGAAGGGGGGTTTCTAGGGGCTCCCGCAAGGGTGCAGCACAGTCCCAGTAAGCTTGCCATCCAGGAGTGCCCCGAAGCGGTAAGCTGTCCTCGGGGCTGCTCCACGGGGGAAGAAAGTGCCCCCGAAGCGGATGCACTCTTTTTGTCGTTGTCGTTTTGGGGGACCGCTGCACAGTTGAAACACCCCAAGCACAACATTTCTTTCTGTTGTCATAGAAGAACGATGACAGGGGCGCCTGGCCGGCTCAGTTGGAGGAGCGCCTGGGCGACTCTTGATATCAGGGTCGTGAGTTCGAGCCCCCTGGGGAAAGGGGTATAGAGATTACTTAAATAAATACGTTAAAAAAATAAAAGGTTGAAGACCGTGTCTTCTCTATGCACTTCTAAGTATATTTTATGTACTTAACAAGGATAGAACTCACCAGAAATGTAAACTGCGTCCTCAATGCGGTGTGCAGATCCCACAGACCATGTGAACCCAACCCCAGAAGTTGAGTGTGATCTGGGGCTCTGGTTGTTCTGCCAATGAACACGCTATTGCATGTGTGTGTGGATGATTCCAGGGACACGACATTGGGAAGCTTAGCTTTCTCTCACCCATTTTGGAATATATCTGCCAAAGCAAAAGCCCTTTTTCTCCTTACTCCCTCCAAAAATTTATCTGAAGTAGCACATGATTTTAAGAATCTCCTTCCTGCCGGGTGAATTCAGAGACCCTGGGTCCCACCTGGGGGAGGGAATGTTAAACATCTGCACAAACATACATAGGTGGTCCCACTTTGTGGGATTCTGTGGGTTTTGGTGCAGGTGTTGGACCTCTGAACCACACGCATAGACTTGAAGACATGGCCAGCAAACTGGATTTTCTCCTGGGAGTGTCGTGGTTTGGTGGAAAGACAGAGGCAGCTCCAGAGACTGGGGTGTGGATCCTGGCTCTGCTTCTTGCTGATTATGATCTGGGGCAATCCCCTGTCTTTTTAGAGCCCATTTTCTTGGCTGTAAACGGATGTAATCTCAGATTTCTTCATGGAGTTGTTTAGGGCCATCTGAGTAAGTGATTGTTTTTGAAATTTCCTATACAGATGGAAAGGTGATGTCTTGTCCCCTGATGGTCATGTGCCAACAACACAAATACAAAGTCATAGTAGCAGTGGTAACTTTTGACTCTGTTTCTCATCTGATGTGAAGGATTAAAGTGTGTGTGTATCAGAAAGCATTTGTGGGGGCGCCTGGGTGGCTCAGTGGGTTAAAGCCGTTGCCTTCGGCTCAGGTCATGATCCCAGGGTCCTGGGATCGAGCCCCGTATTGGGCTCTCTGCTCGGCGGGGAGCCTGCTTCCCTTCCTCTCTCTCTCTGCCTGCCTCTCTGCCTACTTGTGATCTCTGTCGGTCAAATAAATAAATAAATCAATCTTTAAAAAAAAAAAAAAAGAAAAGAAAGCATTTGTGTTAAAGGATGTAGATTACCTGCTGCAGTAGATGACCCCAGATCATTTGGTTTCACTTAGGAATGTGTGATTGGGTTGTTGGAGCTGCCTGGTGATATTTGTAGTAGATTCGCCTTTTGGTGGGGGAGGCCGGTAGGTTCCTGAGTCAGACTGCTTTGCATTTGGCCCGAGGCAAGTTAGTTAACCTGTCTGAACCTTAACTTCCTTATCTGTACCCCTCCCTCTGTTCTAGAGTTGTTGAGAGGATGAAATATGCATGAAAAATGCTTGGGATAGAGCTTGGCACCTGGTCAGTCGTCAGTTAACATAAAAAGTTATTTCTCTTGGGGCGCCTGGGTGGCTCAGTGGGTTAAAGCCTCTGCCTTTGGCTCAGGTCATGATCCCAGGCTCCTGGGATCGATGCCCACATTGGGCTCTCTGCTCAGCAGGGAGCCTGCTCCCCCGCCCCCCCCTCTGCCTGCCTCTCTGCCTACCTGTGATCTGTAAAATAAATAAATAAAATCTTTTTTAAAAAAAGTTATTTCTCTTGCTCTTACTACTACCGTCACCACTACTACTCTGATGTTTGGGGGTACCCTGATTCCAGGTTGGGCTGGTATTTAAGCCAAGTGACTCAGCATTGTACCGAGTGAATTAATTTTTGTGTGTGTAAAATTTCCATAGATAATCAAAGGCTGGCTGTTTGGGGGCACCTTAACGGACCACTGTGGCAAGGTCTGAGACTGGTGTCAAGGCACCAGCTTTCAGCGCCCCCCAACCCCCACCTGTGGGAGGTCCCGAATACCGGCTGCACGTGGCCTTACTGAGATAGATCCCTTTCAGGACTCATGAAATGGCGGTCAGAGAGTAGTTTCACACTCTCCCATGAATCGTGCCCTGCGAAGTGTTTGTTAAACCGGAGATTTCCCCCTTATGCCGCATAATCTGGTAACTCCTAACCCTTGGCCCACTTTCTCGTTGGCTGTCATGTCGCCTCGTGTAGTTGTCAGTGATTAACCTCATGAGCTTCTGGTTCCATGTGTCCCCAGCCTCAGGTGGCAGTGAATTCTCAGGCGAGCTGAGGAGTGTGTGGACGCAGGTGCCCTTATCGCTCTATGCCAGTCGGGGGCTGGTAGCCCAGATGAATCCCCAGAGGGGGCAGGGCTCAGTCTGGGCACTGGCCCCTCTGGGTGACACACATCGAGTATCACCGAAACTGCGCAGCTCTTTGGCTACAGAGGCTGGCGACTCCCACCTTCTGTAGAACCTCACGGGAACACAGTTTGCCAGGCAGATACGGTGACGACGTGGAGGACCAGTGGGACTTGCCCTGGTGGGACTCTGAAACTGGCCTCTAGGACACTCCGTGTGTGGCCAAGGAGGGGAGAGTTTAGACACCCTCGTGTCCTGGCTGCAGGCAGCTGCGGGTTGGGTGGCCCAGCCTTGGTCACGGTTTTCCTGTGGTTTCACACGGTTCCCCGGGTCCAGGTGAGCTTGTCTTTTTGGGTAGATTCTGTTCCCTTAAATGTTTCCCTTAGTGCTAATCACATGGTTAGTTCGTTCTACCCCTCCGTCCTCTCTACCTCTCCGGCATCTCCCTGCCCTTTGCCGAGGGTGCCTGGGAAGCCTCAGTTCTTTAGGAGTTCTGGATTTACCTCTTTTTACCGGCGGGTTTCTTGACACCCTTCCCCACCCCAAACCAGTTTGGCCCATGCCCTCTACTCCCGCTGGGCTCTGCCCACCCCAACCCCACCTTGATTAGCACCTACAAGATCAGAAGAGGAATCCATAACACTTACAGCGTCATTTGCTCCTTGTCATTTCTTCTGCCTGGGTTGGGGCTGCTTTCAGGTTTGTCCTTGCAGCCGATGTCACCCCCTCAGCCTCTTCTCAAACGCCATTTGTTGAAAAGATCGCCTTTGCCACTGGTATACTTGTGCCAGAATTGAAAGGTGCTGGAAAGGCAGTTTCTCCCTCCAAGTGGGCTGAGTCAGTTATAGCAAGATGCTGTGGCCAAAAGCTGGGTTCCCGGCCCCGGAACCCCAGCAAAGGCCACTGGTGTGGAACGTGCGGGAGACTGGTGACCTATTGGTCCTGTGGCCAGCGACCACCCCTTTGCAAAGCAAACATATCAAGAAACCAATAACCCAGCATGCCTGTTTTCCAGGGTTGGGGGGGTGGGGTTATGATTTTTTTTTTCTTTTTTAAATGTCATCACTGTCAGGTTGAAACCCAGTACATACACACCCCATAACTGTAACTTTTACCTGGCCAGGTACATTTGACAACATTTAGTTATGGAACTAAGGTGATCAAATTATATGTGCCAGTTAGATAAGATCATATTGGAACATTTAAAAATAGATGAGTGACTACTGACAACGAGCAGATAAAATGTCACTAGCTGGGCCAGGTGTAATCCAGTCGAGGGTGTCTCTGTTTGTCAGACCCACATGTGCCTTTATTACCCTCCATAAAACATTACTGTGGTAATTATCCTTTGCAGCATCCGAGTCACTTTAAAAAAAGTAGAGGTGCTAGAAAGAGTGTGAGCGCAGAGCTAGAGCTGGCTGTCCTCTTTTCCCTCTCCACGTCATACTGTCAGTTGATAAGTCCTTTACTGAGTCTTGAACTTTTTTTTCTGTTAAGGTTTTATTTATTTATTAGAGAGAGAGAGAGCATGAGCGCATATGAGCTGGGGAGGGAGCAGTACAGGGAGAGGGACCGAGTGCAGAGCTTGGAGCCCAGTGCGGTCGGTGCTCCATCCCACAACCTTGAGATCATGACCTGAGACCTGAGCCAAAATCAAGAGTCAGACACTCAACCGACTGAGCCACCCAGGTGCCCCTGGGTCTTGAACTTTTAAAATAACTGAGTTTCTATTTCTGTCAGTGCAATGAATGGTAAATTTATCTCCCTTCGTATCTATTGGCTTGAAGTGAGTTTGCCTTTTAAACTTAAAAAAAAAAAAAAAGCATGAAAAGGCAATCTAATATATGTCTTTTATTCTATCACGTGTCCTCTTTGTAATTTGCTTACGCGGTTTTTATTTTAAGATCGCGTCTCCGGTACAAACAACTGTTATTAAAAAATGATAAAAAGGAATATATCCACATCTTGGACCATTTTATCACACCACTGCCCATTCTTGTTTCATACCAGATGACAAATAAAAACCTACATTTGCATATCTTTGTTTCTGTAATAAAGTTGTTAGCTGTCAGGAAGAATTTACTTATCCATCTATTGTGGGGGGGGCACACGATATCTGGAATTCATCTGAATTCACCTCTTTGAAGTGGTGGAGCCTGGCTGTCATTAAAGCATATCCAGCAACCAGCTTCTCATACTTCCTGTGTGTTTTGCAAGTGCTTGAAAGTTTTCTAAACCTTTCTGTGCCCATACTCCTTTTCAGCCTGCCCAGGTAACACTGTGAGCCTGTAGATCCGGGAAAAGAGTTAAGCCTTAGCTGCTAACCATGCCCAGAGGACAGATGGGTGAAACGAATTTGGAAGATTTAGTTGGATAAAGCAGTGATTCTGCGGATGCTAATTATTCGGCCTTCTGATTTAGAGCATGAGGTGGTGGTGGTGTTGTGGGGGTGTGCGTTCCCCTTTCTTTATTAGAGATCACCGGTGTGGAGTTTGACAGTATTCATAACTATATTTCAGGTGTTTGCTGATCATTTTATTATTGATTGATTTTAGTGCACTAGCTCCCGCCTGCCTTTGGCAGTTGGGAAACGGCAGTCTGGAGAATAGGAGAAATAACTCATTTCAACCCAGACACATGGGAGCTCTGCCTGCCTTCGTGCATGGACCTGCGCCAGGTTTGCCCCCAGTCCCTCCCCAGGAAAGCTGGCCTGATGGCTAGTGGAGGTTATGAATAGTAATGCCCAGGTCGTGAGTGAACCAAAGAGGGATTCCTGCAAAGCGGACCCCTGGGAAACTGACGAACAGGGTTCCTTTCTCAGTGTCCACCCCCTTCACCGCACCTGGTTTTAAGGCAAATGTTGGGTTGATTTTGGTTTTATTTCGGTGTGAATGCAAGGACAGGAGTGAGCTTCCTGCAGTGACTAACACACACAGAGCCAGCGTCGCCACTGCAGATGAAGCATTGAACCTGTGCCCTGTGTCCTTGCCCACCTGTCCCTGCTGCATTCCCTCACCCCCAGATCTGCAGATGCTCATGAAAGAACTGGGGGGGGTGGTTATGAGATAGCCGAGGTGTGCCCCTGACAGAGGTGTGGGACGCCAGAACTGCCACACAGCTCACCTCTCCGAGTATTGTGCAGGTGACGTCTTGATCATGCTTTCCATCTTTTGGAACATGTCTATAAAATTATAGCAAGACGGTTGCAGAATTGGGGGTGACTTCCATATCTGATATTCAGAGGACGCCTTGTCCAGTGGCTGTGATCAGCAGGGGCTCTGTTTCCAGCTCCTGATGCCATCAGGCTGGCCTGGTCCTCCCTGCCTGCAGGGGCTCCACCCCAGAATGGAGAGAAACTGAGGCACACAGGCTGGGGTCTTGAGTGAAATTTCTGTCTGGACCAGGAGTATAATTTCTTTTCTTTTTTTTTTTTTCATTCCCCCTCCTTTTGGGGGAAAAAAAGAGAGCAGAACAGGGAGAGCACAGAGGGACATTAAAAACAGGGCCGCACTGCAAAGTTGTTAGGGAAATTCAAGTGTCTGACGTGACTTCTTTTTTTAAAATCTTTCTTCTGGAGTAATTGTCTGTTTTGTTGTGGGAAATGAACAATGATCTGTCTAGATAAAAATTCGTTGTGATCAGTTTTGTTCTCACTCCTCCTCTCTCTCTTTCATGTACTTGGCTAGTTCCTCAGATCATTTTCTTAATATTTAAAATTCAAAAATCCCCCTTGATGTCTTTACATTATAAATGACAGAACTTTAGAACAAAAAGGGCCTTTAGGAATCACTCACTTGCCAAGCATTTTGGTGGGGTCATGGTCATTTGTTAGCATAACTTTTCTCTGTTCCCTCTCTCTCTTTCTTCTTTTTTCTGGCATGTCCCAGCTTCTCCTGTGACTTCCTTTGACAGAGAGGAGCATTGAATTGATTAACTGCCTTTTACATGCTCGGTACTGAGTTAGGGCCATCCTGTGCGTGACCACATGTAAGCCCGACATGACTCAGAAAAGATAGTATGACGTCTAATACAGAGGTGAAGAAGCAGGCTGGGAGGAGAAGTGCTTTATTTCTGGTAACAGCAGGATAGCAGTGTAGACCAGAACCACGTCACAGCAGGGTAGCAGTGTAGACCAGAACCACATAGCTCGATCCCTTTGTTGCTTGGGAGCCATGTGTGGGATGCATTCTGGAACGCTCCCCAAGAAAGCCCCGGCATTGCTTCTGGCCCCTCTCATGGGCACCTGGGCATAGTTGCCTTTCACCATCTTGACAGCCCCGGGAAGCCCCGGGAAGCGCGAACGCAAGGGAGCGAGACTATGTTGGGGGGCTTGGTGGGAAGGGGAGAGGGGGCAGTGAGACCTGTCTTTAAGAGCTTGCCCATTCCAGCTGGGGGTTGCCCTGCACAGGCGGTGTGGGCATTGAGTCGGTCTGCAGGATGGGCTGGCTGAGGACTGTGTGTGTGTGTGTGTGAGAGTGTACAGTGTTCACACCTTCCTCCCCTGTATGGCTCATCTCTGTCCTCCTCTGCTGTTCCATAGCCCTTTGGTCAGCTTACAGAGTCTTTCGGAGTCATTTATTGTTTGCCTTCCTCTGGAGGTCCTGTGCCCAAAAAGGTGGACCCCGTCTCTCTGTCATGGTGTGTCATGGCAACAAGTGTTAAGTGACTTGTTTCAGAATGAGACCCAAGGGGCATTCTTGGTTCGGCCCAGGGAAGTTCGAATGGGTTTGTGAACTGTTGAAGTCCCAATTCAGCCTGGTCTGGGGGTACCGAGGATGGGTTTTCTGGCAAAGGATGGAACCTGCCACTGTTGGGGTATCAGCACCTGCCAGCCCCTCCCCCAGCCCCCGGCCCTCCCTGCCACCTTCCCTCTCTTCTTCCTTTAGGTCAGCTTGGCCCTGGGGAGCCTGAGTGGGAACCAGCGCCGCAGTAGGGGAGGAGCTGGCGGGGTGGGGGTGGAAAGTGTTCTTACACCCTGGGACCAGCTGATGGGAGTCTATAGCAGGAGCTCTTTCCGGAAGATTGTAAGCCCGCCCTCCAGATCCCGGGAAGACTTTCTGTGTATTGGGTGAGAGTGGCAACTTGATGAAAAATGTCATCCCATCCCATCCCATCTTCTGATGCACAGTGAGTGGGACACTGGGAAGGAGATGGAGCGATGAAGGCCCACGTACATTGATGAATCTAGAGCAACATGTTCTCAAAGCATATAGTTTGATTTAGTCTGTGGGATGATTTCATCTGACCACCTCATGGATAGAGGAGAAAATTGAGACCCCGAGACCCACCTAGTGAGGTGCAGCTCAGAGGTGTGTGTTCTTAATACTGATGGGCTCCCTCATCCCATCTGTACCTCCTCCTCTTTATGCTCGACTCCTCCCCCTTTTGTGCCTTGAAGCACTTGACTTAGGTCATCATTCCCCCCCCCCCCCCGCCCCCACCCACCTAGTCCCACACTACCAGCCCAGCTCTCTTAGCTCCTGGAGATCCCGTGCCTGGTGTTGGGTTCCCAGAACTGCAGGAGCTTTGAGTCCAAACCCCTGGTTCAGGTATAGAGCTGTGGGGCAGGGGAGTGGTGAACGACGGGCTCTGTTTTTGTAAATCACATACTCTGGAAGCACAGCATGTCTGTCCTTCATGCCTGTGGCTGCTTTTCAGCAGAGACCGGATGATCTCCAATGACTAAAATATTTACTCTGACCCTTTAAGAAGAGGTTTACCAATCCCCCCGTCGAACAATCAGTTGATGGTGAACCTTAAAGCCAGCCCACCTCACATCCACCTTTCTGCATTCCCGAGCTTCTGCTAGAAAAGGTGGGGGTCAGCGAGCCTACAGCGGAGGGAAGAGGGGGCGTATGTCCAGCAAGGTCGTTCAAGTCCCTTGATCAGCAGTTCTTAATTCGGAGACATCTCGAGGGTTATACGTTCAGATGAGCACTGGACCCCCCCTCCCCCAAGTCTTTGACCGAGTTAGTTGCTCAAACCAAGCCATCCTCCATCTTTCTTCTTTACCTGTTACTTCCAGTCCATTGCCAGGTCCATTTGGTTCAAAATACATCTGGAAGCTGCCCTTCCTCCTCCTCCTCCTCCTCCCTGCTGCCACCAGTCACCTCAGGCCTGGACTGTGGCATCAGTCATGATGACCTCTGCAGTTCCTCTTGCCTCTTCCAACCCGTTTATTCCTATGGTGGCAGGTCCCTGCCTTCTAACTCGTTGCTCATTATTTCCTTCACAGCAGGCACTCCAGTCTGTACAATCTTGCTGATTTATTTCTTTGCTTACTTCCTTGCTGTCTTCTTCCCCCTCTAGAATCCAAGCTTCAAGAGAGCAGTGTCTTTTTGTGTTGTTCTGTATTCACTAGCGTCGCCCCCATGGTGCCTGGCATGTTGCGGGGACCATATGGAGGAGGGAAGGAACAAGGGTAGGTGGTGTTGGAAGCGCCCTCCCGAGATGGCAGATCAGAACCATCGAGAAGAATCATTTCCAATGATGCACCAAGAACACGTACCCAGCTCCCCACTCCATTTTGACCTGGGTCCTGCCTCATCCCTCTTCCCCCGCGGGGCTCCTCCCCTGCCAGGGGTATCCTGGTGACTCTTCTGTCACTGCTGGAAGTGGGCTTTACCCCTCAGAAGGGGTGAGAACGGGGGGAAGAAAAGGAAACCATTGTCCTAGAGCAAGCATGTACCACACGTCTTGGACCCAGAATCCACAGACAAAGTGTATGTTTCCTTGTGATCCAGCGTGAGCCTGTGTACATGTGTCCACACGCGCACGTTTCACGGAATGCCACTCTGCCCCAGATGTGTGTCCTAGTCTGTGGGATTCTGTTCGGTGTCATGAAAACTGTGCCCGTTGTGTCCATGACGCTGACTCCATGACCCGTGAACGTGAGAGCACACAGTTTGAAAATCATCTTAGAATTTGGTACTCATCCTCAGAAATTCACAACCTAATGTAGAGGCCCCCCGCCCCGCCCCCGAAGACCCCTATCTATGGACGGCTGGCTGACAGACGACATACTCTACATGAGGGGATGGGAGAGAGTCACGGGTCGCTAGAACCATCTCAGGAAAAAATGTTATTATTACAAGTTAGATGTAAGACTTCGTTTAGTTGTTGTTTTATCTCCGTTGTTTTTTTTTTTAACCTTTCCAACTAATCAGTTCTTTCTACAACATGGGCTTCCTCTTGTGTCCTGATGTTTTTTATTGCTAACGAGGAGCTGACTGCTATTCCCCAGGTGCTTTTTGATTAAAACACAAACCTTGGCCTCATCCTTATCTTCTTACTCAACTTACTTCAGCCTTCTCCTTTTCACATTGGTTTTTTTCAAGCTACGTGTGTGTGTGAAAGATTTTCATTCAGAGACACATTTTCCTCTTTATATACACATATATGTATAAATGTCATCTTAAAGAATATCTGTACACAAAAATGTGTCTCTGAATGAAGATCTTTCTTTCCTTATTATTTTGAATTCCTTAGCATTTAATGACGCGTCGCCCCCCACAATTGTCACAGAAGAAAAAAAAAACCCTATTCTTCAGATGAGATGCAGAAATTTCTATAAAAGCTCTGACTCTAAACTTATTACACAACTATAATCAAATTACAGCTGCCTTTCCCCAGTTAGGGGCATTAAATGTAATTTTTCCTGCCTAAGAAACTTGAGTATTCTTTCTGTGCATATTTCCATTAAAAATTTTTTCAAGTCGACCTTTTTACTCTTCTGTGGTGTTCCATGAGACCAAGAAGGACACTTGGAGGTGAGATGCTGTGGCCAGCCTCTTCCTGTTCCTTTCAAGCTCTCTATATATCGTCATTGGAGGGGGTAGGCAGGTGACAGTGTCCCTGGAGTGTGTCCTGAAGATGCTTTTTGTGTTTTTTTTTTTTTTTCTCTCTTTGGAAATTTTAAGTATGAGATTTATTTTTTATTTTTATTTTTTAAGATTTTATTTGCAAGAGAGTGCAAGCGGGGTGACAGGCAGAGGGAGAGGGAGATGTAGACTCCCCACTGAGCAGGGAGCCCAATGCAGGACTTGATCCCAGGACCCCAGGATCATGACCTGAGCCGAAGGCAGACACTTAACTGATGGAGCTACCCAGGCGTCCCTAAGTGTGAGATTTTGAAGTTCATGTCTGGTCTGCAAAAACCTATCAGCAGTGCCAGGTTCTCTCCCGGTGAAATGCAAAACTGATCAAGGTGGGAATCGTTATGACCCAAAGCCTGGGCACATCTCTGCAGCAAATGACCGTTGTACACATGTGCAGAGCAGTTTGAAATTAAACCTCGGCTTGATGACCACCGTGTGAAGACCTGGGCGAAAGAAAAATTGGAGGAGCGAGGGGCAAGACTGCTGTGAATCGGAAGTGGCTTCCTGAGCACGGGAGAAGTTACGGGAGCGAGCACATGGAGTGAGCCGTGTGCAGAGGGCAGACAGGGACACTCACGGAAATAAAGCAGAAAGGCTCTCCACGCTGGATTTGCCAAGCCAGGACCGACAGTACCTGTGGGTTTGCCGGAGACTCCTCCCACGGCCACGCTTGGAACTTGATGCTGCTTTTATGATGGACAGCTTTGGGAAAATCAGATTTGATTGATTGATTTCTGAAGATTTTGTTTTATTTATTTATTTATTTTTGAAAGCGAGGCAGGGAGAGGGAGAGAGAATTCCAAGCAGATCCCACCCCCAGCATGTGAGCCCTGTGCTGAGCTCCGTCCCACATCCCCAAGATCATGACCTGAGCCGAAATCAAGAGTCTCAGACAACCGTCTGGGCCACCCAGGCACCCCGCAGATCTGATTTAGTGAAAGGCATTGGATGGCCAGCTTTGCTCCCTTTCTTCTGTCAGAAAGAAGATGTTCATGACGTCATCCAGCATCACTCGAGTACTTGTAGGCATGGTGCCTGTTATAAGTGTGTGACTTCATGCTGTTGCTGGGGCTCCACACCCAACCCTTAGGGGGTCTGTTTTTTGCCAGTGAGGAAGCCAAGACTTTCTGAGGACCATGATTTGCCCAGGGCCACACAGGAAAGGTCTCCATGGCTCCAGAATTCCTGGTCCTTCCTGTAACCCCCACCCCTGCCTCTTGCACCTGTATCAGTTACGTTGCAACTCTTCCCTCCCCCCCACCCCAGTTGTGTTTTTTTCCCACTTAGTTCATAAATAGTAATGCAGTATAATAAAAAAAAGATACTTGGGCTGGGATTAAGAGAAACCACATTCCCTGCTTACTGTTATTTGCCTACGAGGGTCAATTATCCTTCATGTCTTTGTCATATTTTTATTCCCTGTAAGATTAAACGGCCCCACCCTGAAGGCCGTCTTGAAAACAAAGCTCTTAGGTTCCCAGAACTGAGATAATCTCCTTGGCAGAGATGTCTGGGTGGCTTGTGGGTCCTGGCCCTCCAGGTAGCTGGGTAGAGGCCTTGTGTTCAAGTAGATCCGAAAGGCTCCACAGGGAACCCTTGGTGGAGTCAGGATAACCACGCCCCCCACCCCCTTGCTGCCACCATCCCCCCACCCCCGCCCTGAGTTACCAGCTTTTGTGGTTTGTTTTACATTGTCTGGATTTGGTCATTGCTGGTCTGCCCCATCCTCACTCACACCTCTTCTAGAAAGTGCGCTTTGTGTCTGTTTCCCAAAGGAAAGAAGAGGTGGGTCCCCGCAGCTCCTTCGGTGGCCCTCCTGCTTTACTGGGAGAGCATCAGCAGTGCCCCTCAACTATTCTGGGCTTGAAAATGTATGCATGAAAGGAAAGGCCACATAAGGACGTTGGATTTTCCAACCAGCCGGTTAAACTAGAACGTTGGTGTTCTGCTTAGGCAGGTTGGCCTGACTGGTACCGGTGTTTGGGCTCAGGTCTCTGCGCCTGCCCCCGCCCCCCCCCCCCCGGGGGGGCGGTTGGGGGGTGGAGGCTGGGGTGCCCAGCCACTGATCTTGGCTTTTGGAGCAATTCTCTCTTCTTAGTGCACCAGAAAGAGTTAATTCTGCCCCCCCCCCCCCCCCAATCTGATGTGTTAGTGAAGAATTTTAATGGGTTCTGTGAATCAGTTTGTCAACTGCTGGGTGAACTCATGACTGAAATACAAATTTTTAAAATCCTCTTTAAAGATTTTAGGAATAACTTTTTTTTCCCCCCCTTCTAAGGGATTTTCTTGGGACATTTTCCCCCCTCTAAGAGTTAAGCAGTACTATTATTTCTGTCGTACAGTAGTTCTGAAAAGGAGAGAGCCAGTCCCTTGGCTGCCAGCATGGGGTGGGTGTGGGTTTATGTAATTTGACTTCTTTTCTCTCTAAATCAGTAAATATTTACAAACGACTTTATCAAACAGCTTGGGTACATTCGGTCACTTGAAAGCGTGCACTCAGAATAGTGACTGCCCATGGGCCTGCTGCCAGGTCAGTGGGCCTCACAGAAGGACTGACCTTTTTTTTTTTTTTTTTAAATAAAAATGTGGTCCACAGACCAAAAGTGGGCCTCAGAAGCAAGTCTTTCCACAGAACTAGTTTCAGAAAATTTGCTTTTTTAAGTTTCACTTATAAAGATCCAACTCCTTTAGGCTGGGGGCAGAATATGTGAACTTAGACATTCAGAAAATAAATATTGGCTTCTGGCTTCTGGCTTAGGGCTCCCTGTGCACCCCCCCCCCCCACCCCCCTGCTGCTGCCCGAGTTCTTTTGTTTCTTGGGGAAGGGAATCACAGAAATCCATTTGAAGCTTAAATGTCATTCTTTTGTGAGTAAGTAGGAAAAAACAAGCAGATTACTTTTCCATTTCTTGCAAAGTGGAACGGAAAAAAGATGGTTTAAAAAAACAACTCTCAAATTTTTTACAGCGGTGATGGGAGTTTGGGGTACCCTGCCCTCTTTTTCTTTCCCCATTTGAAATCTGACAAATTTAGAACACGTTTTTTTAGAAGGGGGGATACGTACGTCCTTCAGAGTTGACACTGAAAAATAATACAGGGATCTGAGTTTGGGGGCCACCGGGATGTGAAAATTACACTATTATTGTACCAGCGTCCCCTGGGAAAAGCATGCTCATTTCGTGTGCCGCACTTAATCCAGGTAGGACCAAAGTGCATTTTATGGTGCCATCCGGTCAGTGTCCAATATTACGTATTTCTGGCTGGCAGACAAGGGCACATAAGTGAGAGGCTTTTCATAATAAGTAACTGTGGTAATTGCTATTCATCTGCATACTGTGGAACACTGAATGTTGCTTTGTTAATCATTTTTATGTTTTCCTTTTCTTTGCAGAGCATTGGGAAAGGGTCATTGTGGTGCATAGACCCAGAGTATAGACAAAATCTAATTCAGGCTTTGAAAAAGACACCCTACCACCCATACTCACACGTGTTCAATACACCTCCTGCCTCTCCTCAGGCATATCAAAGGTAAGCAATTCAGACTTTTTTTTTTCTTTTGGTCTACTGAAGTTGCATTATTTTGGCAGAGACGGGCACTGAAACTAATTTGAGAGGCTGTATGATACGAAAAATAGCTGCAGGTAAATGAGAAAGAAGTCAGGCACTATCGGCGGCGTACACAGTGTCATGTTTCTCGCAAAGCTTACCGTTTCTTGCTGCTGCAGAGGAACGTGCTCAGAAGGCTTCCCAGTGGGCGAAATACTGTCTTCCTGGGTAGAAACATTTACCCAGAAAAGGTGACAGCTTTTACATCTCCGTGTGTCACGGTTTGTTGGGACAGAAGAAGTACAGGGATGAGTCAGGTAAGCGCTTCCGTCGTCCCAGCCTCTGACTGAGGGCGTCTTACAGGTGTTCGCCCAAGGACTCACTCGAATGTTGTCATTCCTGGTCTCCATGTGGACGCTGCTCCACAGCGATCATTTTGTTGTGGTTACGTGGTGTTTGCCTCCTCAAGGAGAACAGCAGAGGACAATGGAGGCTTTCATTCCCCCCAACATGCCCATTTGTGTCAAGACAGTGAGGTCACGGGTGCCATTTTTACAAAGATGTAATTGGAGGAGACAGTAGGAAGCTTGTCCCTTAAAAAATAAATAAATAAACAAACAAGCAAATAAATAAATTAAAAAAATGGAGGTGTTAATGTTAGCGTCGACAAAAAGTAGCCACAGTATTAACACAGATACAAATCTTAAAATTGATTTTATCTCCCATAGCGCTAGGGTTGGAAATATATTCCTCCCTCCTGGAAAACAATATATATATATTTTTTTAATGTAAGAACGTGTTTCTATCGTAAGCACCCAGTTGAGAGACCTTATCCTTGGGCTACATGTTTCTGTGAGTGAGGGATGGCATGGGTTCGTAGGTTTCAGTAGTTTTATGGTCCACTTCTTTGCAGATTCTTCCCCTTGTCTGGCGTTTGCTGTGCAGAGGGGAGCACAAAGTGATCTTCTGCAAGCACATTAATGAAGTTCTTGTGCATCTTGGTTGAGAAGCATTCCGTCACAGGCCCTAGACAATCAGTCTTCTGCAGGAGACGCGCAAGAACAGCTGGGCTCTCGGAGAAGACTGCTGTATGTCTGCCTTTGCTGGGCGATTAGCGTGATGGTAGCCATAGCAACTGGAGCATCTCCATAGCAACGCGTAGCCGAGACAGGTGCAGTTGCATCACAAGGCTGTTTGTTGCCTGGCAAAAGGACAGGCCATTAGTACTTAGATATACGCTGTTGCCTTAGAAACAAATAACCTTACATAGCAACTACAGTTGGTTTGAAAGATTTGGGGGAGGAAAAAAAAAGGTTGTAGCAGCTTTTGTCTGTGTTCATAAAAATCAGCGCAAGCATACTCTATTGGAAATGACAACTTGAGGTCATATAGCTGTAGGAGATGAAATGGGATTTTCCAGAGCAAGCCAGCCAACATTGTAGAAATGTCCAGAAGGACAGAGCCATATGCTTGGTTTTCTTCTTGTGGCTGTAGCTCCTCCTGAGATGGAAGGGAACTGGGGTGGGAGAATTACTGATCTCTGACATTGGTGGGGAAGGCGACACTCGTTATTGGGATTTTCCCCAGATTCTCCGGTTCCTTAGTCATTCTCCATTCCCCCACCCTCCAGACCCCACAGAAAACCCTCACTCTCCTCCCCAGTTTGTATCTTGGAAGTATTTCTTAGCCTTTTGTTCCTCGGAAGTTAAGAACGTAAGTGTTATTCACTGGGTCCTATCATTGGTTCATTTAGACAGTACTTTGTTGCCAAATGCGACCCCAAGGGAAACACAGTAATTATTTAATAATTTGAAGGATTACGGCAGAGCTCTGGGGGTTGCATACTCAGGCAGAGGCTTTCGGAGCTGGCCTAAGCTTAATGACTTCATTTGATTTTTTAACATTGGCATAAAAATGCAAACCAGAGCTTTTGTGATGAAAGTAATTTCCAGGGGACGACTTCAGATCCTGCTCTGTCACCTCCAATTCCTCTTCTCCCAGGTGACAGAAGAAAAAAAAAAAGTTTTTGCATCTACCCCTGGGGGCGCTCAGATTTCACCTCCGTAAAGGTCACTGGATGTGGGGTGAGACGACGGATCAGATTCTAGCTAGCCTGCTGCTTTCGTGTCGTCAGTCTGAGGACAAGTCACTTTCTATGTCCTGGGGACAGCTATCCCTTCATCTCGGAGCTCGGGTTTTGCTCCAGGGTCGTCTGGTGTGTGTGTTTAGGGTCCTAATGACTGGATGACCATACAGTATTTGGATAGCTTACAGTGACGTGGTATCTGGTTCAAGTCCAAGCCGTGGGGCCACTTGTTGATGGGACTTGGGGAGGATGGACGTGGGACAAAGCACGTCATTAAACAGGGACCAGAAATGCCAACTTAACAGTATCTGGCAGGTCCTCTGTGAGGTGGGGAATCACTCGTCATCTGAGTGGGACACCTGGGAGGTGCTTGGCGTTGGCGGGGCTGGTGCTTAGCGTGATGTTGATTGTACCGGGTGGGTGGTTATTGCTCGTGCTTGCAGGTGTGCCTGGCGAGTAGCTCCACACCAATCCTCGGGTGCCTGAGCACTGCAGGGACAACGAGGCATCGCACAGCACTGCCCCAGACGTTGCTCAGGGCCAGATACAGTGCTGGACATTGTAGCTCGTGGACTCAGGCTTCCGTGTTCCAGTGTACCCTTCTGGTTGTGTGTTAGGCTGTTCCTCTGTACCTGCCTCTTTTGACACCCCAACTGTGAATTGTTTTTGATGGAAATGCAGAGCTCAGTGACATTGGCTATAACAGAGTAAGAACCGAGTGACTTTTTTTTTTATAATTAAAAAGGTTACTTTTTAAGATTTTTTTTTTTTTATTAGAGAGAGAGAGCAGGAGCAGGGAGAGGAGCAGAGGGAGAGGGAGAAGCAGACTCCCCGCTGAGCAGGGAGCCTCGTGTGGGGGGCTCGATCCCAGGACCCCAAGATCATGACCTGAGCAGAAGGCAGATGCTTTGCTGACTGAGCCACCCCGGCACCCCAGAACTGAGTGGCTTAGCAGAAGTTTATTTTCTCACAGATCTGGATGTCCGGAAGTCAGAGATCCAGGTGTCAGCAGGATTGATTTCTGAGGCTGTGGGAAAATCAGTGCCAGGCCTAGCGTCTGGCGGTCGCTGGCGTTCTTTGGCATTCCTTGGGTTCTAGAACCTCGGTCCCTGCCTTCATCTTCACCTGGTGCTCTCCTGGTGCCAGATTTCCCCTTTGTATAAGGACACTGGTCTTATTGGCAGAGGGGCCTGCCCTCCTCCAGTGGGATCTCATTTTAACGAATTACACTGCCAGTGACTTCACATTCCGAGATACTGGTGGCCAGGAGTTTTGGTGGAAGGGGACACAAAGAATTGCACCCATGACGGACGGCCCTTTTCTTAGTAAGGCATTTTGGTGGTAAAAATAGGGAGAAGTGGAAGGTAAGGAGATACTCAAAAAACAAAACACTAGGGTATGACAGAGAGACCCAAGAGCTGACCTGAAATTGTTCCCAGTGGCCAAAACTGGGACAGTTTGAGGAGCAAAATAAATAACAGTGTTGAGTTATAACCCAAAATGTAAAGTATGATTCTGTGAGTCCACACTGGTGTAAATAAATGATGGAATTAGTAAATGGGCATAGAGACAAATCTCCCATTGAAAAGAATTCCAGACAATTTAGGGAGATATTTGGAGCTTAACTCCCCACCCGGAGTGGCTGCATTGAATGACTTGCTTCCACAGAGTGAGTATGGAGGGAGCAGAAGAGGAGGTTCATAGTGGGAAAACCTGGCACCCCTCACCTTGGCCAGGTGCTCAAAGCTAACTTCCATGATTAGAAGTTGCCAGCAAGCACCTTTGATAGGATGTCATGAACCTGACAGTTCACCTCTGTGGTTTCCCCCCCACCAGCCCCCAAGTCCATAACCCCTGCCGGATTGCAGGAAAAACATCAGACAATAGTTCTGTCCCCAAGGCAGGGGTGGGGTGGGCACTCTCCAAAATCGCTGATTGGTGCTCTTCAAAGCTGTCAAGGTCATCGGGGGCAAGGAAAGTCTGGAAAACTGCCATAGACCTGAGGAGGCTAGGGAGACGCCAGGGACTGAATGGTAACACAATATCCTGGATGCGTTCCTGGAACCCAAAGGACACGAGGGAAAAACTAGTAGAATGTGAATAAACAGAGCACGTCGGTTGATGGTCACATACCAGAGTTGGTTCCTTAGTTGTGATGAATGTCCCCAGATCACGTAAGCTCTTACATCGGGGAAACTGAGTGAGGGGTGTCCGGGAACTCTGTGCTGCCTTTGTAATTTTGCCGTTGAAGAAAAAGCAGCCCCCAGCACACAGGCTAGTTGAGTTTATCAGTTTTAAATATCCAGGTCATTTTTGGTCTAATGAAAAGTCAGCTCACCGCGGTGCTGAGCGCTTGCCTGACCTACTTTAGGTCTCTGTCTTCATGATGCTACATCTGGAGGGCTGCTCATTGGGAGTTCTAGTTTTTACCTCAGTTTTCTGTAGGGTCAGAGGAGCCACGCAAGTGGACATGCCTCTTAATCAGATATTATGGTTCTCGGAACTTTACTGTTACGAAATGGCACCCAACTTTGCTTTGTAAGGTCCCTAGGGCCAAGCCCAGGGAACTCTGCTGATCCTGCAAAATTGACCTCTTTGAAGACTCACCCACGTCAGTCGTCAGTCAGTGTGGCCTTCAGACTCCGGGCCTGGGAGGAGGAGGGAGGGATGGTAATTTTGGGTTTCTTCCCCACAGGCTTTCAAAAAAGTCCTATTGTCTATTTTAATGGTTAGCTTGCATATGCCCCTCCTTCCTGCACGTGGAATTTCTCGTTAAAGGATATGCATATTTCATGCATATTTTAATGCTTTTGCTATAGATATTGCCAGATTGTCTTCCAATTTTACACTCTGTTCCAATCTATACTCCCACCAACTTTTTAGGAAATTCTCATTTTCTAACCTTTTTCCATATCTGGTGGTTAAATAAACAGTTCCCCAGTGGGAGACCCCAGCTTTTATGATTTTGATATTTTATAGTGGGGACATTTAAATTTTGCAGCTAGATTAGTGCCCTTGTAAACGGCGGCTGTCAACTAACACTGTTTGTGACAAGATTCTTTTATAAAAGTATGTATGTGGCTGGGCCTTATGTAATATCTTCTCTTGTATAGGAACCAATCCAAAATCAGTTTATAGAAGAAACATTTTAATCGTCTCTCACCGTAGGTGGGTACAGGTTTTAAAATTAATAAGTATGGTTTATAGAGAGTTTCCTGGATGATCAGTTTTCAGAGAATGGAATTTTTTTTTAAGATTTATTTATTTATTTTAGAGAATGAGGGCACACTGGGGAGGGACCCTAAAGGGAGAGAGTCCCAAGCAGACGCCACGCTGAGCGTGGAGCCTGATGCAGGGCTCAGTCTCACGACCCTGAAATCATGACCTGAGCTGAACCAAGAGTTGGAGGCTTAGCTGACTGTGCCACCCCGGCTTCCCGAGAAGGGAAATTTAATAAAGTGAAATGCCTTTAGGAGCCAGAGCCAGTGTAGTTTCTTGATTCCGTGGTATGTGCAAGGATAACTCAGCATCTTGTATGCCTCTGGTCTATGTGATAGGCTGGCCCATGGTGGGGAGCTAGCTAAACATGAGTCCTGAGCGAGGGGACTTTTGTTCCGTACCCTACCTTCCATTTGTCTTTTAAATATCTTCACTCTAGGCTGCCTAGGTAGCTCAGTGGGTTAAGCCTCTGCCTTTGACTCAGGTCATGATCCCAGGGTCCTGGGATCGAGCCCTACATCATTGGGCTCTCTGCTCAGTGGGGAGCCTGCTTCCTCCTCTCTCTCTCTCTGCCTGCCTCTCTGCCTACTTGTGATCTCTTTCTCTCTGTTAAATAAATAAAGAAAAAAATCTTTAAAAAAAAAATCTCCACTCTAAGAATAATCACAGTGTATTTCATATTTTGTTTATTGTGGCCAAACATGTATAAAGTTAGAAAAATCCACAAGATTTTGATGTTCTAAGTTTAAAGAATTATATTTTGGATGACTTTATCTAAAGTTTGCAGATTCAAAACATAATAGTATCTATTGCTCTCATTTTTTTTTTCCTTAAAAAAAAAAAAAGTCCTGGGCAGGGTGTGGGGGGCAGAAGGCAGATGGTGGGGGGACTGATTGACTCAGTCCGTTAAGCATCGGACTCTTGATTTCAGCTCTGGTCTTGATTTCAGGGTTGTGAGTTCAAGCCCCATGCTGGGCTCCACTCTCGGCCTAAATAAAAATAAAATCCTGGACATTCAGACTTGTCATTTAGCTCTTTATGTTTCTTTTTGCCTCTTCAGAGCCATTTAATGAGCCACAAAAAAAATACATTAATGGCCTCTCCAAAGATTCTGGCCTTTTGATATTGAGGGCCTTAATGAAAATGGCTGATTTTCATGCTGACTCAGCAGTCCTGCCCTCTTCATGTACTTTAAGCTTGTTCTTTATGATTTTTTTTTAAATGCCTACGTGGCAGAGAAATTGTACAGAGTGGTCAGTATATATTCAGATTAATGAAATTACCACTGATTCCTCACCAGGTGGGAGTTCTTTGGCTATACGAGTGAACTGGTAATGGCGGATGGGGGATTGCGTTGGGAGGAGGTGGGAAGGGGAGGTGTTTGGGGAGCTCATCCTTTTAGACAATTAGAAGATTAGAAAATCCTTAGAATCTTAAGCTTGTTAACATAACTGTGTTAATTCCCCCACCAAAATGCTGAATTTGCACACAGTAAGGAAGAGCTTATTCATTGCTTGGATAGCATCCAGTAATTTTTTGACTTATAAGACATCTTTCTTTCCAGTCGTTCAGAGTGGCGTGCATTTAATCGTTGGCAGAAGACCTGTAAAACCACAAGAAGATCAGTTTTAACTTGCACTAAAGGAGTTTAATTGTTAGATTGTCGTGTCATTGCAAGTTTTAATTCGGCCAAGCAGGAAAAATGAATGTGAGGATTTAGATGAGTTGCATCATAATTGCACTTGTAATATTTACTTGTAAGCAGTATAGTTGACGGAAACTGTAAATAGTTTTTTAAATTCTCATATTCGGTACACTTATCTGTGTATGTTTAATTTAAAAGGGTGAGTGGGGTGTGATGTATTTTGAGAGAATATGCCTAAATTTCAACTTTCTGCTTAGAGTAATCTCTTAAAAAATACTCAGTTACAAAAAATCTATATGAAGCTTTGTTGTGCTTCATATGTAGAAAGATATGCTGAATTAATGTGGTAGCATAGCTATTGGATTGAATGACAAGGTTTTCTAGTGGTGGTACTTCCAAATATAAAGTTTATTTTGTTAAAAAATTGGCAAGACAGGGGGCGCCTGGGTGGCCCAGGGGTTAAGCCGCTGCTTTCGGCTCAGGTCATGATCTCAGGTCCCTGGGATCGAGTCCCGCCTCCGGCTCTCTGCTCAGCAGGGAGCCTGCTTCCCTCTCTCTCTCTCTCTCTCTCTGCCTGCCTCTCCATCTACTTGTGATCTCTCTCTGTCAAGTAAATAAATAAAATCTTTAAAAAAAAAAAGAAAAAATTGTCAAGACAGGGAGTAGAAAAGGCTTAAGATTGTAGGGTTTCACTCCTGCATGTTAAAAATAAAAGTGCTCATTTACAATGTGAACTTTAAAAATCCATTAGTTGGTTGTAATTTTATTTGCATATCAAATCATGCTATCTTTTGACTTCCATTATATGTTCTGAGTTGGTCACAGGGTATTTTTTTTTTTTTTAATTTTAATTTTTTATTTTTTTCAGCATAACAGTATTCATTATCACAGGGTATTTTTAATCTCAGCCTTTTGCCTTCATTATGCTGTTCTTTGTACACTTCTCGTTCAGTCTTACATTATTTTATTTCGATGGAAAACAGCCCCTGGTATCTTTGAGCACTTAGGGACTAGGCGTATCGTGTGAGTATTGTGCCCAGTCACCCAATGTCAGTCTGTTTTCAACGCACTTTGAAAGTTGAATGTTGAGTCATCAGGACCTATGACCTCCAGGTGCTGAGTAAAGCTCACGCCCCGGAGAGCCACATAGACTTACTGTTTGGTCCTCAGATCTCTTGGGTGCCCTCAGTCCCTGGTTTGCATTCAAGTAGCAGAAGTGTTAGGAGCTCTTAAGATCTGCTGATCCATTTCTGTCCACCTGACCCCTGAGATGATGGAAAACGAGGTTCTCTGTCCCTCATTCCCCTTTAGAAGGTCAGGGTGTCGTTGGACCCACCAGGAGTCTGGGGTCTTTGCTCAATTCTCTTCCTGTTCCTTTGCCGTTCCGAAGAGCCAGCGGAGGACCAGCGGACCAGAGGGTGAAGCGGATTCCTGATCAGAGCATCTTCGCCATCGCCAGGCCGTGTCCGTAAAGTGGGGCTGACCCGCTTTCTGCATGTTTGTCAAACTCCTCACCTTCCCAGAGGGGGAGAAATTGATCTCTGTGTTCGAAATATGGAAGAACTGTCAGAAATGCCTGGAATCAATGATGAACAGTGTGGAACAACAGGCAGCACATTCTTTGTTCTGCAGCCGTGTCAAATTGGCAAATTCTTCATCACAATAGAAAAGGAAAACCCACCAGTGCTCTGTGTGTAAACTTCTTCGTCTTCCCATTACAGCTAGAAACTTCTGGATGTTATAGATTAAAAAAGGAGGGGGGTTAAACAGAGAGGTGTAATATAATTAGGCTTAGCAAGAGTGGAACCCATCAGTCATAAGATTTGAGGAGGCTAGAATGGGAGAAGGAGTAGTTTACTGTTGGTATGTCAGCAGTGAGTCGTGTTGGTCACAAGGGTTCTGTAGATAGTCTTAGGTAGTGTTAATAAAAGATGAGTGTTTGAACAAATGATGTGATGGCCAGTAATTCCCACCTGCAGTGTGGATCAGACCTCACTGGAGAGTTTTCTGTCCAGTTGGGAGGGCACTTTGAGATGAGGTGGAAAGCTGTGAGGCTGGCTGGGGGGCGGGAAGAGCTGGGGGTGTAAAATCTGGAGGAGAGCACCTGCAGAAGGTCAGTGTGCCTGCCATCTTCAGCTTCCCCTAGCGGGGATTGGATCTGCCGGGTCGAAGTTGTAGAAAGAAAGATATGGACTCAGGCAAAGAAGCTCTCCCTAATAGAACAGCCTCTAACACCGTGCTGGGCACAGAGCAGGAGCTGGATGAATGTTTGGGTTGGTGAGCTGATGTTTGGATGGATGGGTGAACGAGCTGCTCGGGGGATACTAGTGTAGACTAGAGGACTGGTTGCTAGACTAGAGATCCTTTGGAAAGATTGAGTTACTGCTTAGAGAGTTGTAAGGTTCTCCCTTCCAGCTCCTGAGATGTTCCGTCTCTGAGTCTGTCGAGCTGCTCTGGCAGTCCAAGGATGGAGCCCCACTCTGTGGCATGGAGTTTGTTATGTTGGAAACAAGACATTAGGGGAAACGTGCCTGGCGTTCTTACTCAGAAAGGAGAGGTCAGATTCTTCGCCTGAAATTGTTAAGTCCAGATTTCAAGCCCGTGATGGGACTAATTTAGTTATTCTTTATTCTGTGTCATCCAGCTTTGTGATTCGTGCCCTATAATTACCTCCCTTGTTTTAGTGACACTTCTTTGCATTTCCTTCCGTGTGAATAAAATTATCACTGCAGTGTTTTGCCAAGCAGAAGATCATTTCCAAAAGCTGTCCATCAAATCGTCCGGACCTTCCCCCTATTGTTTATCCACTGAATTAATGAGAGCGACACCCACCCTTTGTATAAATCTCCATGCGGGAGCCAAAGTGCTGTCCTTGTTCTGTAGGATCACATGTTTGTGGCCAGAGCCTCGGATCACATTCTTAACCTTTTGTCTTTCTTTCATAAGGCCCATGTCACAGTGTTTGTCGGTCCATCGTTGAGACCCTGCCGTGTTACGTGAAAGGTGCGGAAAGAGTGTGAGAAGCATCAGAAATTTCGTTAATTGCCAACTCCCGCTGATTTTTAAGTCATGTGGAAAATACATCCATAAACCATTTAGACACATTTCTTAATCCTTATCTTTCTAGATTGAGTTGCTTAATCACAGTAGTCCCAAGTTGAGACATGCTCGCTGTGCATTTATCTGCTTTTGAATGGAAAGTTTTGGTCAGAGTCTGCTAAGCAGCTGCTCATTCCGCCCATAGGTCTATGACAAACTTGTGTTCTCCCCCAGCACACATTCCCCATCCAGTCTGGCAGGAATAAAAGTGAATGGGGGGGAAGCCCATTCAGAAGAAAACAACAAGAAGACTTGTAGCAGTTTCCTCTACCTCCTTCCTTCTCCTCCTCCTTCTCTCCCACAGCCCCTTCCTTCTGCCGTTGTGGAGCCTGGGGTGACAGGCTTCTTTTGCAACTATACAGAAAATAGAGTGTTTTTGAATCAGGATTCTTTTGGGCTAGAAATTGACACGTACACCCCTTTTTCAGCTTCTAGAGAAACCAAGGCACATAAAAAGACTTACCCTGTTTAAACTTTCCAGCAGAGTCACTCACTGGAAGGAAGGGTGTTCTGGCTGGCTTGGTGAGTTCCTCAGGCCCACAGCCTCCTGGCCAGCCCTCTGCCTCCCTGCACCTGCAGAGGACTGGACCCCTGCTGGTCCTGCAGGCAGACTATCGGATGCAGCAGCTGTGACATCCTCAAGAGGAAAAGAGAAGTCTGAGAAGCAGAAAAGTGAGAAAGATCTGAAGATCCCAAGCTTCTCAAGTGTGGTGCTGGCTTCCCCAGCTCTCCCCCACCTCCCCGCACCCCTTTGGTAGACGAGAAGTCAGGCAGGGTGCTCTCTTCTGGGCCTGTCCCTGATGAGCCTTGGTGCCTCGGGCAGGTCCTTCTGCCACGCACGAGGGGACACGTGATGGAGCCAGACTCGAGAGCCCCACGTGTGCTGACACAGACCAGGACTGGAACCTACCTCCAGCCCACCACCAGCTCTTGACCATCCACCATGGAAGCAGGCTCCCAGCAAGTCTCAGAAACACATGCAGCTTCGAGCCTCGCCTGGGCTCCCCACCAGCTGTGCCACCTTGGACAAGTTACCTGGCCTTTCCGAAGATGTACCTTGTCATTCCTTTGTGGCATCACAGTACCTACCTTAAAGGAGTACTTGCTGGGGGCATTAAATGAAGTAAAAGGATGTATCCAATGCTTGTCACTTGTGTGTGGTCCCCAGAAAATCAGTGCATTGTAGTTTCTCCTTCCCCACCATCGCCAGACTTTCCTTTTGATAATTGTATAGTCTTGTTTTTGCCCAGCGGCATACCAGTGCAGCCCTTGTATAGATGGGTTTACAACGTAAAATACCTTTTTATATTTTGTATTCTGTAGTTTTACAAGATTGAGGATCTGTGAAAACCAGGTCTCTCTTTGAGCTCTCCCTTCCAGTGCTCTAAACAGAACTTTGCATACAGGTGTTACTCAAAAGATATTTATTAATGATTTCTCTGAGAGAGCGGAGCGCAAATAAAATAGTGCAAAATATTTCTTCCGACTGCTCAGGGACACCAGGATAATTGGCCACCTTCCTTGTTTTACCGGCACAAGGTAAGGGACCTACTAGGGATGGGGAAGGAGAAGCTCCATTCCGTAGCCCTTCCCTCCTAAGATACCTCAGGGATTTTGCAGTGTTGGTGCTCCTGCCTTTCCATTTTCTTCCCCATCTGTCTGCTGAGGCCCTGGTGTACCCTTGGGCATCACAAAGCCTGCAGATTTGGACCAGGTCATTCCTGAAGCCTAAGAGAGCCATCACACTACTCTGGGATGGAAAGTTGGTAAATTCCAGGCTGTTGACTCTAAGGCACCAAATATTGTCAGAGGACTAAATATTTTGCAGCTGCCATAGAAAATGCAAATGCACTTAAGGTGAGTGCTGGCCAGGAACCGCTCCAGCTTTGTCCCATTCATGATCCCCCCCCCCCCCCCAAAAGACGCTTCCTGTGGAACGGAGCCCTTGAAAGGGGAAGCGCTTGGGCTCCGCCTTCCCCCATCCTAATGGGAAAAGTTTTCACCACAGGCAGGCCCCAGCAGTCCGTTGTGCTCATTCTTTCCCACATACATACTCCGTGTTTAAATCTCTTGGCAGTAACTCATTAGTTTCCTCCCCTATATTCTTTTCCTCTTTGATGAGAACAAAGCCCGGGTCCTCCCTGAGATAGATCTTCCCCTCGCCTCACGCCCAGGACACCTCACTGTTCTATGTACACCCTCACCCAAATCGTAGCCTTGCCCACCTGCAAAAAGATGAAGATCTTGTTCTTTGTACTTGCAGACCTGTTCAGAACTCACAAATCCATGGCACCGCAGACCCTCGCTTCTGCGGGGGCTGTGCAGGCGACGCATCCCGTGGCCGGACCAGCTCAGGACCCCTCTCTCGAGCAGGTCCTCCTTCCGGCTCTTTAATGGAGTGTTCTAGAGAAAGGAAGGCTTGGACCTGTGGTAACTCCAGTGGAATTTTATTCTTATTGAATCACTTTGAAGTTGCCTCCTTCCAACGCTGCCCCCTCTTGCCCTCCCCTCTTAGATGTGGCTGTTCTGTCATCAGAGTTGTTGAAGTCAGAGTTAGAGGAAAACCAGCCTGAATTTCTGTAAAACAGCTCTTTGATGCAGAGTAAAGCAAAAAAAAAAAAAAATCTATTTCCATCGAATAGTCTAGACTTACAAGAAACAGGCCAGAGATGTCAGCTTTTTAGCAGTATGGGATTATAAAGAATTTTCAATTCAGTTAGTCCCTCCTGTTTTGAACCCTAAGCTGTGGTTTGATTTCGGACTGGAGGTGAGAGGCAGAACACCAAGCATTCATTAAACACCTACCCTGTGCCAGGCCTGGTCTCACAGCCACCATGTTTGCAGTCTGTCTAAATCCTTGCAGGGTCCAGTGAGATTGATTTTTCACTGTCCTACATTCAAGAGAACTAGTGCTAAGTGAGGTGTCCTGTGCCTGATGCTGGCTGAGCGGGGACCCAAGCCAGCCTCTTGTCCTTATTCCGACAGCAGACTGAGCTCTTCCCGCCATAATTCTGCATCTTGTGGCCACTGTCTTCTATGGAGATATTGTCTGGTGTCTAATTTTTGAAGAGGCGTGCCTGGGAAAGGAGAAATGGCATATCACCTTCTGAACGGCATTTTAGGTTTTTATAAAGAGGGTGGGAAAGATGGAGGCGAGAACAGGAGAGGGCCACTGCAGTAGATCAAGCCAGTGGAAATGAAGGTCTGTAACTGAGGCCAGAGAGGAGGGAACAGAGGCATGTGGAAGGAGGTCCGTGGGCTGGGTGGGCGAAGGGTGGGGAGAACACCGAGAGGGTTCTGACCTGTGTGGATGGAGGAAGGCAGTGTTGAGGGAGATGGGGAGAGAGGTGCCCAAGAGGGCCATGGGACATTGTGTGCACACGCATGTGTGCGGGGATTGCTTCTGTTTTAGACAAAAATAGGTAAATGTGGGACAGGGAGAATCACCCAGCATTTCTCCAACTTGGGATTTAGAGATCACTTCATGATTTTGGAGATTATTTATGCTGTTTAATAAGAAAAAAGACATTCCAAATTCACGTTATTAGCACTTGCCTTGTCCAGGAGGTCTGCTCTTAGAAGTAATTGGGATTTTGTTTTGCATTTTCCTCCAGGCCTGCGTAAACAGTCATCCTTGGGAATAAATGGCCAAACAACTATCTTTTTTTTTTTAATTAACTTTTTAATTTTAATTCCAGTATAATTAGCATACAGTGTTAGAGCAGTTTCGGGTGTCCAATATGGAGACTGAGCACTAACCTACGTCACTCAGGGCCCCTCACAGCAAGTGCACACCTTAGGCCGTGTCACCTGTTTCCTCATCCCTCATCCACTCCCCTCTGGGAACCATCAGTTTGTTCTCTAGAGTTAAGAATCTATTTCTTGGTCATACAACTATCTTTCTAATCATTTTTTATGTGTAATTTAAAAAAATAGGAGTGTGGGGAGATATGACAGGAGCTAAACCACCTTTTGGGTTTGAGGTTTTTGCGTTTTTTGTTTGTTTTTGGGTTTTTTTTTTTTTTTGTCATTGTGTTTAAAGCAGTATATTTTGTTAATGTTCTTCAAAAAAAAAAAAAAAAATGAACAACCACTGGCCTGAATCTTAATATGTATGGGCTCGGTAAATATTTGTCAAATAAGATGAATGCATGGAATTATCATCCTTTATTTGACATTGAAGTCGTTAGATGGGTTAAGGACATGGGATTAATTTTATTTTGTTAAGGAATAAGCAATGAAGATTCTTCCCAAAAGACCTGACCAATTCGGGTGTACTCAAGTACATCAAACTAAGCCGTAAATAGCATCTGAATAGGGCTCTGAAAGTGTGTATTTGCTAAGGCAAGACTTCGGTTAGGGAACGGTGATACTGCTGGTCATTTTGGCGTGTGTGTGCCAGGTTGGAGGGACTACTTGGTGGCAAAATGCCACTGGGGAGGATGTTTTCAATAATCTAAAAAGGTGTAGGAATGATGCTCAATTTGAGAGAATCAGCTGAAATTAAAGTGCTATGCCACTGAGCTGTTTTGCAATTAATCTTGGAAAATTTGCTTTTAACAACATCTCCAGATCAGCATTAAGGGAATAAGGGGTAGGGTATCAGCATTCAGAATCGCTAGAGGAGCTTTTAAAAAATTATACAGGATGTTGATGGTGGAGGGAGGCTGGATGTGTTGGGGGCATTTTCCACGCAACTTGCTGTGCACATTAAAGTTCTCCAAAAAATTAAGTTGATTATTTTCTTTTAAATTTGTGGAGCGTCAGGCGTTCTATTTAAAATCACTGCCTTGGGAGCTGTAGTTGGCGTGGGGGATATTCGCCTCCCGCAGTAGCATGAATAGGAAAATCATGTTGAGAAGTACTGTCCTATATCATAAAATGTTGGAGCAGAAAATAACCAAAAATCCCCAGGTTAGTGTCCCCCAGTTGGTTACTACAGTGGACGGTTTCCAGAGATGCCAGGAGTTCACTTTTGAGTTACACGTGAAGTTTTCCATGGTCATTAAGTCTGGGAAATGGAACTTTGGGAAATTGTAACTTCTGGTAAGCTAATTCAGATGTTTCCCAGGCTTTATTAAACAGATGCTTTGTGGGGTGGGGCAAACACTTATCAAAGTAGTCCAAGGAACACCAATTTGGGAACAAGTAACTCAAATTAAGGGTGTTAGAAGAGTAGGTGGGTCACCACTCAGAAATGGGTTGTGAAATCAGTTGAGGGGTTGTAACCGCCCTTTTTTTTTTCTTTTTTCAACAAAAAATAATAGAATAGCATAGAAAATACCAGAGGGCTTTGCATATAGGAAGGTAAATGTCATTTTGTAAACCTTTGTTTCAGTGATATACGTGGGTTTGTGTGTTCTCAGTCATATCGAGAACTCTATTTCTTACTGTAGATGATGACTAAAAATTTTTTTGGAAAACACCAGTGTAACAGTTCCTCAGTTTTATAAGTGAAAGCACTGAAATGGGCGTCAGGATCACAGGGGATGTCAGGGACAGAATCTAAGTCTACTCTTATCCTCTCCCACCAATGCCGGGGCACCGCCAAATCCACACATCATCCCTTTTAAAAGAAGCATTGATGGAAACAGTGCAAATTCACGAGCAGATGAAGTGATAAACCAAATCTAGTTTGTATGTACCATGGGGTACTGTTCAGCTTTAACAAGAAATGGAATTCTGAAACCTGCTACAACATGGCTGGACCTCGATGTTGCGCTCAGCGGCGTAAGTCAGACACAAAAGGACAGGTGTTGTGTGTGTCCACTTGGATGAAGTCCTTTGAATAAGCAAACTCATAGAGACAGAAAGTAGATTAGAGGTTGCCAGGGGTGGAGGAGAAGGGAGAACCAGGACGCAGAGTTTCATGGGGGACAGAGTTTTGTTTTGGAATGATGAAAAATTCGGGAGCCGGACCATGCCGATGGCTTCACAACACTGTGAACCTACTCAAGGCCGCTGAATTGCACACTCCAAAAATGGTTAAAATGGCAACTTTTATGTTATGGCTGTTTTCTCACAACAATGTTTAAAAGAACCGAGCCTCAAAAGAATAATATAATTGATGATAAAAGCAATACAGCGTTTCTTGCAGACAGACCTTGTTTTATGTTCTAACCACTGTTGGTTCCTCCAGACCTTCCTGTGTGCGGGTCTGGATTCAGGTGCCGAGGATTCTGGGGCAAACAGTGAGGGCTCCCCGCTCTTAGGAATCCCTGGCACAGAGTGTGGCCGCATGGGACCCCGATTCTAGAATGCCTGGCCGGTGACATACGGCTCGCATTTCCATAGGTGATGCATTCTACAGTAGCGAGTCACGCTTAGCACGTGACCTTTCCTGTGCTAAAAGCTCTGATGTTCCAACTGCAACATTTGGGTCAACCAGTAATTTACTTTTTGGAAGGTCAAGCAGAAGCATATTTCATGGTTTTCCTCATGGTTTCACCCTTTCATCGGTTGGTCATTAGCCCTGACCCAGAGTCAAATAGCCTTATTCTTGCTTTGCTTTTACCTCTTTCTTCACAGACCTCCAGGCTCACTGCAGATAGCAATGTAAGTGCCGTGCTCCTGCCCACAAGTCAGTTGTAGTGATTCCTGCTGTCTCTGTTCTCTGCTCTGATTCACGTGTTTGGGTGTGAGACTCTCAAGGGTCCGGGTGAACCAGAAATGCGGGCGGCAGCTGGATGGTAGAGAATGGTTGGTGTGTGTGTTTCTTCCTTGGAGCCGACAGGTTTTTGAATCTTTTTTTTTTTTTTTTTAAAGATTTTATTTATTTATTTGACAGAGATCACCAGCAGGCAGAGAGGCAGGCAGAGAGAGAGAGAGGAGGAAGCAGGCTCCCTGCAGAGCAGAGAGCCCGACGTGGGGCTCGATCCCAGGACCCCGGGATCATGACCCGAGCCGAAGGCAGAGGCCCCAACCCACTGAGCCACCCAGGCGCCCCAGGTTTTTGAAACTCTTAACGCAAGGCAGTTACTGCCCATAAAATTGGCAGCAGATGGGAGTCTCCCCTCGGCTCTGTTCAAGGACTTCAGAGGCTTCTTACCTATCAGGCAGGCCCCCTTTTGCGTCCAGTCCCCACACAGGCAGTGACAAACAACCGGTCTGTGTGGGCCTCAAGCTGGCATCCACAATAAAGGAAACCGGGAGAAAATGCGTCTCACTTGACCAGTGAAGATGTCTAACTTGGTTTACTGGAAGCTAAGAGAGAGCTTCAGAAACGGGGCTAGTGGAATCTCTGTGAACTGGGGCAACACATCATGATAATGACCCCACAACTCTTACCGTGATCTTGTGAGTTGGACGTCTAACTCGGGTGTGTCTACCTTGGCGCTCTTGGCATTTGGGGCTGGGTAATTCTTCATTGTGGGGGCTGCCCTGTGCGTTGGAAGATGTTTAGCAACGTCCCTGGCCTCTACCCACCGGATGCCAGTCGCAGCCCCCAACTTGTGATGATCAAAAATGTCCCATCGGTTTGCAGAATCACCCCTGGCTGAGAGCCAGCGGCAAGCTCCAAGTGCCTTCCACTGCGTTCTGAGTTTTAGCTGTTGAGGACTTTGTCAGGTGTTACTCTGGAAATAATGGAAAAGGGCTTGGAGTTGCTTGTTCGTTTGAGTCCTGCTCTGTTAGTAAAGAAATCCCATCTCTGAAGTATGTGTAAGGAATCGTCACCTGGAAGAAAGTAATCCCTGCCACTGGTGTCAGAACCAATCTGTTACCTGTGTAATGGGGTTATTCTGTGATGGGTGTTGGAATTTCACGTGTAGTGTCTATTGGAGATTTGCGTTACGGGGAGAGTCTGGGACCTCTCTTGTAGTTGGGTCCTGCCTGGTTATGGACTGAACAGGAACCAGCAAGCTGGAACTGATGAACTCGGCATCAGGAACACCTGGGTGTGCCTGTTCTCTTTTGCTGCCTCTGCCAGGCACGTGGCCGGATGATGTAAGCAGTTAATTTCATTGCTGTGTCTCTCTCTCTCCCACATCTAAGTGGAGGGTGATAACCTGCTCTTCATCTCGTTAAGTGGCCATGATATGGTCACTTCATCTGTGGAGCTCCCCTCCTACAGTAGAAAGAGTTGTTTGAGAGATACCATGGGTTCTTTGGGTTTCCTTACTTGTCACAGAGCCCTAAATGGATTCCCAAATTCCATCTTCCAGAATGCAAAGTGTCCATTTTCTTCCCCCAGTCTGGAGTAGCTGGATGTTTCTTTATTCATTCACCCAGTGTTGCTGGAGCTCCCGTGGGCCATGCTTTGTGCAAGTCACTTGGGACACTTGGGTGACGAGGCCAGGTTTCCTGTCACACTCTAGTTAGAAAGACTTACAAATAAATCTAATGTAACATGAGGATTGTTTTCTGTCACCTGTACAAAGTGCAGTGGTTTAACCTTCCTGCATATTTTGAAGCTCTTCCTATGTCTATAAAGAAACAAGCACCGTTAATGTCTACTTGGGGAGGTATGAGCATGCGGTCTGGGGGAACACTGCTCTGGGAATCTGAAAACTTGGGGTTTTTTTGTTTTTTGTTTTTTTAATGTTGATCCTGGCCCTGAGTAGCTGTGTGGACTTACCCATGTCCCTTCATCTTTCTGGTTTGTAAAGTGATGTATGGGTTACATCATGTCTGAGGTCCCTTCTGACTCCAGCAGTCTATGCTTATTATCATAACAATCGTAATTATTAAATGCCATTATGATATATTTTAGTGCTAGGAACCTCATGATTAGCCAGTCTTTGAAGGAGAATTTATTGTATGGGTTCCTGCTTACTTGTGCTTGGTAGGGAGACTTGGACAACTCTGGTAAGGTCAGAAACCTTGCAACACTTCAAGGCCCCCATTTAAGGGGTAGACCAGCAGTCTGAAAGATGGAACCGATGTTTTGCCCTGAAGCTTCATAAGAAGATACTATTTCCAAACAGATCCATTATCTTTGGAGGGCTTCTTTCCCCAGAGTTTTTTTGGGAAGTAAGGTGCCTTTTACCTGTATGTTTCTGTTTGCCTTCACAGTTACATAAACTCGTTAGGTAGTGTTTATTCATTCCTTCTGCGCCTGAAGCTATAGGTAAGTTTGCTGTCCGGTTTAAGCCTTGTCTTCACATCTGTCACTTCTGGACCCTGTAAGCTCCATCCCTAGGTTACCAGATAACCTCAGGGATGGCCCTAGGCAAGCTCGTGGCAAGGGATGCCCAGTCGGGGATAAGGTCTGTAGTCCTATGCGTGTTATGTGATAATGGGAGAGAAATACGGAGCATTCCTCTCTTTCTTTAAGACACTTAGCATACTTATTAACATTTTGGTGACGGTCTTGCCGATAAATCTCACCTTCATCAAAAAACCATCACGTGATCTCTCACTGCCCATCCGAAAAAATGTCCTCAATCACCTGGATGATACTTGGCAGATACTGTCTTACATTGTGGTCCTGTGTGTTCGTGCACCATTTCTGTTAAAAGATTGTAATCATCTCCTAGAGCTGTGATTGTATTTAACCACCTGGAAAGACCCTGTGACCCAGTCCGGAAGTGTGTGCACGCATGTGTATTGGATATCTGGTTAAAGTCAAGGGAATGAGTTCATGGATCACAGTGTCAGGCGCTGGGAAGCACTCAATAAATGGTTGTAGAATTGGACTGAATTGTATGTGGTTAAATATTTCACAGTTCTCTAGTCTTCTTACTTTATGTCACTTACTGCGGGTTAGGAAAAAAATGAAGCTGTGTGTAGTTACATCAAGAGTGAGAAGTGGTCGCTGGTTATCTGAAGAGCTTATGGAGCTTTTAGCTGTTGTATAGTTCTGAGTCTTTTTTTAGCAGTGTTTACTGTTTCTGGCTATTGTGCACACTAATTTAAAAATTTAATTAGACCCTTTCTTTTCAATTAATTGTTACGGCTCTGTGTGTTTGCTCTCTTGACAGAGCCTTCGTCGCGGGAACAATAAAGATCAGTCTGCTTTCACAAAATTCCTGACTTTTGACTAAAGTCTAGTGTGCCTGTGAGGGTCTGCCCCACCCGTGGTGACTTCTCAGGCAGTTGGAGGCTTGTAGATTGTGAAATGGGCAAGTGTTCAAGTAACTTAAGAGAAAGGATCTTTTTGAGCCAAAAGAAGTTGTGATTTGGTCATTGGCCTCCTCAGAGCAATGCAGGAAGCAAAATGAAAATTCTGGACAGCTCATGGGATTGAAAATATACATGCCCCTTATTCATGTCTCATTGTCGAATGTTTAAGTATTTAAAGAGCTGAAATTAGGTGGAGAATATCTACAAGGTTCTGGCTTAGGAAAGGTGTTTGCTTCGGTTGTTTCTGTAAGTGAAGGTGTATGATGGGAAGGCAGGGGACTCTTGTTCTTTCTTTACCTCCAGGGCCCACACAGTGCCTGACACAGGTGTTCAGTAAATACTTGTTGAATGAGAATCCATGAGATAAATAGCTTGTTTCGCTTTTGATCATTGATTCAAGTGTTTTCTGGATTAAAGCTTCTCTGGCTGTCCATGAATAGTGTCTTGGATGGGGCTCTTTGTCAGTCTCGGGCGATGCTTCCGCACCTGTCTTCAGGAGCTGTAGCTACCGTATCTCACTTGGCAGGGCAGGGGTGAGGCCCGGGCCTCGAGAATCATAAGTGATGCCCAGCATGGTCTCCATAACCCCCAAGGACAGAGCGTGAGCTTGACACTCACACAAACCTAGCCCAAAGCAGTCTGCCACCATTGCCAGCTCCACGACACTGGGGGACATAGCAAAGCCTCTGCTGTTGTCTGGTCACTCATCAGTGAAGCTGAGCCAGAAGATCTGCTGTCCGGAATGGTTGGCGGGTCTTCAGGAGCATGGTAGGTAATGTCCTTCCTGGGAAGATACTCAATAACTGGGTCCATTCGTGGTTCCTTTACCTTCCAGCAGCACGTTCCTTCTATGGATATAGTGACTTTCCACTCGGCTCTGTGTGGAATGGTTTACCTCGTACTCTTATGCAAAATGAGGAATATGAGAGAAAGGACCCAGCAGCCTGAATTCCTTGGTGCCTCAGGGAACCTTTGATATGGTGCAAAGTTGGAAGTCAAAGCCTGTGTGCAGAAAGGACTCATTCTGTGTGGTGTGGTGCTCGTGTGTGGGTGTGCGTGGGTGTGGTGTGGTGCCTGTGTGTGCATGCACGTGTGTGTGTGCATGTGTGCGTGGGTGTGCAGTGTGCTCTTGTTTGGGAGTGTGTGCGTGTGTGGTGTGGTGCTTGTGTGTGTCCGTGTGTGTGTGTGTGGGTGTGTGCAGTGTGCTCTTGTTTGGGAGTGTGTGCGTGTGTGGTGTGGTGCTTGTGTGTGTCCATGTGTGCGTGTGTGTGTGTTGGGGTGAATGAGGGAACAGCTCAGGGAGCCGCACCGTCCGGTAGAACGTCTCGTGATGGTGGAAAAGGTTCTCTGCTCTGTCTGACACAGAGCCACCGGCCATATGTGGCCACCAAGCACTTGAGATGTGGCCAGTTTGACGGAGGAGCTGAATTCTTAATTTTATTTAATTTTCATTTGAATGAACTGATCACATTGGCCAAACAACAAGTGTAACGAATAGTAGGGCTCCAGGGCCAGCCTGTGGCTCAACGGCTAGTGGTCTGCTCTGCCCAGGAGCTTGTGAGAAATGCAAAATCTCAGACATTGCCTCACATCCACTGGGTCAGAACCTGCTTTTTGGGGCACCTGGCTGGCTGCATTAGAGCACATGATTCTTGATCTTGGGATTGTGAGGTTGAGTCCCATGTTGGGTGTAGAGATTACATAAAAATAAAATCTTTTTAAAAAAAAGAATCTGCTTTAAAAAAAAGATTTTTAGAGAAAGAGAGAGCATAAGTGGGTAGAGGGGTGTTGGGGAGAGGGAGAGACTGAAGCAGACTCCCCGCTGAGCACGTGGCGTGATGTGGGCTCCATCTCACAACCCCAAGATCACAACCTGAGCTGAAACCAAGAGCTGGACTGAGCCACCCTGGTGCCCCCAAAAGAACCTGCTTCTTTGCCAGATCCCCAGGTGGTTCGTATGCACGGTTGGGTTTAGGAAGTGGGGTTGGCATTTGAACTGCTCCGTTTTCTCCATAAACTTGTGTGGTGCACACTCAGAGCTGTGGGTTCTTAACTGTCCTCTGTGGTTTTCAGGGGACCCATGCTTGTGAGTCTCGGTGCCTTCCTGGGGTTCAGGGTTCAGACATGAACCAAGAAAGTTATGTAAGCTTTTAGCTCAGGGATTAAAGGCTGTTTTCCCAAGTCCTCCTCCTGAACATTGTTAATTTCTGTATTCCCATGTTTTCTCCTCAAGAGATCGCTCCCCTTTTCCCTTCCCACTCACCACTCTATACCTTTCTTTTTTCCTACTACTGTGCCTTAAACTGGTAAGGTGTGGGTATGAGTACACACACAAACACGCAACATACACACCACACACACACACACACACACATACACACCTTTTTTTTTTTTTTTTTTTTAGATTTTATTTATTTATTTGACAGAGACAGATCACAAGTAGATGGAGAGGAAGGCAGAGAGAGAGAGAGAGAGGGAAGCAGGCTTCTTGCTGAGCAGAGAGCCCGATGTGGGACTCGATCCCAGGACCCTGAGATCATGACCCGAGCCGAAGGCAGCGGCTTAACCCACTGAGCCACCCAGGCGCCCCCCACACACACCTTTTAGATGTTTCAGACCAAATTGGCACGCTCAGATTGTGGTTATCGTAACAATTCCAGCACCTGGCTTGTGAGAAGTATTTCAAAAGGATAAGTAGCATTTTAGTGAAGTTAGAGATATGCCCCCCACCTGTCTGGAAGTATTAATACTTTTTATTCTGTAATGACTGATTGACTAAAACAGTTTAACCAATGACTGATTGGCTAAAACAATTGAAACCATAACAAAACTTCAAGAATTTCTCTGCCATCATCAGTCAGATCGCTTTGGCTAATGCAGGTTTTGCTTGGGTACTGAAGCCAGCCAAAGCTGAAAATCTGTGTGTTCGTTTTGGTGAAGACTTTTCATTTTGCCCCTTTAAAGTCTTGAGTGGCTCGCAGACGCCTGCACGTCTACACCCGTATTGACAGCAGGTTGGAAAACATTTGAGAGTCTTCGTCTGGGCAGCTGTCAGGGGCAGCATGAGGAAACTGAGGCATAAAGGCAGCATGCTAAAAGGGACCCACACGCGGTTCTGGTGTCCCTATGATGTGTCTCTTAAACAGACCCAAGGTCACAGTGCTAGTAATTGGCAGAGCCAGAGTCGGACCCCTTCCATTTCGGTTCCCAAGTGCACATGCCTCACCATCCCCCAGGCCAGCATCGCTCGCTGCCAGGGACGGTCTCCCTCCAGTTTCCATTGTGCTTGCCCCTTCTGGTCCTTGCTGTCACTGTCACTGCTTTTGCTTCTCTCCTTCACGCCTTTTCTCAGATGTCCCCTTCTCGAGGACACCTTCCCTAGCTGCTCCATCAAAAACAGCGTGCGCACGCGCACACAGACCCACACACCCGCCATCGTTCTCTATTCCCACTGCCCTCTTTATTTCCCTGCTCAGTCCTCATTATCGCCTGCGAATTACGTACTTATTTGTATGTGTGTCCCTTGAGAGCAGGGACTTGGTTTTGTTCATTGCTGTATCCTCCGGTTCTAGAACAGTGCCCAGCCCGTAATAGCACTAGATTAGTATTTTTGAACAAACCAATGAATGCATGAATCAGTGAATGAATCAGTGACTCTCTAACCTGAGAAGCTGCTGTCGTCTCGCACATGGTCTCTTTCTTGGCATGCGCCCTTCACTGGCCTGAGTGATCCTTCTTGAACTCTGTAGACTCTAGGTTTTAGGAGGGCAGGAACCCTCTCCATCTTGTTCCCGCTCACTCACTCCACCTTCAGGCAGAGCAGCCTGCTCTAAGGAAGCACCTAATAACTGTACGGGAGGGTGAGCAAGGCCATTTAATTCTACGGGTAGATCCGCGCAGAATGTGTTGGAACCAAGTCTTACTTCTCTAGATTTAAGTGTTTCTTTGGCACTACGTGGTCTTACTGTTCAAGCTGTGAGATTTAAAGACAAAATGCTTCCTGCTAATTATTAACAGTTGCCGTTTAAGAACAGAGCCATTACGGGGCCCTGAACCCTGGCATGCTGCCCCCCTTCCAGCAGCGAATAGTGTTGTGGAACGGGGCAGCTACACCCTGGCACCTGTTAGCCCTCAGATTACCCAAAGAGGATTGTAGTCTTGGGGCCAAAAGAGTAGGGAGTGGGTAAAAGGATTTGAAATGAGATTATAGATCCTAAAAGCTCCTTGCTTTCTTGTTCACTAAGTAATTTACCAGTTTTCTTCAAGGCAGCGAGACAATCCAGTTTAGGGGCTGGAGTGGTAGATCAGTGTCCTGGGCTCTTGAGATGCTTAAACAGAAGTTGCTATCTGTAGTTGTGCTATTGGGCTTCTTGTTAAAAATAAAGGAAGAAGGAAAAAACCAGGAATGGAAAGAGGAAAGCTCATCAAAGTACTATGAACAAGCAAGATTGAACACCTAAGAGCATATACAAAGACAGCCTCTGCTTAAAAAGCAGCTTACCTTGGTCAACGTGTCTGCAAGCCGCAGTCACGCCGATGGGTAATGTGAGCGGAAGGCTGCCACTTTATTTGGAACTCCAAGAAGGCAGGTCGTTTCCCTTGACCCCAGCTCCCTACCTCGAAGATCCTTCATTGAAACCCTGTGGGTCTGGCTGGAGCGGAGTGAGAATCAAGCCTGCGTTGTTGCCCTGTGCCGTCTGGTTGAGTTTTGCAGCCGTTGTAACCCTTGTCTTCATGCTTTCCCGTCTTTTTCACGCCGATGCTTCCTGGCGGTGTATCGTGTTTGGCTCTTGGCGCAGGTGTCTGTTGTCTGTAAATCTTTGTTCGCATCCTTCCTCTTCCTCACGCTGTTGGCCTCCCTGCCTTCTCTTCCGTTGACGTGAAGTGGCTTTTGGCCAATGAGAGCAGGCTTTCCTGTTCTTCCGAGTTTGAGGGAGACCCACAAGGGATTTGTCTCCTTGCTGCTGATGTCTGGGTCCCATTCGGGCGAGACAGCAGGGGATTAACTCCCTTTCTGAGGTATGCAGGAAGATGCCGGGTTGTTCGAGACCCCACTCATACAGGGTGGTAGATTTAGTCCATCTTCGCCAAGGGGCGTAGTCTGTGCGTGGGTGATCCTGCAGAAAACATCCTAGAGATCCTTCGTACTATGGAACCCTGCACTCCCATGGAGTTTGGAAACCCCAGTTACAAAACTTATCACCAAACCTGGTGTTTGGCATCCTTTTGTTAAACGTTGATTCTGAACCCACCGAGGGGTTTGCTGCCTAAAGGAAGAACGTGCTGAGTGAACACTTGCGTTCGGGGACGTTGCATTTTGCTCTTCACGGTCTTCCGTTTGTCTTTCTGTCCATGTAAAGTATGTGCCCGCTCTTGAGGGATCACAGGAAGTGATTGTTTTGACTAAATCCTTGATAGAAGCTTCTTGCCCCTTTCTCTTAAAAGTGACATCGTCAGGGACGCCTGGGTGGCTCAGTTGGTTAAGCAGCTGCCTTCGGCTCAGGTCATGATCCCAGCGTCCTGGAATCGAGTCCCGCATCCGGCTCCTTGCTCGGCGGGGAGCCTGCTTCTCCCTCTGCCTCTGCCTGCCATTCTGTCTGCCTGTGCTTGCTCTCTCTCCCTCTCTCTCTCTGACAGATAAATAAATAAAATCTTTAAAAAAAAAAAAAGTGACATCGTCAGGGCACCTCGGTGGCTCAGTGGGTTAAAGCCTCTGCCTTCATCTCGGGACATGATCCCAGGGTCCTGGGATCCCAGGGTCCTGGGATCATGTCCTGCGTTGGGCTCTCTGCTCAGCGGGGAGCCTGCTTCCTCCTCTCCCTCTGCCTGCCTCTCTGCCTACTTGTGATCTCTCTCTGTCAAATAAATAAATAAAATCTTAAAAAAAAAAAGTGACATCGTCTCTAGCCTCCCCTTCCCCGCCCCCCGCAGATGTTTTTTATTTGAAGATGGGGGCTTTAATTCAGTGAATTAAAGTTTTAATTGTGTTTGATTCTACAGCAGACCTAATGTTTACCTAACTTAGTAATGAAATGCAAAGTGTCATCATGTCAAAGTTCACTCTCTTATTGTACAGCGAGGGGAGTAGAAGCAGCCCGGATTCCTGCTAGCCCTACCTGGTAATTTGTGTTAGCTGTTTGCTTTTGGTGTCATTATTCAGATCTGACAAAAGGGCTGACCGAAGCTTGATAATCTGAACGTTACTCAGGAATTGCTCTGATGTGTACAGTTCGAACATTTGCACGTTGGATAAAAAACATCACCGCTATACAGAGCCGAGGCACTGCAATGTCCTTCTGTGCAGGGAGGAGCTAAGAGCCTGAGACTGCTCTTCTTAGCAGGTCCTGCTTGCAAGGTTGGCCCTGAGCTGGTGTCTGGATATCTGGGTTTGGAGCCGTTTCTCACCATTCCCAGAGCTGGTAGTTCACTGCGCCTGAGCTGTGTGAACAATGCAACTGGTGGAAGAATCTGGAATTTTGGAATGTGCCAGGCAGAGGGTGCCTACGGGGCAGTCCCCACTGGAAATCCTGGGCCCGAATCTCTAATGAGCCTCCCTCGTAGGCAGCCCTGCCCATGTAATGTCATGACCCATTGCCAGAGGAATGATGCACGTTCCATGTGACTCTCCTCGGGGAGGAGTCTTGGAAACTTGTGCCTGGTGTCCTCTGCACTTCATCCCTTGTGCCTTTTCCCTCTGCTGATTGCACTGGGTGTCCTTTTGCTGAAATCAGTCCTAACTATGAACATCATGTGCTCTGTGCTGAGGCCAGGGTTCTTGCAGGGGATCATCCGACCTGGGGGTGATCTTGGTGGGAGAGGTCCCGGCACACCTTCTAAACCTGCTCTCCCTCTTGAATTTTTCTGTCTTGGCAGCTTTTTCCCTTCAACCCAGTAACCAAAGTCAGAAACCTCAGAATCATCTTTGATTTTTCTCTTCATCCAGGTACCAAATCTGGTTGATTTTGCCTTCGAAGTGTCTCTTGAGTCCATCCTTCCTGTAGCCCTTGCCGCTGTCATGGTCTTGGCTCTCCCCGTCTCTCCCTGGACTGTCCCCCAGCTGCTTCCCTATCTGGTTTTCCTGCCCCTGTTCTCTGTCCACCCTGTCATGTGACCTTCCTCTAAAACCCTGGCAGAGGGAGCTGCCGTTAGACAAATGCCTCAGCTGGGCCATCCAGGACCCTTGTACAGCTTCATGGGGGTGGGGGTGGCCCACGGCTTCAGGCTCAGATTTGGGTTGTCTGCTCCACCACTCAGTAGCCGCTACCACAGGTGAGTTACAAATTCTCTTTACCTCAGCATCCTTCCCTGCTCATGAGGTATGAAACAGTACTGTCCTCAGAGGCTCGGTACAAGAATGAGATGAGGACATGCCGAAAATCCTCAGGACAGAGTCTGAGATCTAAAAACTGTCCATTACTGTTAGCGGTGCTTCTTTTTATAATTATCTCTCAGCATTCTCCTCTCTGGGCTGTGTGCTGCTTTCTGGTGTTGTGTGGCTATGGCTCCCTAAGAATGAATGAATGAATGAGTGAATGAATGAATTAGTGGATGAATGGGAAGGAGAGAAAGGGAAGGAGGGGGAGTGAGGGAAGAAGGGTTGGTTAAAACATGGCTGTATTCTTCAGAAATGTACTGGGTGGGGATATAAGATGCTATAATAGATTAAACTAAGTGTGGGAGAAAAGTACAGGTCAACTTGGGGAGCACTGTGAAGGGATGAAGAGAAGGGAGGGGTCTCTGTGGGGCGGGAAGGAAGCACCTTGAAAAATTTCAACAAAGTTACCAAGCTCATGCTTTGCCCTCATTTCAGATCCCACAGAGAGAAGCAGAGAAGTGTCAGGACTTGGTGTGCTTCTAAGAAACAATCATAAAAGTGAAGTCTTCCTGTGGGATCCTTTGACTCTACCCCTGCTGAAACTTGTCTTTCTCTGGGGTGACATTTTGAGCTACTTAACAGGGTGTGCGTGCTTCTGAGTGATAGTCACCGTAGGATGACTTCTGAATGGTTCTCCCCAGAGTGTCTACATTTCCTCCTGGCTCTCTGGGGTAGAAGGGACTCTCGGAGAGAGGGAAATATATGTCAGCTCCAGAACTAACTCCCAGGAGGGACCCGACCCCTCCATGCCTCCAAAAGCATGTCTGAGGTCGTGGGCTGGCTGTCACCAAGTCTTGTGTCCCTGAGTTGCTAGGAAGGGTTGACGAGTAAGTTGCTGTTGGTAATGCACCTAGGCCATGTGGAGACAGTTTTGTCCTGTGAGCTTCCTCAGTAATGGCTAGAGGCCAGATTCAGAAAGCTTTTCCAGGATTGCCAGGGCGCCTGGTGGGCTACGTCAGTGGAGCCTGTGACTCTGGATCTCAGGGTTGTAAGTTTGAGCTCTGCATTGGATGTAGAGATTACTTAAAAATGAAGTCTTTAAAGGGACACCTGGGTGGCTCAGTTGGTTAAGCGTCTGCCTTTGGCTCAGGTTGTGATCCCAGGGTCCTGGGATCAAGCCCTGCACCAGGCTCCCTGCTCTGGGGAGCCTGCTTCTCCCTCTGCCTCTGTCCCTCCCCCTGCTCATGCATGCACGTGTGCACACTGTCTCAGATAAATAAAACCTTTAAATAAGTAAATGGGTAAAAATAAAAACTGCGGTTGCTGCTTTACTGTTCTGCATTGGGCAGCCACTGAAGCCACCATCTTGCAGCTACATTGCGGTCCTGGGATCATGGCTCCTTGTGCAGGTTCTGTTATATAAACTGTGTATCGTTCATCTTCTGCTACATAATAATCTAAGTGGTTTAGGAGAATGAACGTCTCTTTGCCCATTGTTCCCTGTGTCAGCAGCCTGGGCTGGGCTTAGTCCGGATGGCTCATCTCTGTTCCTGGTGATGACGCTTGGGCTCACTGCTGTGTTTGGGCCTCAGCTGGGATGGCTGGGAGAGTGGGCGTTTCTCTCCGTGGGGGTCTCACGTTCTTTTGGAAGCTGTTCTGAGCTTATTCACACGGTGGCAGGAGGAGTCCCAGCAACAAGAGAAAACAAGGCCCGGTACTGCAGCACTTTTCCAGTTTCTGCCCGTATCCTATTTCCTAATGCTCTGTGGGCCATAGCGAGCCACGAGGCCGAGACAGAGTCACTGTTGGCAGTGCCCAGCTCGGGGGTCAGGCTATTTCTGCCGTCGTTTATGTCACAGAGTTGAGGGTCCTGCCAGACATGAAAACAGTGGTGTCGTTGCCAGCTGTCTTTGCCGTTCCCCTCCAGACGGTCTTCCAGGCTGGGCACAATCCGTGGATTAGACCCTCTGCTCGCTGGTCCACGTGGGCCCCCTTGGCACTCCTTCTCTGTATGACCAGTGCCTGCACGGAGGCTTTAAGCCATCTGGCTCACAGATTGATGGGCACTCCTAGTCCCAGAGGGCCCACCAGGAGAACGTGGCTGGATCAGCACAAATCTGACGTTAATGCTAGAAAAGGAACTCCACGCTGACAGAAAACACAACCCACGCAGATAGTTGTGGCAAAATGACATTGGAAGTCCCCCTGCAGCTTCTTTAGCCTGTGCTGAGCTTGGGCCCCGTCTCTGAGGAAATGCCCGAGGCCATCCTCTGCCTCCACCAGTCCCTGGACACAGTCTGAGGACCGCGGAGCAATGGAGGAGAGTCCGGGGAATGAGAACGAGGGAGATTCCTTCTCCCCAGGTTCCTCAGCAGGGTTGACACCAGGTGACTGACTTTGTTAGGGAAGGAAGGACTTGAGGATTCATCTAGTTCAAATCGTCTGATTTTAGGTTGTCTTTAGAGGATTATGCTGTTGAAGATTATGCTTATAAAATATTATGGAAGCGTTGCCTTGTGATGGACCAAGAGATAAGAATTGAGACAAGAATGATTTTGGGATCAGAGAGGTGTTTTGAGGCAGAGCCTGGAATGAAGAGGGAAGGGGTCAAAGGGTGGGTGGTCTTCAGGCCCTATGGACCCCACACATCAAAGGCACCCAGTCCCCTGCTCCTGGGTGAGCTGAGCCGGGGGAGGGGCACAGGACTGCTCGGGGTCAGAGAACTTCTACGAAGGCTTCTGAGGCATGGTGCTGGGGGAGAAGTCCCCCCCGCCCTGCGCGCTGCAAGCCAGGAAGAATGAAATTTGAGCAAACATGAATTTTCCATTCTTTTAGTCTGAAATTATGACAGTGTCAGTTGTCACTTTGAGGTTGAGCCAGTTCAGCTGGCACAGTCCCTGGAAGTCACCTGCCCCCACGGGTGGGAACCGTGAAGGTTCTAGGTTGGTTCTGACGTCAACATTGTTGCGTATGAAAGACGGTGTGAGTGACTGCGTGTGTGTATGTGCATCCGCATACCCTGGGGCAGGAGCCCATGTGGGGCTCCAAGCCAGCCTGCCATGTTGTAGTCGATCTTCCCCTTGTGGCCTGGGAGTCAGGAACTGAGCTCACCCTGGCCTCCATTGTGTCCCCAAGGTTTTAAGTGTTGCCAGACACCTATTAAACACTTAAGAGATATTTACTGAATACACGAATCAAGAAAGGCTGCAAGGGAATTTTTTTCTGAGAGCAGTTAGATGGCAGTTTTTAAAGAATGAACCTGGACATTTTAATCAGTCAGAGAACAATGACTGTTGATATCTCTAAGCTCTTTCGGTGGCAGTGCGATAAGAACTGAAAGGAAGCTGACGAAACGAGGGGCCAAAGTTAAATGTGCGGCGCTGTTAAATAGAAACACGCACTAACTGCTAAAACCCCAGAAACCTAGATTACCAGCCTAGTGTAGTAGAAATATACTATCATTTTGGAGTGTGCTTGTGTTTTTCCCAGAATTAAAATAGCTTTATTGTATTTTCTAATTAATAAGGGCCTGCACATGTAGAGTGGACAAACAGTAACAGTGTAAAGAATCCGATAAAATGCCCTTGTTTTCGTGTTGTTAACATTCATGGAAAACATTTTTTTAATTGTGGTGAAATCCATAGAACCTAAAATGTACTATCTTAACCATTTGGAAGTGTTGAGTTCGGTGGCGGTAAGTGTGCCCACATTGTTGTGTATCCAGTACTTTCTCATTGTGCAAAACTTGACACTCTGTAACCACTCAACAGCTTTGTGTTTCACCCTCTGCTCAGCTCCTGGCAGCACCATTTCTACTTTTTGTCTCTGGATTTGAGTATTCTAGGGAGCTCAGAATTACACAGTGTTTGTCCTTTGTGTTCGGCTTATTTCACTTCGCGTAACGTCTTCAGGGTTCGTTCTCGGAGGAGCGTGGGTCAGCATTCCCTCCTGTAGGAGATCCCATCGTAGGTGTATGTACACTTTGTTCATCCCTTCATCTGTCAGTGGACAGTTGAGTTGAATGATGCTGCCATGAACGCGGGTGTTGAACATGTTTTCACATGTTCCTTGACTCCCACAGACTACAAATGAGATCATAGGTATGCGTTGCTTCGTAATGTGCAGTTTTACTCTACACTCTGCGGGGTTCATCTTCCCTTGTCAGTTAATAATGATATGCAGTACTGTTGTACGACGGTACGTAATGTGTGTGCCCTTGTATGGATTTATCTAGTTGTGGTTGCACCTTTTGGTGGTTTTTAATTGGTTGATATTATAACCGGGCCTCAATAAACCTGCAGAACATGTACCTTTGCCCCTTTGCCTAGTGATAAAAATCGTAATGCTTGGGTGTTGGACTGGATCATACGGAAGCAGAGCCCAAGGATTTGGGTGTGAATGATTTACTAAAGGGTCGGGGGCTGTTCTCTGGAGAAAAGGTGCATGAGGGAGGCTGTATGGGAAAGGGAATGAGCACAGTAATCCTAAAGTCTAAGTCTGATTGAACACAATCACCCTGGCAGTGTTGTCCCCTTTCAGTCAGGGCAACTGTCAACCACTTATTGTGTGACTCAGAGGCCTCTTGGGGCCCTTAGGCAAGAGCAGTTCTGAGGAGGTACTGGGTAAGAGCCGGCGGTGCAGCTTTCACAGCTACTGGGGGGTGCGTTTGGTCCACATTGGTGTGGGTGGGTGGGACGGACATCACTACCAGTGCTAATAACATTTCTGTGTGCCGGCAGTGGTGCTAAGTACATCAATGCATATTTCCTAGTCTTGTGGTCTGGGTGCTCATGTTATCTCCAGTTTACAGACGAAGAGCTGATACAGAGAGAAGATAAGTAAGTGTCCCACCGCTGGGAAGGGCTGGCTAGCATTGGAAGGCACACTCAGCTCGGTCCTCTATGGGAACCTGAGCTCTTTATCCATAGGCTGTAGAACCTAATCATTAGCTCCTAGAAGCAGAATTACAGTACCAAAGAGGTAGACCTTTCAGATATACATATGGATCCAACCTTCTCTCCCCACCTACTTCCAAATTGTCTCAATTTATATTCCTTTCAACACTTTGTTCTCCAGCCATCCACGAGGCTTGTCAGTCTTTTAAATATCTACTGGTCCAATTGGTAGAGAGTTTTGCCTTGATTTTTCTTTCTCTTATTATTGCTGAGATTCCCGTGTTTATTAGCTAGCTGGATTTTTTTTTTTTTTTCCTCAAGGCCCAGTTTTTGGTTAAGGCTTTTTGCTCATTTTTGATGGTCCTTTACCCGAGTGTTGGAATCTTCCAGATCCCCCGCAGGGATTTGAAATGCTGCATTTATAGTGCACTTGTTTCGAGCCAGTACTTCTTTCTATTTTTAGACTTTCCCTGAGTTCTTGGTCTGTCTTTTGCTAGGATCATACTCTTTTAATTATTGTACAGTTTATTTTAAAAAAGATAAAAACTGGTAGGATTTTTGCTGTCAGCTCAATGTGAACCGAAGGTTGCCAAGTCTAGGACATTTATAGGCTCTCCAGTCCCAAATAAGAATAGATAAAACTCTTGTTAGCAGTTAATAACAGTGTATGCCAGTAGCTACTTTTCTTTAGCGAAGGCACCATTTGTCTCTCCAGCTCTGACTGTAATTCTTCATTTGCCCTTTTCTTAAAGGGAGTGGGAGAAGTGACCTTGAACTTAGTCATCATTTGAATTATCAGTGTAGCAGCTGGTACTGAATTTGCAATTGAGAGAAAATTTGACTCAGAGGGGGCTTAAGTATGAATGAGTATCTGTTAGCTTTATCCAACTAGGAGGTCCAAGAGCGGGTCTAACCTCAGGCTCCATGGTTCAGTCATCAGCGTCTTGCTGTCCATCTGCCGGCATTCCTTCTTTGTTGGCTCCTTCCTCAGTCAAGCTTTTGCTTCATGAAGGCAATATGGCTGCCCAGTCCAACTGAGTCTTTGAAGGTCAAGTCCAGTGGGAAAAGACTGGATCTCTTACCCCCCAAATTTGGGCCTGACTGCCATCAATTGGCCTAACACCAATGGCTGTAACAGAGGACAGTGTGTGCTTTTGGACTTAGGCCTGGTACCCAAGTGAATTTGGGGAGCTATTACTAGAAGAAGAGAGAATGGAAACTGGCTGGCCGGGAACATCAGCAAATGCCCTCTGTACTCACATTAGTAGAACGGGCCCTAATGATGTTTTATTTTCACTATGAGAAAAAGTCATAATGTCAAGCTCAGAAAGAATCGCTTTTTGAGAATGGGGCTTGCCATTAAGGACTTAAGGACAATGGAATCCCCCTTTCAAGTGATTCTGTGACCATGGACCATCTGGGGATCCTAGGGATGCTGAGGCCATCAGTGATTCTTGGAAGAGCTTAGTGGGGTTCTCATTTTAATGAGTGACACAAGGCTCAAGCCTGCCATTTCATTATTAAACCAGAAAATGACTCTTCAGCACCACAGGACTCACTCTTCAGAGACAAGACATCAACCGGCCGCGAAGGAGTTAATAACACTGCACACTCAGGTGGTAGAAAGTCAGGGACTTGCCCTTGGCCAAAGTGCATCTCCTCCCCAGCCTCTTATCTGGGTTGCTGTTACTTAAATGGTTAGCTACGTGCGCAGGTAAAGAAGGTTTGACTTAAATTTCTTTTTCTTCGCTTAAAACGCAGATTCTTCTTGAAATCCATTCAGCCCCTTTTTAAATAAACTTTAAAGTCTAATACCAGAAGCAACCTGCACATTGGAAACCGCGGGGGCTGGTTTCTGGGTCTCTCTGTGCCCCTGATTATGTGTGGCTGTGACTGAGTCCCAGAACCTCTCCCGGTCTCTGTTTTCCAGTTTGTGAAATGAAGTGGTAGCATTAGCTGCCTTCTGGAAGTAGAGCAGTGGAGTCCTAGAGTAGTAGTACGAAGTGGCTGTAGAGAGTGCCAAGTCCGACCCTCACACTTAGCCAGAGGAGAAGGCCTAGGGAGGTTCGAGGGCCTCTAAGGGATGATGCTACAGAGAGAGTCTTAGACCTTGTGTTTCAGTTTGGCCTGTTGAATATAAAAAGCAAGGACAACCATTTTTTAAAAAGTAAAAAAGACGTATAATTGATATATGCTAAGAGAGGAAAGGAAATGGCGTCATATGAAATGCTCAGTTAAAGCCTCAAAATACAGAAAAGGCGTGGAAGACAAAAAAAAAAAAAGAAAGAAAAAGAAAAAGGAACAAAGAATAAGAACAATGAATGGAAAACAGTAACACCTGTAATAGTTACTAATCCAGGCTGTATCAGTCATCACTTCGAATAGCGGTGGCCCAAATGAACCAATTAAAAGGTGGAGGTTGTCAGAGTGGGTCAAGAAACAAGACCCAACTACATATTGTCTACAAGAAACCGATTTAAAATATAAAGACTCATATAAATTGAAAGTGGATGGATGGAGAAAAAAAGAGCATGCTAAAACTAACCAAAAGAAAGCATTAGTAGCTATACTAATTGCAGATAGAGCAGACTTCAGATAAAGAGGGAATTTACATAATGATCAAGGAGCCAGTTCTTCAAGAAGATATAACAATTCTTTACACGTATGTGCCTAACAATAGAATGTCAAACTACATAAGTCAAAAACTAACAGAATTGCAAAAGGAGAAATAGATGAATCTGCTACTGTAGTTGGAGGGTTCATCATGCCTATATCAGGAATGGACAGATCCAGGAGGCAGAAAATTGGTAGGGATATCATTGAACTCAGCAACACCATCAACCAACTGGACGTAAGGGACATCTATAGATGACTTCATCCAACAACAGCAGATTACACGTTCTTCTCCCGTTACATGGGGCATTCACCATGGGCATTCCATTACATGGGGAATTCACCACATTCCAAGCCATAAAACACCTTCACAAATTTAAAAGAACAAAAATTCCACAATGTCTGCTCTCAGAAAACAGTGGAATTAGATTAGAAATCAATTAATGGAAAGATAATTAGAAAATGCCAGCATACATGGAGATTAAACAGTGCACGAATAACACATGGGTCCAAGAAGATCCTGAGGAGAAATTTAAAAGTATTTTGAGCTCAATGAAAATGAAAATAAGCCTTATCAAAATGTGCAGGGTGCAGTAAAAGCAATGCTTAGAGGGAAATTTATAGCATTGAATGGATATGTTAGAAAAGAAGAAAGATCTAAAATCCATAATCTAAGTTTCTCTAGGAAGCTAGAAAAAAGGAAGGGCACACATTACATCTAAAGTAAGCAGAAGAAAAGAAATGTAATTATTAGAGCAAAAATCAATGACATTGAAAACAGAAAATCAGTAGAGAAATTCAATGAAACCAAAAGCTGGTTCCTTGAAAAGGTCAATAAAAGCAATAAGCCTCTAGCCTGGCTAATTAAGGTAAAAAGAGAGAGGATACAAATTACTAATATTAGAAATGGAAGAGAGGACATCACTGCACATCCCATGGACATTAAAAGGATCATAAATGAATACTGTGAACAATTCTGCGCCCACACATTTGATAACTTAGATGAAATAGATCAATTCTTTGAGAGACAGTTTGCCAAAACTCACACAAGAAGAAATAGGCGATCTGAATAGGCCTATATCTCATAAAGAAATTGAGTCAATAATTAATAACTTTCCAAAACAGCAAGCACCAAGCCCACATGGGCTCACTGGTAAATTCCACCCAACATTTAAGGAAGAAATTATACGGATCCTCTACAATCTCTCCCTCAAGCAGAGAGAATACTTCCTAATTCATTTTGTGGCCAGCGTTATTTGAATACCAAAACCAGACAAAGACATTACAAGAAACTAAGAGCTGTATCACTCATGAACATAGTTGCAGAAGTCTTGGATAACATATTAGCAAATTGAATCTAATGATGTATAAAAAAGACTAATATACTATAACAAAGTAGAATTTCTCCCAGGTATCCAAGGCTGGTTTTACATTTTTTTTTTTCTTTATGGTTTTATTTATTTATTTTAGAGAGAGGGCACGAATGTAGGGGAGGAGCACAGGGAGAGGAACAAGCAGACTCTTCACTGAGTTTGGAGCCCGAGGCAGGGCTCCATCTCACGACCCTGAGATCATGACTTGAGCCAAAATCAAGAGTCAGATGCATTACGTCTGAGCCACCCAGGCATCCCTGGTTCAGTATTTAAAACTCAATGTCGGGGCGCCTGGGTGGCTCGGTTGGTTAAGCAACTGCTTTCGGCTCAGGTCATGATCCTGGAGTCCTGGGATTGAGCCCCACATCGGGCTCCCTGCTCAGCAGGGAGTCTTCTCCCTCTGATCCTACCCCCTCTCATACTCTCTCATTCTCTCTCTCAAATAAATAAATAACATCTTAAAAAAAAAATCAATGTCACTGACAGGCTTATAAATATACATATCTTTTAAACTACTACAAGAGGGGAAAAAAGGAATTTTTTAGCGGTCAGGGAAATCCCATACACATGAAAGGCCCACAGTGCATAGGCCTCCAGGGAACACCGCAAGCTCCCCTGAGCTCTCTCAGGTTTCAGGTACCCCTTTCTCTGTCCCCTCTGCCGTTCTTCTGTGGCTCCACCTGCCTCCCCACAAGCCAGGCTGCTCTGCCCTCCCCTCTTTCTTTGCAGCCCCTTCACCAAGCCTGTGAAATCCTGTCTGGCCGCAGCTGCCTGTTAGTCTCTCAGTGGTTTCTGCTTTTGCTTCTATATGTCTTCCTTGAGTTTTTTTGTACGCGTCCAGCCCTGAGGACAGGAATGGCTCAGCTCCTGCTTTCAAGCTAAGCCACGAAGGTTAAAGGTAGCCTGAAGCTGGTGTCTGTCATGGCTCTGGCCTGGCTCTGTGGTCAGCTGCGGCCATTGCTGTGGGCTTGTGGGCTCCAGAACATGGCCGTGCGCCTCAGCGTGCTGTGGAGGGCCGTTTTCCTGAAGCAGGCATGTGCCAGCAGCACCAGAACCAGCGAGTTCGCAGGTACTGAGCTCCCCAGGTAGTCCCCAGTCACCAAAAAGTATTTTCCCACTTTAGCCGGAAAAGACTAGGATTCCTTTTAGAGCAGACGGGGCCTCTGGTGGCCCTCGCGCCTGAGTTCATCTGCAGAGAACCGGGCAGGACATCCTGGGGTAATTCCAGAAGATTCAGAGTCACTTTTAGGAGAGCTCATTTCTATGCAGCGGGGGTAAATACAGTTTTGAAATTTTGATGTCAGTTCCTCTTCTGCTCTTCCTCCAGGATCGCCACCGTCTTACATACTGAGTAAACCTGATGATCTGGAGGCCCTTTCTCTTTCTCATGTCAGGTGCAGAGCGTCCCAAAGTTACTTATCGCAGACACATCCTGGGGTTTTGGTTAACGAGTTTCCTGGAGGATTTATTGTCCGTGATTCTGGAAGGCTTGAAAAATGGCACTTTTTCTCCGCTTTAGCTGGCCGTGGACTTGGGAGTGATGGTCAGATGATGAGAGCTGTGGTTCTGCACAAACCATGGACTGTGATACGATGCAAAACGCGTGTCTCTAATGTATACGCAGCAGTGCAGCCTGTGCAGGGGCTCTAAGGAGATACTGAGGCTTGGGAAATGGGGAGCCACTGGGGCAGGGTGGTAAGAGCAAAAACCCGGAGCTGTTTCAGACTTCAGCAAGAGCACATCCAAATTTCAGTTGTCGATCGGTGCTTCTCCGGGAGAGTTTATGGACTTACAGCGTTATCTGGTGGGTGGGCTGATATACACACAAAATGTAATTGATTCCATATTCCTCTCAGACCTAAAAACAGTGCTTACATTTGTTTTTAATAACAAAATGACTCAAGTTTAGAAAATGGTGTAGATTTACATAAAGCATCTGATGAGTTACTCTGATGGTTCTATCAATAGCAAGATAGAGGAGAAACAATCTAAGGAAAATATTTTGAAGATTCTTAAATTTAATATTAATTTAATTAGCATTCCATAGGGACTGTTTTCTGGAAATTTTGATGTAGTGGATTCACTAAGCAGCCCAGACCCAAGGCCTTTTCAGTGGGAAATGGCTTATTTGCATTGTTTTGATCATGTTTAAAGTTAATCTGAAATCAATTTCTTTTTCAAGAACTAAAATGTCACTATTCTTTATTCCTCTAAAGAGGTCTGCAGCCTTTTGTTGTAAAAGGCCCAAATACTGAATATTTAGCATAGATTCAACATATATATATAAATGAAGGGGTGTATTGTATCAATAAAATATTATTTATGGACACTGGAATTTGGGTTTCATGTAATTGTCACTTGTCATAAAATACTATTCCTCTTTTGGTTTTTTTTTTTTTTTTTTTTTTTTTTAATTTCAACTACTTAAAAATGCAAATGCCATTCTTAGCACCAGGGTAGTACAATTTGGTCAACCTTTGGTTTCTGTTCTACCTTCGCAGCTGGTGTCTTGTCTTTTGTAGTGAATATTTATGCTTTGTGTGTGACAGGGGCCCACACTGTGTGTGTGTGTGTGTGTGTGTGTGTGTGTGTGTGTGTGTGTCTGTCTGTCTGTCCGTCCATCTGTCCTCTACTCCTGCAGCCTCCCCTCGAGGGGGTGAAGTAAGTTCTCTAGACCTGAGAACTTTGATTGCTCAAGGCTTAGCCCCCAGCAGCCCGGCCCTGATGGCAGGGAGGCCAGCTCTGTGGACTCTGATAAAACTCTGGACTTGTTCTCCACGCAGAGAATTCTGAGCGACTCCAGGAATAGAAGGAATTGAGAATGCAGACAAAGGTAGTAACTCTGAGAGTCACAGGCTGTTGAGTTTTTTTGTCCAGAGTGCTCTGCAAGAAGACTACAAATGGTGGGGGTATCCTCCAAATTTGTTTGCAAGTCTATCTATTTTAAAAGACTTAGGTGTCTGTGGTGTTTCTGTTCATCCTTATTCTTAGAGAAGTAGGCAAAAGACATGCTTCTCCAAAATGTAAGCATATGGTTTTGCTTTAGTACAATATTTAGGGAAATTAGGAAAGTTGCAAACACATCCAGTTTCCCTGAAGTGATCTGCAGAGCATGGGACAGTGAAACAAAGGCAAATATGCGTGGTATTTAGCTGAATCTGTTTAATAGGAATCATTCTTATTAGGATGCTCTCCCAAAATCCTTAATAAATATAAAGCTTTTAAATATTTGTCCCATTTTGTAATTAGTCTAGATTTAGCAGTGGCTCTTCCTGATTTGGGAGAAAGCACGCTTGACTGTTGCCAGGCAACAGCTAATCACGGTATTAACTGCCAGCAAGCTGTTGGCCCCAACAGTAAATTCTTTTGTTAACAAAAAAATGAGTGTTAAAGATACAGCCGTATGTAAAGTCTGTTCTGTTGTTCCAATATATAACTTAGGCGATAAATTCCTGTGCTAATAAAACCTCGATGTGCTGCTAAAATTTATAGTGGATTGAGAAGAGGACTCATTCGTTCTTGTGCTTGAGTCACGTGTAGCTTCTCATGGCGTTAAAACTCATAGAAGGGGACAGTGACGTAACAGAGGTATTGTTTTCTTAAGGTCTCCTAAAAAGGACCCGAGGTCTGTGTTAAATTACAGGTTGTGAAATACACACGGACTTCTCGAATAAACGTCCCAACAGGGTCCATGAGCAGGTGTCACCAATTCTCCATCACTGACCTCGGTCTCCCTTGCCCCCCACCGTGAGCTCCCGGCACAGGTGGCCAAATCCAATGGCACCCAGGGCCTGGTCCCCTCTCCACCTCAGCTCAGCCAGACTCTGTGCAAGTTTTCTAGGACAAAACCTCATCAAAATAATTCTCACTTCCTGAGCAAACGTGATGTGTGACTCATCCTTTGGACATACAGTGTTATGTGTGAAAAATGGAAGAAAGAAAAAAAAAAAGCACTGTTTCCTTGGCGCTTCTGTAAAAAGATGAAACTGCATTATTTCCCTGGAGTAGACCCCAGACTACTGTCAGCACTTCTGTCTTCTGGTTACATGTTTCTGGAGGACGTTGTGGAAGGTCTTTCAGGGGTCCCGCATTCCATCAGGCCCCTGGGCGTACATTTTCTCACGTTACGCTCATACCCAGAGTGGTATGACAGGTGGGGGGAGACACGGCAGGTCTGACGGGCCTTGAGGAGAGGAGCTGGAATGAAAATTCACGTTTCCTCTGGTCCGCAAGCCTGCACTCCGCTGTTCCCTCAGCCTGGGTCTAGTATCCGGAACAGCCAAGATGTTGAAAGTATTTCCTTCTTTATTTTCATGATTTCTTAACAACAACAACAACAAACAAACAAAAACCCAGCTTAGGTGTTTGTAGCAAGATTTTTAAAAGTACCCACATTGCTAGGTTCTCTTTTCTACGCCGCGCCCCTGGCCCCACCCCAAGGAGAGGCAGGAAGTGTCCCTGCCCTGTCTTCACCCTGGTTGTGCTGACCGCGTTTCCTTTAAACCTGGCCACTTGGATTTTCCCTGCCAACCTCACTGTTCCTCCCAGGCTCCAGCTCCGCGGAAAGAAGGATCATCACCAGAACTGCAAACCCATTTCTGTCCCTTTTCAGTGTTTTTGTTGCTGGTGTGTGTGTATGCGTGTGTGTGTTTTACTATGCGCTGAACTACTTTGCCATCATGTAAACACGTTAGAGTATGTTAACAGCTGCCTCTCTTTTCAAGTTGAACTGGCTCAGAACTAAAAGGGGAACTGCTTTCAGGTTCTGCTCAAGTTTGCATGTGACAGCATCAAAGCTATTTTTAGTGGAGTGATCACCGGCGAGCCTCGGAAACCGGCTGCTTTCAACTATAAACAGTGCAAAGGCTCGTTTCTGCGCTGCGTCCATTTGTATAGGAGACGAAGCGGTGCGGAAATCTCTTCTTCCAAGTTATGCAGGCATCTTGTGCCTGTTCAGAGCCCCCTCACCTCTGCAGAGAAAAGTGATGTTAATTTAGCGCTTGGCTGCCCGGGCTCCAAGTTCAACTAGATGCGCCGATAATGGTGAATTATAGGAGTGTCCTAGGTGTCCGTTCCGAAAGGCAATGTATAGATGCTCTGAAACATTCAGTAAACTTTTATTTCCTATAGATCACAGAACTCAAGAAGCAACAGGAAATGAGAGGTGGGTTGAATAAACATCATACTCTAGTGGAAGGAGCATGCGTCACTTACGAGTGGCAGGACCCTTGTGACTTCACCTTTCAGAATGAAGTTTTCTTAGCTGCACAGCAAGGATCATGATCAGAGCTCTGTACGTACTTTCTAAGGCTGATTTCTTTGGCAGACATTTGTTGAATACCTACTCCACGCCAGCCACGAGGAGCCTCAGACTAATAGAACCATTGGTATTCTCCAGAGACTTTGCAGTCCAGCCATATAAACAAGTAGATGACCGACCGCGTGATCCGGTGTGCTACACGTCAGAGGAACAGCACGAGAGGGGCTGGATCTGTACTGGGCGTAGGGGGAGGCGGAAGGAAGACAAGAAGCAGAATTTTCAAGAATGCCTGAGAGTTTGCACTGAGGATCCTGGAAGGTGGGATGTTTCAAGCAGGAGCAGTTGAGTCGAGCAGAGACAAAAATGAGAAGCTCTCTGGTGTGTCTGGGCACCCGTGAAGAACTTGGTTTTGCCAGAGCAATAACACGGAGGGGGGAAGAAAAGACAAGGGATGGCAGGGGATGAAGCTCGAACAAGCTGAGCCAGTCGCTCAGAGCTTAGGAACTTGGAAGTGACACCAAGCCATGGCCAGCCAGGGACTGGTTTTGAAAGCACGAGTGTTGGGATTGTGCAAGTGTGAACGAGGCACCCCCCACGAGTGAAGGCTGGTGTTGCCCCCACTAGTGAAAGCGGGGGTATCTGCAGATAGGACGCAGTAATAGGTCCCATTGTAAGTATGCTCTGAGCAGGAATTGTCACCCAGGAGAGGGGAGACCGAGGACTGCCTTCAGAAACTGGATGCCACCTGACTGTTAGGTGTGGCCTTTGAAGAGGAGAGGCAGGTAAAAGGCTAGGAGGACCTTTTAAAGCCTGATTGAGTGCTGAGCTCTGCAGGCAAATTGCGGGGGCTGGCCTGTGTCCTTCTGGAGCTCTTGGGCTGACTGGCCCCAGTGAAGAGCGGGTGTGCCCCAGGCATGAAGTGTGTGTTGCCCATGGTCCGTGGACACTCAAAGGTGAGTGTAAGGACCAGGCACCAGGAAGCATCCTCTGTGCTTGGGTGTTGAGTTCCCAAAGGTTTCAGGAAGCTAAGGTTTTCCTGAATATGCTTAAAGCTTCAATGATGTGGAAACTTCTGGATGCCATGGAAATTCAAAGAAGAGGGAAGTACAGGCCAAAACAAAGCAAAACAAAGAAACCTCATGCAAAGCTACTCGTCATGTTTGTGCGGGGAGGGAATGTTCTGAAACGTCACCGTATACTGCGAAGGTTTGTAAAACACAGCCAAGATGTAACATTACTTTTTTGAAACTGTTCTCTTTGAATGTAATACACTGTAAAGGAAACTTAGCAACATTATTTGCTTCATTTTCCTTCAAGGGAAGGAACGAATGTTTCCATAAGTTTTCAACAAGGATCCAGTGGGCATTAATACAAGTCTGTTAAATAGGCTCTAGCCCCCATGATAAGGAAAAAAGACTAGTGCAGTTGGATTTCCAACCACTTACTTGGTTTCCCAGAACAAGGCTCAGGGTACACATGGGGATCCCATGTTGGAGAACAGGAGAAGGTCACAAGTAAGCAGCTGTGGCAGGTGCAGGTGGTAGGCCAGGTGGGCAGGGAGTGCAGGTGAGGAAGGAGTGGGAAGAACATCTTTGAGGGGGCGGCCAGCTCCTCATGCTCGGTTGGAAGTGTCAGGACAAAGCCTCTGTTAGGGGCTTATGCCTCATCACAATATTGTGGCCTTGGCAGACAGAAGAGATTACTTTTTGGAAGTGGAGATTCACTTTTTTGTCACTTCAAAGTCAACCACAAATAGATCCAAGAACCTGTAGGGGAAATGTTTCATAAAATATAAACTTCTGCACTGTTACATGTAACTTCAGACTTTACTTGAGTGGCTAGATTTGGTACCCTTGCTGGAACATTCAGACGGAAGTGTCCAGCTCGCTCTCATCAGCTTTCCGAAATCAGCACTCGTGTCTCTCATCTTTGTGGTGGGGCGTGGGATGGGATTGGCTCTCATGGGGAGGAAATGAGTAATCATTAAGGTAAATCACAGTTTTCCCAAAAGTAGGTCATTTTCCCATCTGCAATGGGAAGCACGGCCGGAAGTACCAGAATCAGACTGTATCAAAACTTGGATTCAGCCTTGGATCTATATCTCAGTCTCTACAAGCCTGAATGATGAGTAGATGACAGTGACTTTAATCTCTGTGAGGGAGGTTTTTCTCTGAAAGTTGTAGTAGTTCAGTGGAATAATCAGAGATGACGTTAGCATTATCTGCATTTGGGCAAAGTATGATTGTGTGTCGTGGCCTCAGAATGATGCTGCTGTCCTGGGACAGGAGGTACGCATGTGGGCCACCCTTCCTGCTTCTAGGTTATGGGACACTTGCCACTGAGTTCACGGCAAAATGATGTTTTTCACTTAAGAGGCATTTCCTCTTAAAAGGAGTCAGTTTTTAGATTTTTAGATAAAGGTTTCCCCACTGTCACTCATCCCAGCTGTACCGATTTGGTCTGAAGTTCCCAATTGGTTCCATACATTCCACCGAGTTCCTGATGCTCTATCAAGACCTTCCCAGAATCAGTTCCAGAGGAGGGAAGAAGAGCCGGAGGTCGTCAGTCATGGAGCCCCTCCATACCCACCCAGCCAGAGGGCAAGGCTACGAGCTGTCCCTGTGCCACCATCAGCCACTCCATCTTAGAGAACCGCCATCATCAGACAGGCTGCTCCTTAAGGGGGCTGGGTGTCTTTATTTGTGGGGCAGCGATGCTGAGATGGGATGACTCCATGGGAATGCCTCCAGATTTCAACTCCCCGGAAATGCACCCAAGAGTATATCAAGCGACTGTTCGGGTGCTCTGATGGTAGTCAGTATTTATGGAGCTCTTAGTACTTGGTGGATGACACCTGTGGAGGACCGGCAGTGTCCCCAGGGAGGCAGCTGGAGGAGAACTGGTGAGACAGTTGGTCCTGAAGTCTGTGTGTTGAGGCCAGTGCCGTCAGACCTCAAGGAAGAGACAGAGGCAGGTCAAGTCAGAGTAGTCCTTATGGAAGAGAGAAGATTGTTGATGGTTTCTGTCCACCAAGAAGTCCTGGTGTCCAGTTTCATTCATGGGCATAGTAATCGAGGGATCCGAGGGCAGCTGTGTGTCCAGAGCTGTGTATCATTCTCTGTAGAGCCCTGAATCCTTGTCTGTTTACCCATCTGTGTCCCTGCCTCTTGGAGGACAGGATGGTTTCTTCACTGCCATGTCCCCATAGCACGTGTAAAGCACGTTCACTCAGTGAGTGGACAAGTGAGTAAAGGTGAGCAAACCCATTCCCATTATCAGAGCTTTGGGACAGAGGAGCGGAGAAGCCCCCACCTGCCTCCCCTGTCTGGCCAGTCTTTAGGGAATGTCTGCTTGTTTTATTATCTATCTATCCACCTATCTTATCTATTTAGTTATCGTTTATTTATTTTGAAGTTGTAGTAAAATGCCTATAACATAAATTTATCATCTTCATCATTTCTAAGTACATAGTTTGCTGCTATTAGGTACATTCGTTGTATAAGCAGCACCAGTGTCTGCTCCTAGAACTTTTCCATCTTCCCAGACTGAAACTCTGTACCCATGCAACAGCACCTCCCCAATCCTCCCCCCACCCCGTGGCCGCCACCGTTCTACTTTCTGTCCTTTATGACTTTGACTGCCCTGAGTACCTCACATACCACCTCACATAGGTGGAATCATACAGGGTCTTTGGCTGGTCATGACCGGTGTATTTCACAGGGGCCCGACCTCCCCGTTCAGCCGTGTTACAGCCCGTGTCAGAATGTCCCTGGCTGAAGACCACTGTGTGCACGTACAGAGTCTGGGTCTGTTCATCCATTGGTAGACACTCGGGTTGCTTCCACTGTCTGCCCATTGTGAATAGTGCCGCGATCAACAACAGTGTACAGTTATCCGAGTTCTTGCTTTCGGTTCTTTTTTGTGTCTATGGTGAAGGGGAACTACCGGATCATATGGTAATTCCACGTGTAATTTTTTGAGGAACTACCATACTGTTTTCCATGGTGACTGCACCACTTGAAGGGGGGGTGGTTTCGGTCATTTAACTCTTCCTCTGTGTGGCTTGCCTTTCCCCCATGAGTTTTGCAAATGCAACCCTCCTCCCTTTCTGCTCAGCTTGTGTCCTTTGAAAGGGACTGGTTAAAATCTGGTCCTATGGACCGGTGTGGGTTAACACCACCAGTTGCCTGGATGGACCACATCTGCTTAGTCAACCAAGACTGGGGGCTCTTGGTTCCCTCCCATCCACATTTAGAAAGTTAAGTTTATCCCATTACGCAACCCCTACCCCCCAACTGGGGCAGATGTCATGTGTCATTACCGCCCCCCCAACCCCTACAGTCCCAGGCAGTTCCAAAGATTAAGCTAGAACCAAACTGGCCCTAGACTTGTAGCTCTTAGAACAGCTGCTCAGCTTCCCTCAACTCCACCATCTTAATTGTGATTAGTAGGTTCATTTGCATCTAAAAGGAGTCGTTTTCTTATCAGCACCATTGAGTTGGGAACCAGTGCTCCATTTATATAGAGTGGCCCATTTTAACCAGGCCCATTAAGCAGTAAAAGTAAATGTGGGTGTTTTACAAATGCAAATATATCATGCAAATAATGCACTTTATGCTGAATGATGCCTTGGTTTTCATATGTAAAATTAGAAACTGTGTAGCACCAAGATAATGATAAACACCTTTGCATCTGTTCATAAAATGTATCATGAGCCATATGCATCTAAAATCATAGCTGGGGTTTCAAGCAGCATTTCTCCAGTGGACCCGAACGTGCATTCCATATTATCAGAAATATACATGTACTTATCTAGTTATTTATATATTCCTAAGTAATCAAGAAATCACAGAAAAGAGTAATCTAAATTACCTAACTCTTACTTACCATCAATGATGAGAGTTATCATTTCGTTTCCATTTTTAAGGTTTTATCTGAGATGATGACAGAGAAGAAATGTTACTGTACAGGCTAGTTTCTTGGTAAAAGACTTAAATTATGTCTATAAGAGAGTTTTTTTTTAATCCTTAGTGTTTGAGGTAATTCTGTTTATGATACGCAGGTAGCATTTCTGCTGTTTTATAACATCACTTAGTAGAGTTACGACACCCACCTTCTGTGTGTGACAAACTTGAAGGGAAGTCACCCTTAGTCCCTGCCCATGTGGGGTTTCAGGCCTTTGAGAGTCAAGGCACAGACCTACAGAAAGTGAATTGAAGGTGTAAGAAAACATCAGATCAGAGAACATCGCAGAGTATGATCAATTCCCAACTGGCTGTTCAGGTAGAAATTACTAAACCAACTCAGAGCAGGTCCCAGGGTGTGGGAATGACCAGGAACATTCTCCCTGGGATCTGGGATTTGAGTTGAGCAATAAAGAATAAAGGATGGATGGGACCTGAACAGGCCAGGAGAATGCCGGAAAAGGGCATTTCAAGCAGAGGGGAACAGAATTGGATTGAATGGGCCTCAGAAGTACGTGGGGTCCACATGTATTCTGGAGACCTGGCCAGTTGGCATATTGGGGAGCAGGGAGCACACTGGGGAAGAATATAAAGACTTCTGAGGGGCAGAGAACCTATTGGCTTTGACTCTTCCCCATTAGCTACTGGTTTTCCCACACTTTTGTAATCACTAGACTCTTCAAATGAGAAATAATGTGAAAACTCAGTACATAAGATGCAAGAAAAATCACATCCCTTACTGACGTTGGGCCAGGACCTCACCTAGATACCCATCCCCCACTGCCACTGTTGGCAGCCCCATGGTCACCTCCTGGAGTTTTCTGAGGAGCAGTTTGCAAAGCAAGGGCAGAGCAGATGAAGATGCTGTGCTGTGTTCAGAGAAGGCTGCTAAGGTGTTAGGCAGGGCTGCCTGGGGTCGTGGGGGTGGGATTTGTTAGGGCACTGGTAGGAACACCTGCATATCATTTGACCCAGCGGAGTGAAATGCAAGAGACCTTAGAAAGGAAGGCTTGGCAGCGGTGGGTGACCCCAGACAGGAGTATGGGAGAGGAAGGTATTGGACACTTGTGAATTTCGAACTTGAGAATTTTACAGGTGATCACCAAAGGATGAGTGATTTTTTTTTTCTTCTTTGTTTTTGGGAGGAATGCTGAGTTACAGTGTGAACTTTTATTCCCTCAGCAAACATTTGACAGGTGCTACCAAGTTCCCAGTGGTGTGCTGGGTGATGGAGATTTAGGGAAAGAAAAGACACAGCTGTCTCTGTGTTGCGAAGAGTGAGTGCACCATGTGGAAAAAGACACAGCCACAGACACCGTGATGGGTTGAGTTGTCCTCCCACCAGATTCATAGGTTGATGTCCTAGCACCTAGTACCTTAGACTATGACCTGATTTGGAAATAAGGCCATTGTAGGTGTAATTCGGTAAGATTGGGTCATACTGCAGTAGGCTGGACCTCCTAAGCCAATATGAAAAGGGGAAATGTGGACACAGGCGAGCACACACTGGGAGAAGGCCAGGTAAATACAAAGGCAGAGATGGCGTGGTGCATACAAAGATTGTCATCACACCCAGAAACTCAGAGCGAGGCACGGAACAGATTCTCCCTTAGAGCCAGTAGAAGAAGCGACATTGACCTTGGCTTCTAGCCTCCAGAACTGGGAGACAAGAGATTTGTGAAAGCCACTCATCTGTGACGTTTGTTGTAGCAGCCCTAGAGAGCTCAGGGAGGCAAGGGAAACTGAGGGCAGTGTGGAAGTGCCCATGGGGACCACCAGGGAGGCAGAGGCAGAAAGCCCAGCCCTCTCTTTACAGGATGGGTGGGGTGACAGCCCAGGATCGTGTCACATCACAGCCAGATGTACGCTCCAGAGTCTCCCGACAACGTCAGCTGGAGATGCAGGATTGGAAAGCTGGATTTTCCGTTGTTCCATAAACTCTTCTAGGAAAGGAATAGGAGGAGAGAAGAGAGAGGACTAACGTTCTAGGAATGCGCATAATTATGGGGCCAAGGCTGGACATAGAGCCTACAGGATATATAGAAAGGAGAGTGGGACAAAGAAAACCAGGCTAGAAGGGTGTTTTGAGGTTAAAAATAGAAAGGATTTTAAAGGGGTAACGTCAAAAGTCATGGTGTTTATGTGATTAGGAAAATACAGGCAGGCTTCTCTTGCAAGCACGTGGAGGAGAGGAGGTTAGGCTGTCGTGCCACCATGGGCCCTCTGCCCTGAACGGCCAGTGACTGGCAGGCCTCTGGTGACATCGATGTGAGAGGACTGTGTCCAGTCCTTGGAGAAAGTGATGTGATGGGGTCAAGGCCCTGTGTGCTATGCCAGCTTGGGGGCTTGCCAGTACATGGCAGAGCTACGGGATCCAAGGAGGGTCTGAACATTAGTTGGTGTTTGATCATGAACAAGAGAAGAATAGTTATTAGCCCTCAGAAAGGAGGGGCAAGTGGAGACAAAGGTCACAAGAGGTAATGGAGGGAGGGTAGGTTCCAGAAGGAAAGAGGGCAGTAGGGTACCATTTTGTGAGGAAAGAGGTACAGACGCAGGTGGAAGTAACAGAGGGCGAGTGAACTTATGCAGGATGTCTTTGGTTTCAGAAAAGAGGAGGTGACACAGCTGCGCAGAGATGTGGAAAGGGAGGTTTGGGATTTGGCAAGTGGGAGGAGATGGGAGCCAGCTTAGTGGGGTAGCTGACCACCAGGCCAGTGGTCCTGGGGACTTCTGTAATTGTTACAACAGGGGAGGACTGGCATCTAGGGGTCAGAGGCCAGGGAGGCCGCCTACCATCTGACGATGCACAGGATAAGCCTCCATAACAAGGAATTTTCCAGACCCAGATGCCAGTAGTGCCAAGGTCAACCTATGACCTTGCCTGTGACCTGCCATAGGTCAACAGTGGTTCACATGTGTTCAAGGAGGGAATCCTAACCTTCATCATGTGCTTGGTGGCCCATTTGGAAACACTGACATAGTTAAAATAACACAGTGGTTCTTAACCCCAGGACAGCCTGCCTCTGTGGGGTTCTCACAGTAGGTTCTCACAGCCCTTTCAGCCCCCAGCACCTCAGGGCCTTGGCAGTGACAGGCACCCAAGAACTCTTTGTAGGGTGATCCATTTGGATGAGTCTCTCATTTTCATACTTGGCTAAGGTAACAAAGTGACTCCATTTCTTACCGGCGTCCATGTTTTGCCCTCAGGGTGATCTTGCCATGCTCTCTACTGTGGCTTTTGTGGTCCTGGGTCATTTTTGACCCTAAATGTTTCAGTAATGCTGTCTCAAGAATTGGCCAGTCCTAGTATGTTTCCACCAGACCCTGGAAGATCACTGTGGGCTGCCATACTTGCCCCTTTGGATCTGTGCAGGATTCTCTGCAGAGTTCTCTCTCTCTCTCTCTCTCTCTCTTTCTCTCTCTCTCTCTCTCTCTCTCTTTTTAAGATTTGATTTATTAGAGAGAACGCACACAGGCATGCGAGCAAGGGGAGGAGAGAGGGAGAGGGAGCAGGAGAGAATCCCAAGAAGACTCCACACTGAGCACAGAGCCCAACATGGGGCTCCATCCCATGACACCGAGATCATGACCTGAGCGGAAACCAGGAGTCAGACGTTGAACCCACTGAACCACCCGGGTGCCCTGAGTTCTCTCTGTTTATTTTAGCTTTCTTTAAAGTGGTTGATATCTGTAAAGCTGCTCCTTGTACCCTGTTGATTTTTATAAACTGTTCATTGCTACTTGGGACTGGGGAACGTTCACCATGAGACCATCTCAGAGCATCTGGAAAGAAAAGAGGAAGAGGAAGGCACGGCCGCCTCGTCCATTACAGGAACAGCAGCCAAACTGGGGGAGTGCGCAGGCTGTTAGGGGGAAGTGTTGGCACCAAGCATGTCTCTTCAGTTCCCCGAAATGCAGTGTCCTTGTCCTCAGGCTCACCACCCAGATTCTTGGAGTTCCCGGAGCGCCCTTCTTTGGTGCGTTGTCTTGTGTCATTGTCCCCACTTGATGGCGTGGAGTTGAGACTTGGCCAAGTTAAAAGACGTCCAGGCTGTTTTGTTTCGCACAAACTCCCACGTCCGGATCTTGTACCACCGCCCACCACGTGTCAGTGGGGACCAAGTGGCAGCTGAGATCCCTTTGATATGTCGTCATGTTCTGTGTTTTGGTTTTGTTTTGTTTGTTTGTTTGTTTGGAAGGTTATAAAAGTACCAGGAATGTCCCCAAGAAGCTGAACGCTCAGCTGAGCTCTCTAGTCGTGCTTCTCAAATTGTGAGCAGTATTTTGTGAGACATGACACCTTCCGACTTGGTCTCTGTCCAACCTGCTCTGATTTCTTCTTTCCAAACTTCAGTGACTGGCACCCTTCACCCAAGGGGTCTCTGTTATTGTATGATCTGGGTCACATTTGTTTTTCTGTTACTTCCTGGTGATGAATACACAGAGTTAAAACAATAAAATTTCAGGTATTTTTTTCAGGAATTTCCCCACTCTTACAAGTGCTTTGAGTGTTTTATTTCTAGGTAAACACAGTCTGGTGGTAGATGTCACACGTCCCAAGTGATTGCCTTCACGCTCTCGTTTCAAGGGCTAAGAATACGACAGGAGGCTATTCCATTGCCTACGATGTATTGGGCAAGACGTGTAAATACTAGATTAGGATAGACTGGTCTCATGATACCCCTTTCCTTTTCCTCAGTCGGTTTGGGCTTTCTGCTTTGTAGTGTGTCGTGGACCATTCTAACAGAGATGCTAACTGTCCCTTCACAGACAGCACGTAGGTTGGTCCTTCACTGCTCAAAACTATTTATTTAGACTTAGATTTATTTCTTCAAACTCGTTCTTATACATGTTCCTTCACTCATTTGCTCTCTCCTGTCTCTCTCATTGTACGTTTAAAAAAATTTAATTGTGGTAAAATAGATACAACATTATATATTCCCATCTTTTTTAAAAAGATTTTGTTTATTTGGAGGGGGGAGGAGAGATGAAGGGGGAAAAGGAGAGAATCTCAAGCAGACTCCTTGCTGAGCGCAGAGCCCAACATGGGGCTCAATCCCATGACCCTGAAATCATGACGCAAGCCGAAATCAAGATGCTCAACCAACTGAGCCACCCAGGACCCCTAAATATTACTATCTTAAATAGTTTTCTTAGATGCACTGTCCAGTAGAGTTCACTAAGTGCATTCACACTATTGTGTAAGCAGTCTAGAACTCTCTTCATCTAACTGAACGGCAGTACCCATTAAATAGCTCTTTCCGCTCCCCGCCCCTCAGCCCCTGGCAACCTCCATTCTTCTTTCTCTCTTTATGAATTTGACCACTCGAGTCTAGTCCCATATTTGTCTCTTTGTGTCTGGCTCATTTCACTTAGTATAGTGTCATGAAGGTTGACTTGTATTGGAGTACTCTGTACTCTTTTTTTAGATACACCCGTTCATGTTTGGTAGCTGAGTTCTTAGAAAAAAGTTCTTTTCTTAATATGCTTTTCATTAGATTCACAGAAAGTCCAGGCCAGTGTATAGGTCTTGGCAGAACCCCCCAGGGTCTTGGTTACAGTCTGCCTGGTTCTCACAATGATGAAAGCTCACGAGTGAAGGAGCGTCCCACGATCTAATGCATCATTGTGCCAAGAGCCACCTTAGGGCTGTACGACCTGTTGGCGCATGGTGTCCCGTCGGGAGTTGGAAGTCATGCAGCTTTGAGGGTACAGCCCAAGAGGTGGCTGAGGGCTGAGACCCAGCAGATGCTGGGGATGCTGTTAAAATGGTATCATTCCTCTCTTGGGACTTTTGCAGGCTTAGCTCTGGTCTTAACAATCAGCCTGGATCAGTGTGCTCAAATGCCAGTTCACAAACTGCTTTTCTGGCAGGCAGAGCCCTCTTAACCTTTGGTCGGCTGCCTTTGTTACAAGTGGGTTTGGCATATAGGGTGAAGGTCATGGCCTTCTGTTAGAGCGTTACTGAAATGAGACATTTGTGGCACCCGCGTTGTGTTTCTGCCAATGATGAGCCCACCTGTCTGTACTACACCAATAGTGAGCCTCATTGCTTTTTGTAGCCTGGGATTTTGCCTTGAGATTCTTTTTGTTTGTTTATTTCAAGTTTTTATTTAAATTCTAGTTAGTTAACATATAGTGTAATATTGGTTTAGTGAGTCTCACTTATGTATAACACCCCGTGCTCATCCCAGCAAGAGACCTCCTTAATGCCCATCCCCCATCGAGCCCCTCCCCCTGCCCACCTCCCCTCCCGCAACCTTCGGTGTGCTCTCTATAGTTAAGAGTCTGTTTTACAGTTTGCCTCTCACTGTCTTTTCCCCCCTTAACATTCATCTGTTTTGTTTCTTAAATTCCACATAGGAGTGAATTCATTTGATATTTGTCTTTCTCCGACTGACTGATTTCTCTTAGCGTAATGCAGTCGTTCCATCCACGTCGTTGCAAATGACAAGATTTCATTCTTTTTTATGGCTGAGAAATATTCCTTTGTGTTTATCTATCTATATCTATACACACACACACACACACACACCCCACTTCTTCTTCATCTGTTCATCGGTTGATGGACATTTGGGCCGTTTCCGTAATTTAGCTGTTGTTGATAATGCTGCTGTAAATATCGGAGTGCATGTGTCCCTTCGAGTCAGTATTTTTGTATCTTTTGGTTGATACCTGGTAGTGCAATTGCTGGACCATAGTTCTTTTTAACTTTTTGAGGAACCTCCATACTGTTTTCCAGAGTGCCTGCACCAGCTTGCATTCCCACCAACAGTGCAAGAGGGTTCCCCTTTCTCCACATCCTTGCCAACATCTGTTCTTTCCTGTGTTGTGATTTTAGCCATTGGCCTTGAGATTCTTAGTGACATACCATCCACAGCCTTCTTCCATGGAGGATAGACGTGAGTTTAGTGCCAGAATGCGTGTGCATGGCTAGACAGTGGCTGGCGCCGGAAGACCCGGTCTGGTCTTGGGCTCTTCACTGACCAGCCTTGTGATGCCTGGGCACGTCCCGGCACCTCTCAGGGCCTCTCGCTCCTCAGCACCTCTTTCTGCCCTGCCCACCCGCAGCATGGGGAATCCCATTGGAAAAACACTGATTGCTGTACTTTGTGAATGGTAATTTGCTATCCCAGCATCCTACCCTGTGAGCACCATTGTAAGGTGATTAAAACCCACTCCAGTAGGTGTAAGGAGGCCCTAGTGGCCACTTCTCATGGCAGTGGCCATCTACAAGTCACCAGTGCTCAAGTGACTGAGTGTAGAGAGCCCCTGGCCCCTCTCCCCCTTGCATGTGTCACATCCATACTCCCCTCCTCTTTTTTTTTTTTTTTTAAAGATTTTATTTATCTGTCATAGAGAAGCGAGAGTGAGCACAGGCAGACAGAGTGGCAGGCAGAGGCAGAGGGAGAAGCAGGCTCGCTGCCAAGCAAGGAGCCCGATGTGGGACTCGATCCCAGGACGCTGGGATCATGACCTGAGCCGAAGGCAACTGCTTAACCAACTGAGCCACCCAGGCGTCCCATACTCCCCTCCTCTTGATTTGCCTCGTAAACTAGTGGTTTCCGGGGTCCTTAAGCAATTCCTATGAAGACCTCAGTTAGCTGCTTCTCTGAATTCCTAGGGTTAATAAACACTTTCAGGTGATTTCATTAAATTTTTAAAAACCAACTTTGAGCCTTAAAGGCCAGTGAGCTGTGAGCATCACCAGATGGAAAGGGGAAAAAAAAAATCCATTTGCTGCCTCCCCAGCTTGCAGCCACTAGGGTCATATCCATTGGTCTTTCCATAGTCATATATGTCACTTAAGTCATATATGTCACAGGAGGTCGGAGCTAGGTAAGTTCCTAGAGGCCGTAAAATAATTTTTCCCCTGTGTCCTTCTCCACCCCAAAGACAGTTCCTAATAGGTACTTAATGAATCCTTGAGTCCCCTGACAGTTAGCTGTGTTGAGGGATCATCCAAAAGAGGTATGTAGACTGTCTGGTTAGGGAGCTCCAAAGCTTTGTAATTAGCATGATGGGAACCAGCTTAACTGAGCTAGAAAGAGACCGGAGGTGAATTCATCATTGACAGTGGGGGCCGGGTGAGAGCTGGTGGGTGGGCCCGTCCAAATCTCTCTCCACGACTGGAGTATCCATTATGTGGGCAGCGTGGCAGAACGACTAGAATAGTTATCAGTGACTTAGGTACATTAAAAGGATGTTGTAGAAATCACTGAGTAGATTTCTATCATGCAGAGAATTTTCCTTATCTTAAACCACTGGATTTACCTGACCTCAGTTCCCCACATTTACTCCATGCCTGGCATCTCCTCAGTGTTCAGCCAAATCAAGGTCAGGATAAAGAGGAGATTTGGATGGAAGTAAGCTGGATATTCAGGCTCCTGCAGTAATACTCAATTATTGAATTCTCTCGAAGCACCAACTCCTCTATAATGAAGTCCTCAGTTTTAAAATATCTTTAGAAATCAGGTGACTCGGGATTGGCAACAGCCAGCTTGCTGTCTCCTGCTTTCTTATAAAAATAAGACGGTAAAAATCCCAGAGAGTTGGCTGGAGTTGTTAAAAGATAATCTTGAGCATTTTGATGCACATTATTTTTCCTGCATCTTTGAGCCTTAAAAGACTCCATGGAATAGGACCGGAATCAGATAGGAGAGAAATCAGCTTGCTGTCGCCCTGCGGCCCTGAGACCCCAGCCACATCTGGTGTCCCTGTGCAGCCTGGCTGCTCAGAGGCCACACCTGCCTGAGCCCGGAGGACTGCAGGAAAAGCTGTGGCTCTGATGCATTCTTCTCGATTAGCCTGAGTATAGTCAGCCCCAAACAAAATAAAACAAAAAGGTTCATTTACGTCAAGGTTCGTAGTGTTTTCTAGCACATTCGGCATTTTTGGGGAACAGTATTTCTATGCACTGGAGCTCTTTTTCCGCTCCCTCTCTGCTCCTCACCCATCACAGAACGTGTCCCCGTACCTGCTATGTTGTTTGTACCTCTCTGGTAACGAAATTTGGGTCAGCAGAATGTGTCGCTGGTGTTTCTCCTTGTTACCAGTATGGATTGCTCTCCTGTCCAACCAGAGGCCCTGGTTGACTGAGAACATGTTCATTATGTAGCCCTTCTGATTTCCTGTACTATGTGTGCATGCGCACTGGATTTACAACTCTGTCAGACCAGCTTTTTATTTTTCTACTGTGTCTCTTGCCACGGACTGTCGTCTTTTTTTTCCTTAACTTTATTGATACCTGGGCATTTAGAGATTTTATTTATTTATTTGTCAGAGAAAGAGAAAGAGAGAGCATACAAGCAGACAGAGTGGCAGGCAGAGGCAGAGAGAGAAGCAGGCTCCCCGCCGAGCAAGGAGCTCGATGGCAGGACTTGATCCCAGGACCCTGGGATCATGATCCGAGCTGAAGGCAGCGGCTCAACCGACTGAGCCACCCAGGCATCCTGCCACAGACTGTCTTAACAAAAAGGTAGCTTGTACTGCCTCCTGGCTTGGTTGTAGTAACCTATTTGACTAAGTGCTGTCTAGCATGAATTAAACCAATCCTTGGTTTAGAAGAACGAACTTCCCACTCCCAGGATATTTTCCTGAGACTGGCTTGGTTATAAAGTTCTTCACTGGGCATCTCAAAGCAGTTTGAAACGTTCATCTGTAACTGAAGCAAAGTGTCTGTGTGTGTGTGGATCCTTCCTTGTGTCCTTGCCTCTGTCTCCTACTACTGGACCATGGGCAGTAGCCACGTCTGTGAAATGTTCTATAGGGTTTGGAGGCAACATTTTAGTAAGCAAAGAAATGGAAAACAGGATACCAAACGAGACAGAGGGGCAGGGAGGGAGTCCATCCAAGCTATTTCTGTATATGAAGGGTCTGGTGAGGAGAAAGGCCGAGAAAAGTGGGTTTGCGTTCATCACAGGCAGGTGTCACTAGGAGGTGACGGAAAACGCACTTGGTCCCAGAAGCCGCGGATAGAAGTTCTCTGCCACATAAGTTTGTAAAATAGGAGTCGATTAGCAGCTATTCTTCAGTGCTACATTGTGGTGTTGAACCATGTGAACGTGCTCTTTCGTTTACCTACAAATGATTTCAGAACCCAGGAGGCAGAAGGCACAGGACAGTGGGCAGAACACCCACACAGACAGGTTCCACGCTGGGAAATACAAAGCCCATTCAACTGAAAACAAATCTGGTTGTTTTTAAAGATGTGTTTTTGGTGGGGGGGTAGATAACGTATTGTTGGGAAAGGGTGTTGAGGCCTTCTGAGAGCTCTGCTGGGGGAGCGAGTGTCCATGAGCCCACGCTTATCCCGGTTTCTCTTCTCTTCCAGCACATCAGGTCCACCCATCTGGCCCGGCAGCACCTTCTTCAAGAGAAATGGAGCCCTTCTGCAAGGTAGGTCTCTAGGCGCGCCCCCTCCCCGCCCCCCCGGCCCTGTGCCCTTGGGCTGCTGGCAGCGGGGGGAGCTCTGTCCTCTTTAGCTGCGGGCACTGTCTGGAGAAGTGTGACTGCTGTGGGCTGCAGCTCTTTGTCCATTTCTCTTTATTTCCTCCTACTCACGTCTCCTGGTTGCTCTGAACTGTTAGCCCGAGACCGGGACCGGTTCTTTGGTCTGCCCCCACGGGTCCCGTTTTGGAAGTCCAGCTTGCTTTGGTGAAACTGGAATGACGTGGCAGTTAGGATTTGAGAGTAGCATGAACTGAGCTGGGCAGCTGGTGAAAACAACCCCCGCCCCCCCCCCCAGTCGTGTATTCCCAGTGCTCGGGCAAATGAGGAATTTTGGGGTTGTGCCGGCATTTTGGTGCATGGGGTAGGTCCCCTTACTCCTTGTTGGCCTGTGCGCCTGGACGGTTGGCTGTGGCTTACTCCCAGGTTCAGACTTCAGTCACCCCTCTCCTGTCCCCACTGGCGTCCTTGGCAGGGGGACGTTCTTCCTGTTGTCTGGCCCACCCTTGGCGGCTCCGCTGTCAGTCCTCTCCAGTGTGCTCAAGGAATTCCAACTGCCTTTCATCTCTGCTCTGGCTCTTAAGTTTCTTTTGAAATGGCTGAATAAAGTGAAAGAAGAATAAATGGTTAAAAGTAGCCGTAAGATGCGTTCTAGATACTTCTGGATTTTCACTGCTTTGGAGGTCTGTGGTGCAGAGAAGCTGGAATTGGTGAGCTCCTGAGGTTTCCAGTTTCCTGTCCCCGTTAGCCTCCGTCCATGGGCTGGGTGTCGGAGTAGCGAAAAAGCAATTGGGTCTCATGGTACCAAGAGGGTTAGAGCTGCACCAGCCTTCGAATGCGGAATGGTGCCTGCCTTTGGGTTGGTTTAGAGCAGGTAAACCTCTTTTCCTGAAAAGTTCATGCCGAGGGCCAGCCAGTGTGAAGGAATGGAATATAAATGTGGCTGAGAAAAGGGGCATTTATCTTCGGTTTTCCTGAGTCGCTCAAAGAGATGGCATCACATTTCAGTTGTTTTATAGGCCACATGATCACACATTGTCCTTTTAATAGCCTGTGAAATCAGTAGCTGAAGGATTTCCTTGCCTGTTTGCTTGGTACAGGTGAAATTTAGGCAGGTGGATCTCACTAATCCTCATTTTAATGACCGTTACAGATAGCCTAAATATTTAAGGAAAATAGGGAACTCCCTCCACTCTCAAAGATTAATACATAATTTAAAAAAATCTGTTCTCCCTTCAGATGGTATAAATGGAAACCAATTACGATGAGCCTTTGGGAGTGTTTTCAAGTGAATTTCAAAGTTATGTGCATATTTATTTTTCATGTACGTCTATAACAATGATATGAATATCATTCGTGTTTGGATTATTTTCAGAAGAGAGATTTTATTTAGCGAGTACATTTTCTTACAGGATTTTTATTCATTAAGTTTCACATTAAGTAAGATTTGCTCTTAGGATTAGTTTCTGGTTGTTTCTGCCAGGTGAAAGAAAGCATGAAGAAAACATCAGTAAGGTTCTGAAGTTGAGTGATTTCACTCTGAGATGCTATCTCACGGGTGTGGACCTTTTTTTCTTTCCCTGATAGGGTTTAAAATTCTAATTATTCTGAGCGTTGAGAATCTCATTATTACCAATTTCAGATGCTTATTCAATCCACATCCACTTAAGTACAGCTCTCCTATTTTTTTTTTTAATTTTAATTTTTTTGGTGTATGTGAAAATCAGAAGACTCTTGGTTGGAGTTTGAGCGGGTGGGCAAGGATTTGTTCATTTTTTCCTGCAATAGTTCTTTGCTGTATATTTGCTATATCTGTATATAGAGTTCTCAAGACACTTTTATGGTACTGAGATTTTCCAGACTCTGCCTGTTCTCCCTAACCAATATTTTTGTGCCCCTACGGTGGGTGGTACTGGTTCATCAAGCAGTCACTAACGCCCATGAGCAAAAGTTTTACAATGAAAACATGGGTGTATAAAGATGGGAACTGCCCAGTCATGCCAACAGACAATTGAGGTTAGACTCAAGTGGAAGAAACCGTGCCTGATTTATACTTTCTCGTCTTTATACTTTACATTTTAAAAATATGCACACGTTTCTTCTTTTCCCCTGTGGCAAGCAGGAGGGCATTTGTTCTAGGTAATTTAACTAGGAAAGAACTCTGTGAGTAGGTCCTAGCCTCAGGGACTGGGACTGAAGGCAAGCAGGATACCCTGAAGAACCTGCCTCCTAGAACGTGGTAGAAGGTGACATAGAGGCCCAGGGACTGGCCGGCACAGCCCGGCTGACGGTGGGTCCCCCTCCCATGCAGAACAGGCTACATGGGGGTGATCGGGGAGAACCCCACTGTGTGGAGTGTCCCTGGGAGTTGAGACTAAAAGAAGGCAGGCATGGTGGAAGCAGCAGGTGTGTCACACCATTTGGAGGAGGGAGGCTGATTATTGTCAGGAGGGTGGGAGTGTAGGGGGAGCGTTGACCTTGAACGAGGCCTTGAAAAATAGCTTGTGGATTTGTGGAAAGAGAGCAAAGGGCATTGCGAGAAGGGGAAACAAGAGTCTGTAGGCAACAGGGCGCACAGTGAGGGGGACTTGTATGGTGGGTGTGAAGAAGGAATACTTCGTGGGCACTCTGGGATGGCGACAGCCCCTGTTCTCAGCAGGATATGCTTCGGAGCACTGTTTTGTCCAGAGAGGATACGGCGTAAGTTAGACCCTGAAATCCACAGAACAATAGGCATAATGGTAATGTAATGGGAACCCATGTGTGTTGGTGAGGAGTTGTTTGGTTTATTAGCTGTTGAGCAGAAACATAGGAGTTTTATTTTTTTTTTCCAGCATAAAACCAGTTGCAAGAACTAACGGGAAGGAAGCACTCGGTCCTACTTGAGTGTGGTCTCTGTACTTGGTTCTTGAAGAGTCACTGGCGAGAGGGCCTGCTGACTCATCTAGCAGTTTTGAGGATAATGGGGTAAGATGTGGTTCAGATTACACCAGGCATGGGTACTTAACATAATTGGTCATTTCATCAATTCACAGTATTTATTTTAAATGCCATTTAAGCTGCTGGAGACAATTTCAGGATGTTAGCAGTTCCAGGGACCAGAGAGTACATTGGTTCTTGTACAACGGAAACCTCGCCGTGTGCCAGAAAGGGACAAGCCCTGTGTTTAAAGGGGGCCCAGGACGGGCCCAAACAGATGAGTGTGGCTTATCTGAGGCCCTGCAGAGTGGCTAGCTGACAGGTGTCTCCAGCTGTCCCCTCCTCATGTCTGTGTGTCCCTGTTTTGGTCTCTCTGTGTTTGAAATACATTTTTTATTTTATTAATGTCACACACACACACACACACACACACACACACACACACATTCCATTCACCCATCAAACTTCAAATTAGGTTACTTTATTTAAACATCACCCTTGGATGGGTTATTTTAATGAGTCGGTGATTCCTAATTAAAGACATTGTTCACCCCTGGGCTGACCCTTCATCTGGTCCCCGGAGGTGTCCGCCCAGCACTTCGTGGGGCCTTGCTGTGCTTTTCGCTTCCTGCCTTTGACTCAGAGTTCCTACCGGCTGCAGTCATCTTGGCTTCCACTTCTTCCCTTTCAGCCTTCGTCGGGCCTGTCGGCCTCAGCGCTCCCCGTGCAGTTGCGTTCGGAGAGAAGCCTCTGCCTCCGGCGCTCTGTGCCAGCTGCCCATTTGGGCCTCCTTGTCTCTTACCTCCAGCCCTTCCTCTGAGCAGGTGCTCCCCGGGCCCACCCCCACTACCCCACCTGCAGGCACATCTTTCTTACCCATCTCTATGTATTGGCCACCAGATGGGCTGGAGTCACCAGAGGGGTTGGGGGGGATGCCAGGGCCCCTCCCCTCGACCCCTGACAGCCCATTCTGGGGTCAGACCGCACATCCCAGCCTTTGGGGCAGAGACGCTCAAGCACAGATGCCACCACCAGCCAGGCCCCCTTGCTAACACCCCGCCAGCCTTCTGGACCCTCCCTCCGCCTCCCTTCTCTCTCTCACTCCAGGACCGGGCCACTAATTATTAAGTCTGTTTACTTAGGATGCAGTGGCAGACTTCAAATAAATTTCCATAACACGCATAACAGATTTTTGTTTCCATTCACTTCTGACAACCCACTGGATGAGCTAATGAAATGGAAAGAAGACCTCGGAGGCCCTTTCAGTGCACAGAGCAGGATTGTGCTGCTGCAGGCCCATCAGCAGGCAGGGAGAAGGGAAACCAGCTCTTTTGCTATTGGACGCAGGCGGTCCTTCGGAGCGCACAGGTGCACACTTGCCATTGGTCAGACACGTATGAAGTTGACCGTGACCATTGGGTGCCTTGCTTCAAGGAATGCCAGTTTCCCCAGTTCCAGGTTGGCTTTAGGTGCCCCATTTCCTGGGAGTTCATGTCCTGCACCCCCTTGCCACAGCCCTGACCCTCGGCCACGGCTCTGCTGTATATTTTTACTGCTCGGAAGTGTGTAGTACCCTCCCCTAAGCTGTATTTCCTGCCCTAAAAGGCTCAAGAGCAAGTAGTCCGTGTATCAGAAACAAGTGTTAGTGGGAGAAGCCCTGGACGAGGAGCGAGGGGGGCCTAGTTGTGGTCCCGGTGCTGCCACTGGATAAATGTGTTGACCTTGCGTAGGCCACAGGGCATCCCGAGTTTTTCCTGTTCTCATGTATGAAATAAGGAGTGGACCTCAGAGGAGGCAGCGGTTTTGTTGAGTACTAGGTCCATTCCATTCTGGCAACTTGTTTCTGAAAAGCGGGTCAAAATGGATATGAGGCTTAGCTTGAGCTCAGTGGCCAGAGCGGCGCCTCAGTCAGCTGCGACTGCAGGGGGTCCAAGGAGAGGAAACAAGGTGGGGGCAGCCTGGCTGAAGATTCCAGTCCTTGAACAAGACAGCTCTGGAAGGTCCCCATGCATCTTAGGGCGGTTGTGCGTTACCAGTTTGGAGAGCCTGGAAGTGAGCCAGTGAACCCTGTCTTGGCTTCTTGGGGAACTGGCTTAAACCTCTCTGTGGGGATGATGATGGTAACAACAACAACAAAAATAATAATAATGTTTTCTCATTTGAGGATTCAAGAAATTCCTATCAGTAAGACATTTAGAAGATGCTAAATTCCTAGAAAGAGTTAGTTATTGGAACATCTTAAAAAACTCTGGGAAAATGGGAAAATAGAGCTGGACTGCTCTGACTGTGATTGATTTCCCTGTGCTCTTTAGCTTCCCTGGGAAAATTTCCCTTGTCCCTTTGCTGGGGTTAGTGATTTTCAGGACAGGGCCGAAGACGGGAGGCCCCAGATCCTGTCAGATGTATACATAGAAGGGAAAGATTTGTTCATCCCCTTATCTTCGACTCCTTGCAAATAGGACTGTCTCCTTGCGAGGTCACCCAGGTCACCAACAGGGAGCTATCCCCCTCGCTCTCAAATCGCATGTACACAGCAGGTGCGTAGACAGCCAAGCGAGGGAGCAGCCCGGGTTTGAATCCCTCCCTCCCTGGGCACCCGCTGTTGGACGTTGGACCTCAGTTTTGATCATCTGTACAGTGGGGCTACCAGATGTGCTCCCCACAATCTCTGTGGAGGGTCAGGAAGAACGAGAACGTTCAAGCGTAAGTCCAGTCCAGTGCCTGGCACCTCACAAATGCTCGATCATTAACTTTCAACTGTTTCATTCCCGGGGCTTCTGATCATCAAGCCTGGCAGATAGAGTCAGGGTGAAAAGTTCCACCAACACCTCAAAGGAGTGGACTCCTGGTCGCCTCTCCTTTGCGTGATTTCCCTTCTCGCTGCCAGAGCGCCGTCGTTTCCTTCTCTGTGGAACCAGGATGGTGGCTCTGGACCCCCTCCCTGCCCCGGCCGCCAGCCCCCGGGCCCTGGCACTTGGTCACTTCTCTCCAGAAGGACTGCGGCTCGGATCCCGGGACTTGTTTGGCTTTGCCTTGCCCCTCCCCCACTCATTTCTTTCCCATTTGATTGCAGCCCCTGGGCTCTTTGGCTCTTTTCATCTAATCTGCTCCACAAGCTGACTCTTTTGTCCATTTTGCAAACGAGGGCATCAACCTAATGCATAAACCTCCGGATTCTTGTCCCCAGGCACACCCATTTCAAAAAAATATAGTAATAACAGAAAGTGGAGGGAAGGGGGGAGGGAAACCTCCCTACATTTCCCCCCCAAGTCTTAATTGCCTTCTGTCCTCTTTTGGCTTGTGGAGCCCTTTGCATTTTAGGAGGGGCCCCTTTCTCTTGGCATCATTTGTCTTCTTGTCCTGCACTGAGTTATCTGTAAAGATATTTACGGAACCACAGTCATAAAGTCAGGAGGCTGTTTTTGTTCCCAGTCAGGTGAATTGAAAGGCATGCCGGTCACCTTTCTAGTCACTCATGGTCTATGTGGTCACTGGGAACATCCTCTTAAAGCTAAATACAAGGAAATGTAAAAAATACAGGTAGATAGATAGATATGTTTATATGGATGTAGTTTTAAAAGAAGGTTCGGGTCAGTTTTGACTGTCACTAGCTCTTGGGAATCCAGATTTACCCCATCTTCAGTTACCCCCACTCTCCCAGTGTTTCCAGCCTGTCGTGGAATCTGAGGAAACATCAGTCCTCAGCCTGGATTGTTTCTCTGGCTCGCACGTCAGCTGGTCTCTCTCCTACCGTCTCTGGGAACCATCTTCATGAAAATCTGGTGTTGCACCCTGAGAAAATGATACCTTGTGGACAGAAATAAGGCAGTTGGAAGGAGTTGCCGGTCTGATGGGGGACATGGCATTGAGAGCTTCCTCTGGGTGAGGCACCTGCTGGGCAAGGTCCTTGGGTTGTCCCTCCTGTTTCTGGCTAATATTGCCAGAAGGGGAGACAGGCTGGAGTTTAGGAGAAAGGAGGTCAAGGCTGTAAGGGGAGTGTTGGAAGATGTCAATCCAGAAATGGCCACTGCAAATAATGGAACAGATGAGATTTTCATGGGGGCATAGATTGAAAAAGAGGGAAAAGGTTCATGTTGGAAAAAAACGTAAATTTATGAGAGAAAGTGGTGGGAGCTGACAGCAGCAACAGTAACAGCAGAGAAGAGCTTAGAAACGGGAAAATCCCTGAAATGAAGGGCCAAGACTTTCAGAAAGAGGGGAGGGGCGGGAGCACCCACTGGTACAGAGAAGCCAGAGAGGACGGGATCAAGGCAACGCCACCTATGGGCGTTGATGGTCACAGGGGCATGAGGGCCTTCAGCACACATCCACTAGTCTACTTTCTGTCTTTATGGACCTCCCTATTCAGGACACTTTTATAGGTAGAATCATGTAATAAACAACCTTTTCTGTATAGTGCACGTGTTCTCTCTCTCTCTCTCTCTCTCTATATATATATATATATATATATATATATATATATTTATTTATTTATTTATTTATTTTTTAAGATTACTCATTATTTGAGGCGGGGGAGAGGCAGAGGGAGAGAGAATCTCAAGGCAACTCCATGGTGAGGGCAGAGCCCCACACAGTTCTCGATCCCGCCACCCCCATGACCTGAGCCAAGAGTTGGACACTCAACTGACTGAGCCACCGAGGTGCCCCAGTGTTTTACATAATTTCTGTCTTAGCCTTCTACATTAAGTATGATTACACCCATTTCATAGATGGGAAAAATAAGGTCCAGATAAATGCCCTGCTCAGGGTCACAAATCCAGCATCATAAGCCTTAAAAGCCTCCCACTACCTGATCTTCGGTTCGGAATGGCCCAAGTATTTTTTTGAGGTGTTCCCCTGGAGACGTTTGCCTGTTCTGCAGTGTCTTGCAGACTGGGGCTGGGGAGAATCCTATTGTAATGGTCAAAAGCAGTTTATAATGAGAAGACAGAAAGACGGAAATGAGTCCTTATGTTGTCTGTTTTCATTCAGGTAATCCAGGTGCTTTATTCCTCTTTTGCTCCCCACACAGCGCTATTGTAAACAGCTAAATATTAAGATACTTCAAAGACTGTGGATAGAAAAAAAGAAATCCTCAAATCAGTCATTCAAAGGTGAATGCAGTGAGAGGAACCACTCCTCTGCAGGATGAGTATTTTGAGTGTATCTGGATTTTACAGTCATAGATAGATGGAGCTATTTTTATACCAATTATAATTTTTCAATAGCAAGATATCCCTACAGTTTAATTTTTGAACATTAAAAATGTTTGCTTATCTATTAAATTGTATCAGATTATAAAATATACAAAGATGATACAATTTTGGATCACATTGTACTGCAGAGCCTGCTTTTATCAAGGTACTCAGTCTCAAAATACAATTGGAAAAGTGGTTCCCCTTGAAGTTCTGTTTAACTGTGCTCAGATAGAAGTCTAGAAATATTTTTATGCAATTGCCAAGAGGCTTACAATGAAGAATTTTTTGGAATATGCTCATGGAGCTGTTCACATTACAGTTTCAGAAGTGCACTTACAAGCGTCTGTCTACCTGTAAACTGCAAGAGGTCAAGTTTGTGTTTTTGTTTGGTTCCCCGGACGACCAGAAGGCGTGGCTGAGATTTCCTAGGTGTAGTGGCTCACCGCAGAGCACATGATAGGTTGGGAGTGTGTGTGTGTGTGTGTGTGTGTGTGTGTGTGTGTGTGTACGTGTACCTACACCAATGAATGTGGCCTGGACACTCAGGCTTGTTCCCACCCCATGTTGTGAGTCTGCAAGAACAAATGTCTCCTGCCCCGTCATCCCCCTGCCCCTCTTTTAACAGGGGATTCTGCCCCACCCAGTTCTCCTGTTGGCCTTGGTAAATGATGATATTCGGATAAAAGACCTCCGTTTTCAAATCAGGTGTACCTGGATCCATCCCCTGCCCAGCGGTCTAATTGTCATCTGACCTTGGAAAAGCTACATGAACCACTTTGGGCTACTGCAAAATGGGAAAACACCAGTCCTACCTAGGAGATTGTATCTCTGTGGGGATTAGCCCATGGCTGTGTAGCGTCTCCGCTATTTTGTGGGAGCTTCACGTGCAAATCCCATCATTGCTGCTTTCCCTCCAGGGGAGGCAGTGTGCTGGGAGGGGAGAGCAGAGACCTTGGAGCTGGCCAGTCTTCAGTGCAGAGGCCAACCTTTGCAGTCCCCCGGTCATGTGACCCCAAGCAATTCCTCTGATGCCTCTCAGCCTTCCCTTCCCAGCCAGTCAAAGAGATGGCAGTAGTTCATGGGATTTTGTAAGGATTACAAGATTGTGTACGTACAGCAGTTGGCAATTATTGCTGGTTTAATAAATAGAAGTCATTATGCTTATGATAGCATTTCTGCCATTTCCTAAGAGTTTCAGTACCTTCCACCCCCCAAATAACAATAACGTAAAAAAAATCCTTCCCCAGTTGAACGGAAGTTATACCTTCAGGAGTATTTAAAACTGTTTCCAGTCTCTGAAGCTCCTGCTACATGAAGGCAAATGCCCACAAGACACCTGATACCCGCCGGAGGAGGAGAGCTGGAGTTCTCACCAGCTGTTCTCACTGACACTTTGGAGTGACTAAGATCTTGCAGAAATGTGACACAGAGAAAGAAGGGATGGGTTAGAATGGCTTGTGATCTGTACTTCTGTTTCTTTATCTCAGGGTCTGTGCCAGAATACGAATTATTTGCAAAGATGCATTTCAGAGGTGGGAGGGAAAGAAAGGAGAGAGATACAGTGATAAAGAACTTCAGAAAATCATTTAAGGGATCATATTGAACTTGTCCCCCACTTCAGGGTCACCCTAAAACACATGGGTAGGACCTTTTTGGGCTGTGATTTTTTTTTTTTTTAAATTTTTATGGGGCATATTTAGGTGATCTCATGCTGCTAATTTGATACCGATTGCATTGAGGTCTTAGAACTACATGTCTGTGCATAGAGCTGCTCTAACGCAGTGTCTTGGCCGTGGGCTCGTTTCCCCCACTGCGAGCATGATTGTGAGGACACCGTAACCAAAGATGAGCAGCCTTGTGGCATGCAGAAGGGTTACTTCTGTTTATCATTTGCATGGACTCTATTCCTCAGACTCTAAGAGGCTTCATTCATTGAGTTTTGCCATGGTCGTGAAATGAAACAATTACAAATGAAGTTTTCACTTCCAAACATTGCAGCTCTGATTAGCCTAAAGTGGGGTGCTTTTGTGGGACCCACTGCTTTCGCCTACCCCAGCTTCTAATACATATTGCAAATGGGGAAGTGCCAACTTCTTACAGGAGCTCCCTGGCCTCGGCAGTTGGTTGAGAGATGGGCGTGACTTCTTACCTTGGATCTGGGGGTTCTGAAGGATGTGCTGGATCCAACAGGGGGTACCACGAGGAGTCAACCACTGTTGCCAAGAAATGGCACCATGCAAAGAAACGGAGATGAGCGGCCACTCTACCACTGTCCTTCCCATGGTTGGATTACATGAACTCTAAATTCCCCATTTTACTTGACCTAGCTTGATTTGGGGTGTTGGGGGGTATACACCCAAGAGTCCTGACTTCTAAAGAATCTGTACGTGAATAGCCTCAGTTAAACTAAATGTATGTCACTGATGATTTCTGAGCGGCAGTAGACCTCCCACTCGCCATCGGTCTAGGAGGCCCACTTAGTGGTTTGGCTGTCAAATGAAAGAACATCAGATGAGCATAGAGAGCTTTCCTGAGATGGTGACTTAACAAAGTAGGGTTGTGGTAGTAATAATACCTGTTCTCTCTGTTCCCCAACTCAGCTTAGTCTCTGGTGGAAATACGCTTGGAGAAGCTCACACTGAGTTTCCAAGATGGCTGCCACTGGCCCTTGTGCTGTAGACATCACCTTGAAGTCTAGCATTTCCTCGGTGTTCTCAGGCCAATTTCTGACCAGCATTGTCATTAGACCAGCCTGGCTCACATGACCCCTGGGAACCATCACTGTGACCAGAGGAATTGTTGGGGAGGGGCACAGACTGTTTTATGCTGGGGTTGAAAACCTCACTTCTAAGCACAGGGATGGATTGGGAAATGAAAGGGTCTCCAGATGCAAGTCTGGATCAATTCCCAAAGAAGGGAAGAACTGTCCATTACAACAGCATAGCCATTTTATTTAAAGAGCAAAGCACTGGAGAGACGCGTGACTGGCTTAGTTGGTAGAGTGTGACTTTTGATCTCAGGGTTGTAAGTTTGAACCCCACTTTGGGTGTAGAGATTACTTAAAAATAAAATCTGTTTAAAAAAAAAAAAAAAAGCACTGGGCACAAAATGTGAGGTTACATATGCCGGTACATGTAGCCACTAAGTGGAAGATCTAAGGCCAGAATGCAGATCTTCCCATTTGAGACTCGTCCAGCCTTCCTTTCATGATAATGGCCATGATCCATGGGCGTACAGGATTATCAAGATCTCGGGGCATAAGGTGGTGTCGGTCAAGTTAAAGTAATTTCCCAGAGGCCCAGAATCTTAGTTAATGATGACATTCACTTTTCCTGGCAGAATGGGGATTGCTAAAATGTATTGCCTTAACTAGACTTGCTGCCTTGTTGATAAGGGAAAGACGGAAAATGGGAGACACTTGCCCTTTACTGGGGATTAACCTTGAGTAACAAACCTCCGTATATTCATGAATTTCCCTTCGCAGCCAGAGTTGGTCCCCAGAGCCCTATCTATAGAGAGTACAAGATGCTTGGACAGTTGGTAAATGTATTCATCAGCTAGAGCTGCCGTAACAAAATAACCACAGACTGGGTGACTTAAACAACAGAAATGTATTTCCTCACAGTTCAGGAGACTAGAAGTCCAAGATCAAGGGGGCCGCAGGCGTGATCTCTGCGTGTTGTCCCTTGGCTTGCGGGTGGCCGCCTGTTCGCTGTCTTCACGTGGCCTTTTCTGTGTGCATGTGCTTCCTCTGGTCTCTTTCTCTTACAAGGACACCAGCCTTTTAGATGAAGGACCTGTTAGGGTCCTGTTGCATTAGAGCCCCACCCTTATGTCCTCCTTTAACCTTAACCAAATTCAGCCACATTGAGGGTTAAGGTTTCAGCATATGAATTGGGTGTGGAGGGGTGTGGGAGGACATAGTTCAATCCAATTCAGTTCAGTGAATTACATGCAAATATTTCATAAACATCCCTTCATTTCCCACAGCCCGCTAGGTACCCCCTTGAGGCTGGGGTTGGAGATAAGGAGATCTCCAGTCTTAAGGAATTTACAGTCTAGCTGGGGGGCAGAATCACCCAGAAGCCTTGGTGGTTTGTGCCATCTCAGAAGAGCTCAGACTCTGGGGGACGGATGTCAGGAGTTCAGGGAAGTCTTCTCCTACGGGTGTTGCTAGTGCCGTGTGAGGCCTCTGTCCCCACGTCTCCAAAATCTGCTTGACATGGTCAGCCGGGCACTTCTCAGTCAGTGTCGCTCCAGACCCCAATACAAAAGAGGCACCATGATTTGCAGCCGTGGCAAAAACACTCAGACAAGCTCACAAAATAGTGAAGCCCAAACCAAAGGCACGGGTCGTAAGGAAGTGCACGGATAGTATGTTGGTGTATGACATCTGTGTGTTCACAAAGGAGAAATGGGATGAGCCAAGATGGAGGTGGGAAGTCACTGTGCCCTTTTTCTTTACAGGAAAGAGGAGGGGTAGGGGAAAGAAAAATGTTCCGGGCAGAATGGTGGGGAGATGCTCATAAAGGCAGTGGGGAGTGGCTTTGACTTTGAGGACTTGGGGTAGATGGTAGCATTTCAGTCTTGCACTGAACTTAGACAAGCAAGCAAGGTTAAAGAACTAAGAGCTGGTCTTCACAACATGGGTGTGAAGACGGCTGCTGGGTGGCCAATTTGGTGTCATGTGGCCCATATCACTTTACCACTGTGGACCATGGTCAGCACCATGTGAGTTGTGGGCACAGCTGGACCTGAAGGTGGGAAGTCGTGAGAGCAACTGTACTGACCTGGCAAGAGGAGAGCCTAGACCAAGACATTTGGGGTAGAGGTGAGAGATGGGGAGTGAGGGGTGGGGCGGCTGGACAGGCCAAGGGGTGTCAGAGCCCCCAGATCACCAAAGTCTGGGGTGCTCTTGCATTTCTCTCATTACCCAGGGCACTTAGGAAAAGCAGTAATAATCACATCATAAATCAGTATAATTTGAAGAGCAGTTGAGTAATGAAAATCCAATTCAGGACCAGAGATAGAGCCTCTTCAGGCTCACTTGCTAGTTCCCAACTTAATTTTTTTTAAAAATTAAGATAGTGCTAACACAGAGACTCAAAAATTGTTCACAGTCCAAAATGTAGTGAGGGGGAAAGATAAGACGCTCAGTGAAAAAAAATGAGCCTGTTTCAGGAACTGTCACACGGCGTGAGTGTGCAAGGGGTTGGGGGCCGGGGTCAGGGGTGATATAGTTCTTTTCTGTATCAGGCCATTTTCGAACATGTTAGTCAATGAATTGAGAGGAAAATAAGGTTGCCTAAAATAGCAGTTGTGCAACATACAGAACTGAGTTTGGCATTGGAGGGACCTGGCTTTGGATCTCACTCTCAAAATCCCTCATACCACCCATCTCCCACCCACACCCAGAGCGAGATGCTCATTTACACGTACACACATATGCCTCTTGGCTTGGTCAAATACTCGACTTTGACCTTGTGTTTCTTCATCTATAGAATCGGGAGGATACCCACCTACCTTACGCAAAGGAAAGGAAATAATGTGCAAGCCCATGAGTGCCTAGTGACTCTAACGGGGATCCCCTTGGTTCAGGATTGCCCCCTGCCAGAGTTGGCAGGACTGTGCAAGGGAAAGTCAAGGTTGTGGTTATCTCTGGGATAGAAGGCAGTGACTGGAGAGGGGAGAAGGGCGGCCCCTGAGGTTGCTGGTTTGTTCATCTGGGTTCTGGTTACATGGGCAAATGGTTTGTGAAAATTCATCGAACTGGACATGTATGTGGGCTTTGCTAGGTATGTTACCTTGGTCAAAAGTTGCAAAAATGATTGGGCAACAAAAATTTCATTACACCTACTTGATTTCAGATTTTCATTATGCACTTATAGTGAACTTCAGATTTCTTAGTGATTAAAGTTGATATTGTCATAGATTTTTATTAAATCAATGCAGTAAATTAAAGCTGGTGAAACACAAAATGACAAGAATTTCTCTCACAATCCAAGCGTGTTTTATTAAGGCCCGCCGAACCTGTTTGTTATTGATATTGTTAATACAATATTTAGATTCCATTTGGAACATGCCAGCTGGCGGAGATTACTGAAATGTCAATCTTTCCCAAGAGTGGGTTTTTTTTTTTTCTTTTTAAACATTCAGAACCCGAGAGTTAGGTTCTTAAATGTAGGTTAAGATGAATTTATGTGACTATAAGTAAAATTAGGGGGAAAAAGGAAAACTCTAGCAAAAACTTTGAGAGAAGTTCTTTGCCAGAACACGTAGGAGACTTGTACAAACCTGAAATTTTCATCTAAATAAAAGTGGTTTTCCTTTGCATCATGGTGAAGTAATTGGTTTAGAAATCATTATTAAAAGCTTGAAACTTTGTAGCAAGCATTTCAGCTAGTGAAGAAAACAATGTATTTGAAAACTTGAGATTTAAAAACAAGCTGGCCAAGATGGGGGAATGGGTGAAATGGGTAAAGGTCGTCAAAATGTATAAACTTCTAGGTAGAAAATAAATTAAGTCCAAGGATGTAATAGACATCATGGTGACTAGAATTAACACTACAGTATTGTATATTTGAAAGCTGATAGGAGAGAGATCTTAAAAGTTCTCACCAAAAGAAAAAACCATCTCTAACTACGTGTTCTGATAGGTGTTAACTAGACTTATTGTGGTGGTCCTTTTGCAGCGCATAAAAATATCAAATCATTATGTTGTACCCCTGGAAGTAATAAAATGTTATGTCAATTATATCTCAGTAAAAGAAAAAATAAAAAATAAGATGAGAATAAGCAGGCCAGCTACACTGAGATTTGTAACTTCCAGGAGGATGTGGAATAACCGGGATTTTTTTCAGCAGAAAGCACATACAGTCATGCTTGTATCTTGAAGGCTGACCAGAAAGGTATCTATCCTTCCTCTGCAGCTTTTATGGAAGTGATTGAAGTGTGGTTCAGGAAAGCCTGTCACATCTCTGAATCATTATCTTTAGTTAAACTGTAGGACCCCACATATCAGTCCCTTGTAAATACTGTCTGCATGGCTAATGCTGCCTCTTAAATTTTCAGATCTCTTGAGAATGTGTTGTAATTAAAAAAAAAAAAAGTAACACCATTTTTTTACATTAATACTCAGACATGGATTTTGCCTGTAGAGTGTACCCAAGCCTAAGGCTGTGCATGACACTGCTGTAGTTCAGGGACAGAGAAGGTCTCAGGTATGTCTGTCTTTGCTTTCCCAAAGGAGTTAAGACAATATTACAATACGTTTTCTTTTTATAGTTAAGGATAGGTGCCCACCTCTTCTAATTTTGACTAGTTACACTGGTGGATACACATTAGAGTCCACACACTCAACGTTGCTGAAGGCCTTTGTTTACGGTCTGTCCAGACGGGGCTGGGGGTGTCAGTAGCGTGGCCTGTATTCACTCCCTCCATCCCTTCCAGTATTTTCATCTCCGAGATGGGACAAGAAAGTACAAGCCCTAGTTTGGGAGGTCATATCGTGGTACAAAATCAAATTGTGGGAGTTCTTCCTGCATGTGTCTCTTACATGCCTTAGCATGATTTCTCATTTGTCCACACCCTCCCTTCCTATCTCATAAAAAAGTATTTGCTCCATGTTTTTCTTAGAACAGGGTAATTTAAATAGTATTTCCTGTATATTCAGGATCACTATTTTGGTGAGAGCAGCAGAGTACCACAAATCCCATCCTAGCCTCCAGTTTGTACATGGTGCGTACAGAGACACAGGGACCAGCTCGAGTCACAGGATGTCAGAGCTGGGAGCTCTTCTAGACACCTACCTGGGCACAGCCACCATGAACGGATAGGCGAACCTGGTCCAGAGAGTCAGGGCTGGCTCTGGGCCACGGGGCAGATTGGCGGCTAAGCCAGCCCCTCTGCAGGCCGGTCCAGCTCTCCCTTTCTGCCGTCCTTTCAAATTAGAGTCAACTCCCCTCCTCTTCTCGGTCCGCCAAAGATACAGAAAGGGAGAAGAGAAACCTGAAACTGTGTATATCATCATCAAAATCAGCAAGGTAAGACTGGCTCCTTCTTTCTCATCGTGCTGGCATCAGTCCTGGCCTGGAATCCCAGTTTCCTTCTCACTGGCAGCCGTGTGTCTCAGGTCTCAGTTTCTCCATCTGCAGAATGGGAAGGTAGGACCCCCACTCTGTGCTGGGTCAGGGAAGATTCACATGGGATGGCCTCATACCTGGCATTCAGTAAGCGCTCCATAATTAGAAACTACCATGCAGCCACGTGGTAGCTCTGGCTCTTCTTAGGCTCCTTCTGAGAAATTGCACGCCCCGGCCAGGCCTGTGTCTGAATGGAGCACACTGCTTATATGAATGGCCCAGGGTCTGACTGGGGCCCACCCCACCCCACGTACATAAGTGAGAGAACGGAAGGGTAATCGCAGTTATTTGGAGCTGTGGAATTAGGCGTCATTTTTCATTGACGGTGTGCTGGCTAAGGTAAGGTGGTATTGGTTACACAAATCAAAATATATAAAGCAATAAAAAGAATTTTACATCTGCTAGTTTATGTTCATTAGGTTATTGTTCACGGTTAGTTTTGATCTTCAAAGATCAGGGAACATTTGCAAAAATGTAAAATGGCAGAGTGTTTAAGGCGTTCTGCACTACTGAAGTGTTAGATGGTAGGGAAACTTTAGATCGCGCCCTTCTTTGTGCCCAACGTGCACACCCGGGAGTTCTTACCTTTTAAATAAATACGATCCGTATTTTTAGATTGTTTTGTGGGAGAAGTAACAACTGACAGCAACAGCAGAAGTGCTTAGCCTTCAGGCCCCATTGGCCACACACCTGAGGCCCGGGTCAAAGGCACATTCTCCCAGGTAGTGCCGGCCTGGCTGGGAGCCCTTTGGCCAGTCCCCACCCTCCTGATGCAGAGGGACTGAGCTGTGGCTAACAAGGGAAGGGAGCCGCTCTGTGTGTTACCAGTACATAGCGGTCCCTACAAGCACAAGGGGTCTTCCCTGTGGCCCAGAGCTCCAGTCCAGGCTGTCAAGCCCCTCCCCCACCCCGCCCCCCAGATGCCTGGCCTCCTCAGGAGTGCTCCTGGCTCTGTGCCCAAGAAAACAGATCCTCTCACAGATACAGAAAAGCATTTCAGTTGGCAGATAACAATCTTTTAAAATCACATTTGGGAACGGGTAGTGTTTGGGTAGTTAGTTTGGTTCAAAGTATAAGGTTATGTAGGGACATAGCATACGCTGTTTGGAGTCTCCAGAACTTTAAAAAATGATCACATGTTCTTAAACAATCAGAACAGTGTTCCAGTATTCTAAATGATCCATTCATTTTGTCTGATGTACGAGGCCACAGACTTCCACCATCTACTAACCACCTGTAGTGGTTCGTTAGACCAACCTGCTGCTTTTCCGTAAGGACCAGAATTTTAGTTCCGTGTGTGGAGCTGCTGCAGGGAGTTGGGAGACCGCATATTTAGAATTAAATGTCAGAATTCTAGATTTTGAATTTGTGTAGCTGTTTTTATTTTCCTTAAGTTTTTTTATAACTTTAAAACATACTTAATATGGAGTTCAGGTATGTTTCCAGATGTCCTCTATGAACCAGAGTCAGTGGGGAGGTTTATGTTCGGGGAGTTGACCCAAAGCCAAAAACTTTGCTCTGAGCCGCCATCTTTACCTTGGTGCTCATTACCATTTGCTTTAGAGCTGCTGGGCTGCAGAGGGCTGCCTGTGAATGTCTATATTTAATTAATTACTCTAACATACCCCATCTTGTTCTGGAAAGAATTTGCAGTAGATTACAAAAATGCAGCATGACTAGAATTTTTTTTTTAAATGCACATGCAGAAATCAAGACACAGAGAAAATTAAAGTAGGAACCCCAACATTAATATACAAAATTAATATGATAACATCCATGTATTGGTTTAAGGGGTAGAGTTGTCTGTCAGGAATTTGGCATTGAGCTTCCTAGTAGCTAAGGCAAAGAGAGAAACATGATCTCTTGTATGGTATATTTTCTTCTTTTGATCACTTGTTTGGCTTAAGTGGTCAGAAGATTAAAACTGACTCTTAACTGATGAAAAATACAGAGATCCCTGGTACAGATTTGTCCTTTAGATCCTCACAGAGAGAGATGGAGAGAGAAATCCTGAGTTATTTAACAGGATACAGGGGAGTTGGTCTATAACGTCTCTTCAGGCAGGCCAAGAGCAACAAGACATTTAGAGCCCATTCTCCAGCGAAAGTCTGGGGATGTTGCCTTCTTTGGCCTGAATGAAGGTCTGGGGTGGGGCCCTGGGATCTGTCGTTTTAAGAGTTCCCAGATGATTCTGATACACAGGTTTGATAACCTTTGTTTTTAGGTAGTGAGAAATGTGTAATGAACTCAGTGAGTGGCCAGAGCTAGGAACACTCAGTCAGCAAGTTGTTGGTGAGCAAGCGTGAGAGAGGCAAAGCTCACTGAGGGGGTGGTTGGCCTGGAGAGAGACAAAAGTAGGGATGGCGGAGCTGAGCAGACACCTGAAAAGAGACCCTTGGAAGGAAAGGACAGTGAACATACTTTTAAGTTGGATTACTTTAACACTAGTTATATTTGTCATCATTGTGAATTCCTTAAGTTAAAAATATAATGAAGTTTAGAAAATGTTTACCAGTGAACAGGGCTCTGGGGAGGCTGGCTTTATTCCCAGGGCAACCACTCATTACCCTGGCCTCTTGGGTGCCAGGCACTGAGCTCGGCACAGTGTGCCTGCACGCCCTCACTGGAGCCTCACTGCCACCCCGGGCGGTTGAGGCGGCACCGTCGTCCCTGACACAGGCAGGCCACCGGGGAGGGGAACGAAAGCCCTGGGATTGACTCCACCTCTGCGTGCTGCAGGAGAACCCCTAAAGCTGGAGCTCCATTTGTGCTCGCTAAGATTTCCTCTCACTTCCCTCTCTCCTTTTCCTTTTCATTTTGTATGTTTTGACTTTGTTTCTCTTTAAAACCTTCTGTGAAGTGAAAATAAAGCAAAACATGAAATTGGAACGGTTCCAGTTGAACTAAACAGTGTTAGGGGCCAAGAGGCCCCTGGCCCAGCATCCCCCTTGACACCAGGGTCACCCCTGCAGAAAGGCCGTGGAAGCACCACTGTGCCAGGATCTCGCTGCCGCCTCACGCAGTGGCCCATAGCGCTTGTGTGATGTGACTCAGAGCCCCGTGTGTCATGGCTCGTGTGTGTGTGTGTGTGTGTGTGTGTGTGTGTGTGTGTGTGTGTGTGTGTTTTCAAAGACTCCAGTCTCCAGTCAGGAGACAGGAGACAGATGGTTATTTCCTGTTCGATTCTTTATGATGTCTTGTTTACTTTTACACAGTAGGGGAACCGATAGGAAGCCTCTCCTGTGGTATTTAGGAGCTCACGTGCAAGGTTTGGTAGAAGTACATATGCCATTATCTTTGCATCCATGTGTCCTGAGGAAGTGCCCTCGCCCCTCAGAAAGCGCCGGACAACCCCCGAACTCCACACTTGGCGTGATGCTGAGGTTAAAATCAGCTGTAGAACTGTGATCAGCCATCGCCTCCCACCAGGACCTCCACCAGAGATCAGCCAAAGTGTTTCAAACTTTTTATGGTGAAAATTCAACCTAGTGGGGAAGCCCGGAGGGGATTTTGAGAGATTTTTCTCATCTAGCCTCCTCCCCCAGGATCGGATTATGCACAAATTGGTACTTACAGGTGGTAATTAGTTCTGTTCTTACGAGATTTCTCTAGAGGATAATTTTACTACTTTCTCCAATAGTATGTTTTAGCCTGAATTTCTGGAAGGAACTTCTTCCCACTCTTTAATTTGAACCTCTCTTCTTACGGTTTAAATACAACTTCCTTTACTTCTGTGCTCTGTGAAGAAGAAAACAAACAATAAAACAACAAAATGAGTTTGTCCCCCACATCCTACTGCAACACCTTGAAAATGTCAGCCTCCCCATCAAACACACAGGGGCCGCGTGGGAAGATGGGGGGACTCAGCTGCTAGCAGTAGAATGGCTGTGTATCCTTATGTGTCCCTCTGAGTCAGCAGAAGAGCTGGTGATCGTGAGTAATGGGGGCCCCCACCACGTACCTCTAGGGTGGAGGGCTAAGGGTGGGTTCATTTGGCACCTGACGAGATTTTCCCTTTTCAGGGATAACTGGTTTATGAACTAGTCAAATCTGTGGCCTCAAAATCATTAACTCCCATGTTTTTTTCCTCCGGAGCTCACCTGCCACTCACACGGAAAATAATGTTTTGCAGAGTGACCAGGTCTTACGTGAATAACTTAAGAAATCTAAATTACACCGCTCGTTGGTTGGGGTTGTGATTCTTCGAAAAGAAGGCTCACAGAGGTTCTCTCCCACCCCCCACCCCCACCCCCACCCGGCTCAGGCTCCTGTTGGCAGGAAATCAGACTATGGTCTCATAGCCAGATTTTCCCTGAATAATGAATGAGCCAGTGCCGAGCAGGTCAGAAATAGAAATCAATAAAGCCAGACACCAAGAAGAGGCGGCCAGCTGTACAATGATAGAGCATGGAGGCCAGTGGATGCCAGACACAGTAACACGTATGCTTCAACTCTCACGAGTTCAGGGAAGAAGAAAAGAAAACTTGTAACTTGGGACCAGAGTCCTAAGGGGTCAGAACCAGGAAATGGGAAGGATGGACGGTCGGTCGAGCAGCAGCTTGGTGCACAAATCTCTTGGGAGCCAGGCACCAAACATCTTCACAAATCCTATGCGTGCAGCTGTGTGACAGAAATAGATCCACACACACAGCCTGTTTGTCTTGGCCTCATGGAACGTGGTAAGATCACGAGGTCCAAGAAGTAGCCGTGACCCCCTGGCCTTGCTCCCCTCCGCGCTGAGCCGTGCACCAGGCATCTGCTCACATCTGACTTCAGCCCCCTCCGCCCCTCCAGGTGGGGGCCACACAGACTGGCTTTGATCACCAGAGACGCAGTCTTACTGATGCATTGATTCTCGTTTGAGGGAAACGGAAACACATTGTGTGGAAGGCCTTTTTTATGTCGGTGGTTCCATGAGCGACCACTCCTTCTCCCCTTTGAAAATGACAACAGTCACCCCTAGGAGGCTGGCCAGTGTGGGGGTGGGCGGCAGAAGGGGCAGGGCTGTGCCAGCACACTAATTCTGCCTGCTGGCCAGCAGGCAGCTGGACTTGGGCCTTTTGTTAAGGGCACATAGGTGCACGCCTTGGGTGAATGTTCAGACCCCCTCCGACCCTGTCCTCCAGTCTCTTTGTGAACCTCTCACTCATGACATGTCACTCATGGTTTGTCCCTTAAGTGCACTGGGACATTAAACCACCGAAAAGCATGAGAACCACTTGAGAATGGTTCTGGAAGGGTACAGAAAGCACTAATGGATTATCATGGCTGAGTGCCATGCCAAGTGGTCTCCTTGGGCAGGGGTTGCGGGGAGGTCACAGCTGGGGGATGTCTGAGTCTGGGTGCTGGGCCTCATTAGCGTTCCAATTAGAATCCTGTTAAGAATGTTTTATACACAAAAAAGAACATTGGACAAGGAGCAGGGACTTCTGGTTCAATCTCTGCACCACTCCCCAGTAGCCAGACCGGCATGTGCCACTGGTGTTCACCTCTCAGCTCCAGCTCTGTCAGGATGGGATCCTTTGTTGCCGTCCCACCCAGCCCCCGGCATGCTTTGCCTGTTGGAACAGACTTTCCTCATAGGACTTTCTGCACATCACTTTTCTCTCCATTTCCCGCACGTAGTTCCATATCTGACACCAGGTGAACCAGTGCTTGGTGGACGAATGAAGGAGCGTGAGAGTGAATGAATGAATGCAGACCCACGGTGACTCACCTTCCGCAGCCTGTATGTGCTGGAAACGTGGACGGCCTGGTCTCCCTTGGGTCGGACTTGAGTCTACACAGGTGGGAATTTGGGCTCCACTTGATGGGTCCACAAAGTGGCAGCACAGGCTCGTGGCTAGTGGAACCAGAGTGTTGGCAGGACTGTGAATTTCTCCGAAAAGACCTGTAACAGTGCCCTGTGCCCTCAGCGGTCTGTGCCTTCGTCAGCAGAGAGGTTTTGCTGCTGTCGAGTCACGCCCTCCCAGTGTGCCAGGGAGAACTCCGTGGAGCAGGCCCTGGCCTCTGGGAACTTAGCCTCTGAGACATTTGCACTGCCGCGGGTGCCCCGTGTTCGGGAAATCCAAGCCGAGGAATAGAAAAGCTCTAAATCAATACAGGAGTGTCATTAAAGCACTTAGCTCTCCTTCAGATGCCTGCTAAGTGCCTCTAATGCATTGTTGGGGGGAGTGGACCAGCAGAAGGTCCGTGTTGGGCTGAATAGGGAGGGGGTGGTCCGAGAAGGTGGCCTTGAGGGCTCTGGGCCTGAGGAGAGGAGAAGGACACGCCACTCTTCTGGGGCCATCAGGGAAGGCCTCGTGGAGGAAAGGAGGATTCAGAAGCATAGTTTATAATGATCCCACTCCGCTGAGCTAATGGAGCACAGACTGGTGACCCCCTCCCCGGGGTGGGGCAGGGGAGGCGAATCTGGCACACAGATTTATTCCCCGGACAGAGTGATTTTGACCATTTGAATTCATTGCCAGTGCTTAAAAATCAGGAAATTTCATGTAATATCTAGATTTCTGGCTTCTCATGATAATTGGGAGATGGGGCAGTGTTGGGACTGCCTTGCTGGGGGCAGCAGTGGGCTGCGCCTGCACAGCCGCCCTCTCTGCTGGCCCGGTGCCAGTTCCCACTGCTCCCCCGTTGAAGTCTTCTCACCCCTGCATCCCGTCACCGAGTGCTGATACGGCCCCATTCTCTGTGGGGCCCATTGCCGTGGCTTTTGCACAGCACCCCCCTGGAGAAGTACTGTGTACAGACGAGGACATGGAGAGGTGGAGGGATTTCCTGAGGGACGCAGCTGGAGTTCTGGATGATGGCAGCAGAATCAGGAAATCCTGGGAAGTTTCAAGAAGGAAACTTGGGGGCTCAAGAGACAGGATAATGCTGGCCAGTGAGAGGGGCCCAGAGAGACTGAAAGTGGGAGGAGGCCAGAGACTGAAGGAACCCAGACGAACGTGTTTGTACGTTCCTTTCTTTGCGAAGCAGTGTTGCATCCTGGTTCTCTTGAGGTAACTTGACATATGTTTCTTGGTGCTCCAGCCCAAAAGGAATTAGCTCCCACTGGCCAGGCTTTTACCTGAGGAAATGACTCCGGGAATGAAACAAGATCTGGTCTCTTCTGTGCCCTCCACTGAGATTCCTGCAACCCAGTCTGTTTTGAGGGAGGGAGCCATTTGATCTCCCGTGTGGGCGGCATTTCAGGGCAAACAGGAGGGACCAGGCCTCATCGAGTGATGAAAACTTGAAGTGAATCTCTGCCTTGAAGCAGCGTAGAGACACACTGGCCCTGAGCAGCTCTCCTTGGGGAGCCCCTTGGGTTCGCTCTTCCAGAACCTTCATGCCCTAAAGCGAATGCCAGGTTCTTGCTGGAGGCCCTTATCCACAATGCCCGTGAACCGTTCCGTGAATAAGGCAAGAGGACGCCTCCAAACGCACGCCCGCTCCATTTTTGGTTCCCCCAGGCCTAGACAGTCTCACATGATGCCTTGATGAGCCCTGACAACCTGGGACAGCAGGGGAGCCATTTATAGCTGAACCGTGGTAGCCACAGGCTGAGCAGCGCAAGGCAGTGCCCTCCTCCCTGGCCCAGTCCTCCAGGATCAGCACAGAGACGAAACACCAGACACTCAGTGCCCTTGACAACCCCCTCCCAAGCTCAGTCTGACCTTGTCGCCCGTCCCTGCAAGGTGACTGCCCTCTCCAGGTAAATGGGGCAGTTTCCGCAGCCCTAAACTTGCCCACACTGCGGCAGTGCCTTCGTTGCTGTGTTTTCCATACTTAGTGGAAACCCTCTGTTAGTTTTAGATTCTGATTTCATACCGTATCTGTGTATCTGTTCATCTGTTTTCCCTTTTAACTATCCCTGCATGTTCTTGTAAAATTGAGACTCAGGTCAAACATCTGACATTCGGCCTGGCAGCCTGACCCTCACACACCGTGGGTGGGGCAGCATATGGCCCCCTTGGAGAAGCTCACGTAGTAAATGTAACCCTAAATTCTATGGCCTGCCTGTGGCTTGTGGGTCGCCAAGTTATTAGCTGAGTAACCTTTGTCAGGTTACTTAACCTGTTTTCTCGTCTGTTAAACCTGGATAAGAATCCCTGCGATGTAGGTTGTTACAAGGATTAAAGGTGGTCATTTAAATGACTAAGTGTGTTAAATGGCACCCAGTAGACACTCAATAAATGGTTGTTTTTCGAGACGCAGTTCTTCCAAAGAACTTTGCCAGACTGTTTCAGCCAAGCCTCACTGTCTGAATTTTTAGCTAGTCTCTCGCAGATCTACTTTGCATCTTTGGATCATTTAACTTCAGAGTTATGACTTTTGTCCTATTGTTTTTCTTAATGCTTCGAGGTCAGGGACGTGTATTAGTAGTACTGCTTTGCATTTTTCATCATATATCTTTTGTATTGTGTAGGACATTATTTGTGTATAGAAATGATTTTATTGACCTAAAACAGCATGTTCTAGTAGAGTACAAATAACATATATGAAGAAATACTGGCACACCTGGGTGGGTCAGTCGGTTAAGTGTCTGACTTCTGCTCTGGGGTCAGACTCCGAGTCTGGCTTCCCAGTTGGTGGGGGTCTGCTTCTCCCTCTGCTCCTCCCCCCACTCATTAGCTCTCTCTCTCTTTCAAATAAATAATCTTGAAGAAATACTTCATAAAAGACTTGGCAGTTGAGGGGCACCTGGGTAGCTCAGTCAGTTAAGTGTCCGCCTTTGGCTCAGGTCGCGATCCTGGAGTCCCGGGATCGAGCCCCGCACCGGGCTCCCTGCTCAGCAGGGGAGTCTGCTTCTCCCAATGCCCTTCTTCCTGCTTGTGCTCTCTCTCAAATAAATAAATAAAATCTTAAAAAGAAAGTTAGTTCTTGTCAGCTCCAAGCACTCAGTATCTGGAGGCCCCATTCCCCATATCATAATAAAGTAACCAAAGTACAACCACATCCCACTTGCAATATCATTATATGTAAGGGTCGAGCTGAGTTGCTCTTGACTAGTTAATGTTATTATAAACATTTAAGCGAGGCTTTATGCCAAATTTCGATGTGCTTTTGGCATGAATTTCAGTTTTCAGGTGTCATGTTCTCTCATACGTCTTGGAAGGCTTGGAGGCCAGAGGCGCTTGAGTGAGGGACCTGGGATCAGACTCCAGAGAGGGTCAAAGGTGGAGGGACAATTTTGTGAGTGAGAGCTGGTAGCCAGGGATGCACTCCATGGTGTGGGCTCCCCCCGGGGGCTGCGGGGCTCTACGAGGCCTCTCTGGGAAGTGTGTGGTGTGGTGGGAAAAGGACTGGAAGCCGGATGAGGAGGGAGCAGCGAGTTCTCTGGTGAGGCTGTTTTGGTGAAGCATCTTTCTAGCACTGGCAAATCCTAATCCTTTTTCCCTTCAGATACTCCTCAGTAAAGATCTTTGTTTTTTGTCCTGGTCAGCAGGGTGGAACCTGTATTGGTCTGGGGACTTTCTTCTCGACCGTGCCATTCCATGTGGCCCCGGCCGAGTCACGTGGTTTCGTAGGGTCCAGTCCTCCTCTGGAAAATGTGGGAGTTGGTCTGGGAGGTACCCAAAGGGCTGTTTTCTGGGATGACTGAGAGAGGTTTTTGTGGCTGCTCTCAAAATTGTTCCATCACGGTCATTTGGCACACTAGAGTGAGAGCTTTTTTGTTTATGGACACTGAAATTTGAATTTCATGTAATACGCATGGGTCACAAGACATTAAGTTTTTTTTCCAATAATTAAAAAAAAAGTACACAAACCATTGTTGGCTTCTAGGCCTCCCCAACGGAAACAAATTTAGCCTGTGGGCTCTCGTTCGCTGCCTTCTGAGTTTGTTCCTTCTCCAAGGCCAGGGGATTTTATCCAAGTTCCCGTGGTGGTCCCGGATGTCACAGGGTCGCGTGTAGCATCACTTCCATCACTGCGTTTGTGTCTGTCTCTCCCAGACATCTGACGAGCGGGGCAGCCACCGTCCCTGGTGGATAGTAGGTACTTGCTGTGAATGCTTTCCGATGAATGGTGTAGCAATTATCCCCCTCGCAGACGACTGTATCTGCATGAAACACTGGGACGTTATTGTTTCAACATCTGTTTGGATAGTTCCACAGTGCAGGGGAATTGGGAGGATGGCAGCATTGGCCTGCCTTGTTGAGTCATCCTCCCAGCATTTCCAAGGCTGTGATGCTTGTAAATAAGTTGCCCTTACCTGGCAGCCACTCTTCCAGGAGCCACTCAGCTGAGGAGCTCGGTGGCGGTGATCGGAAGTGAACAAGATGAAAGGGGAAAGGGGCTTGGCAGAGGAGGGCGGAGAAGAGCTAGGACAGCCACGGGGCCTTGGCCGCTCCAGGTGTCCTATTAAACAGACCATGTGGGTCCACAGGAATGTTTAGAACATTCCTCTCCATTGTTGGCAGGCTTTTGAGAGTACAGCCCTATCTGTGGAGTCCAGGCTCTCGAGAGGCTCGTTTGAATGAGCCCCTGAAATATTTATTTTATCCCTTGTTTGTAATTTTAAGGCAAGAGCTTTATAATTCCCACTGAGGAATGATGTTCGGGATTCAAGTACGGCGGTGTTTGTACTCGCTCCTGCTCTCCCGTGAGAGCGATCCAGGCCGCTCCCGGAAGGTAACTGTGCCCAGAGCCTCAGAGCGGGAGCGTATGATGCCAGGATGCACAAAGAAGAAATTATGACCATTTACTTGTGTATTATTTTCTCAATTTGAAGCACTTGAATTCCAGAGCTCTTAAATCAAGAGGTTGAATTCCTGGCATTTTAAAGTAGACCACTTGAATAAGCTGTTAAACCATTAGAATGGCTTTTTAAAAAATTCACCCGTTTCCTGGATCATTGGCTCTTGAGATTTACTTAATTGAAGTTTTTGCCTTTTCATTTGACTTCAAATCAAAGTGATTTCTATAGTTAAGGAAGTTTTAATTTTATTCCTAGGGGTAGAGTCGATTTCATACTTCAGTCTGTTCCTCAACAGGTGAAAGCACGCGGTTTTCCAGGAGCCTCGCATGGCGCTCCGGGAGCATCTTGTGGGCTTCCAGCCAGCGGGGTGTGTGGGGTCGGGCAGGTGGGGTTCTGGGCCCCTCCTGCTTGCAGTGTGTCTTGTGGGGCCCACCTTTCCCTGCTGGTGTCCTCAGGAGTTTGTTATTTGACAAGAGCATGCACAGGGAAAAGCTCAGTGTTTTGGAGAGATAAAGAGAGATGGAAATTTTGAAGCATGCTTTTATGTCTCTTTTACCTGGAAATGTCGTCTTTCACACTGAACCATTTTTCTAACGGAGGGCCCTGGTGAATGGTCTAGACTTCTCCTTTATTGCACAGGTGGGGTAGGGATTATAGCAAGAAATGTCCAGTTAGGGGCACCTGGGTAGTTCAGTGGGTTAAGCCTCTGCCTTCAGCTCAGGTCATGATCTCAGGGTCCTGGGATCGAGCCCCACATCGGGCTCTCTGCTCAGCAGGGAGCCTGCTTCCTCCTCTCTCGCTACCTGCCTCTCTGCCTACTTGTGATCTCTCCATCAAATAAATAAATAAAATCTTAAAAACAAAAAAAAAGGTCCAGTTAAAGAGAAAGAGACAGGAGAAACCAAGCACCTGTTTCTTTCCATCTATTCCTTCCAGTGCCTTTTTGAAGGACTAAAAGACCAAGAAATTTTGAAATGAGAAACAACAGTAAATGTTTTTTGCTGGTCAAACAAAGAAAACATTTCTTGCCCTTGGGTATTTTTGTGTCCAGACACACTTTCTGGATATTTCAAGTTTTGGGGTGAGAGAGGATGGTCAGCTCTTGGTCAGGAGGGTCAGCATGGCTTCATAAGGATGGAAAGCAGGAGGAGCTCTGCTCTGTGCCCACCGATGTGTCTTCTGCAGATGCTTCTGGAAAATTGGATGTGTTCGTTACACTTGATTTTTTTTCCTTTGCCTTTATTAGTGTTTTTTAGTATTCCTTTACTGCATGAAAACAGAGAAGGCCCAAAACTTAGGTGATCCATCTCTGCTCTGCCCTTGAAGCTAGCGTGTGACATGAGCTTCTGTTCACTCTTCTGTAAGAACCATTTCAGCGATGCCTGCTGTGGATTCCATAGCACGTCCACTACCTGATACTATATGTTTTTGTTATTTCCTGTCTTTTTATCACACCGCGGGAGTGTCAGCAGCTAAAGGCAGGGCCTTTCCCTTTCCCATTCTTTGCTATAAGCCCAGCATTTAGAACAATCCATGGCATGTTTCAGTAGGCGCTTGGTTTATAGGAGATGAAGGAAATGAACACACAAGGTACCAGATGAAGTCAGGAAGTCAGACGTAGATGATTCGGCACGGCGCCTCTCTGCCTCCAACCTTTGACCATCTATGCTGAAAGCCTTCTCCAGGAACCATTCGGGTACATTTTTGTATATGTATGAAGGATAACGGAGATACCATATACCCTGATCTCCGCTCCTTGTGTGCTTCCCCACTCTCTGATCGTAAGAAGAAAGCAGAGGCTGGGGAATCTTCATTCTTGCTGCCATAAGAAGACGAGGTAAGTGGGTTTTCTTTACAGTCTGCTTTGAAGTAAAATTCTTATACATGTCTTATCCTGAAGGGCAAATTTCCTTTTGTCTGTGTATGTCAGCTTACGTATTAGCACATGCCCAGAGCCTGTGGGAAATCAGACAGCAGACCTAAAAGAAGAGTCTGATAGCTTTGCCTTTTCATACCCTTCACACTTCGTAAGGTTTGCATGACAGTTGGCAGGTGACCTCTGAACATACTTGGCCATAGGCAGATTCCTGTGTTGTCTCTCTGCCTACCTGTAGATGACATCTCTAGGTACGGGTTAGAAAAGGGGAAATATCTGAGGACTCCTGGATTATCTGGGGTACTCACCTTGGGTTGCATTTGTATCGTGAAGTCAAGTTTAAGGTCTGGAAAGGACATTAGTAGTGTAATATATTTATGTCTAAGAAAACATCTCATCTTTTGCAGAGGCTCAATTTCATCTCGCTTGGCTTCTCAGGCTGATTTTTGCCTTGATTCCTTATAAAAAGCATTTCTGGATACCTCGCATTAAGATTATTAACTGCATGTCTCTACTAGTTGACTCTGAGTTGGGTTTGGGAGGAGGAGTAGTTGTAACTCTTTCTTCTGAGCATCTCTGTTAGCATCCGTGCAGAGATTTTCTTGTGCAGCCAGGACCAAATATAGCTTTTTATTGTTTTCATTCTCCTGCGAGCTGGAGCTTCGGGAGCCCTTATGTGAACTGGTGCGTCCCGGAGAGAATGCTCACGTGACGCCGCTGGCGCAGGCCACGCGGGCTGGGCTATGTTTAGATCCTTCCCTCCCAGTTGCCAGGTGCCCATTCGTGGCGCTCCCTCACCTCCGCGGGTCACGGAAAATGGCAAAAATAGGGCTGTTGAGGTAATTTTTTGAAGCACTGTTATTGTGGTTGACATTGATCATTTGCTCGTTCAGTTGTATTTTGTGATGTCAGATTTGCTGTATTTACCCGGCGAAGAAGGAAAATAAACCTTCCCTTAGAAAAGAAAAGGGCAGCATTACTGTGTGTTCATGAAGTCCTAACATGGCCCCGTCGTCTCTGGTTGCAGCCATCGAGGAGGTGTTCTCATAACACGGCAAGGCTGGCGTGGAGAGGTTGTGGAAGAACATACACAGGTTGTCAGAAGTGTATCTGGGTTAAAAAATGTTGCTGTACTCCCAGCCCTCCTTAAAGGAGGGTATTTATAATACAGTGTGGGTATTTGTGCTGCTTGCATTGTATGTGTCCTGAATGAAGAATCAGCACTTTAAAAAGAATATTCAGAAGAAAACCCACATTGTAGAAATCTGACCTAGACCTTCGGGAGATCACGGGCATTGTCAGTGGCCGCTCATCTCCCAGGGCTACTCAGATGCTTCCTCTTGGGCATGACATATTTTGACCTGGCATCTCCGCTTTGCTTTTTTCTTGAAAGTTCTAGATAAGAAAGTGCATACACACCCCCTCACGGTCACTTAGCAGCCTCCTCCGTGATGTGAGCCCCTAACGAGCCAAGAGGGAGGATTTGTCTCCTTCCCGGAGCTGACCTCACCCAGCCCTGTGGCCCCACCGGGTCCTTCCCGCTGGGGCCCCTTCACTTCCTTCTCCCACCAGGGGGGCGAGACTGGTTAAAGAAACCCTTCAGGTACAGAAAGTGTAAATTCCACCTTTACACAAGCACCCTGATTAACGGACTGGGCCACCGTTGTGTGGAGACTTGAGATGGTTTTTTAAAATAGCTCCTTTGCTAGAATGTTTTGGTGCAGGGTATGCATTCTTGGATTGTTTTTGTTCTTTTTTATGCATAGCGTTGATGGGAAAATGTAGAACTTGTAAAATAACCTGTGCAGTACTTAGGCTGGATACAGTCCTCTCTCCCCTAGCGTTGATTTCTGGACTTTCTCCTTTGCTTTTTCCTGGTCCTTAAGCACCCGTTCGTGGGCATTTCCCCGGTGTAATTGTTGATTAAGTGCTGCATGTCCCGAGATGATTACAAGAAGATTGTTGTATTCAGCTTTTAATCTTGTGAGTGTCAAATATTTTACTGTAATGGTGTCTTTATTATTATTATTATTATTCATAGCTCTTTCTGTTTGAGTAATGCAATCAGGCAAAATAAAGGTGATACCACAAATTTGGCATTTTTAAAATAGGTCTTTGTCTCAGAATGGAAAAGTGCCACCTGCAGGCCATCCACCAGTGCTGATTGGAATTTAGGAAGTTGGGATTAGGAATATTTTAGGCTTCTTTTGGTTGGAGCTAACAGAAAGCTACGAGTTTAAGAAAAAATTCACGATCAGGAGAAACCTCCTAGAGGCAGAACTGAGGGTCTCCAAGGACCCCGAGGCCGGGCATGTTGGCGGGAGTCAGCAGGACTGGGAGGCGGAAGGCTGCCCAAGAGCATGGGCGGCACCCGGGCCTTCTCTCTGCTTCTTGCTCTGTCCTGTCTCCCGGTGTCCACTCTGAGGGCAAGAGCGTGGCATTCTGAAGAAAGTCACTTACAGCCAGCGGCCTGTTGCTTAGCTGAATGAAAGGAGTCAGGACCCGGGGAGCCAGGCCCAGTTCTACCTCCGACCACCTGCAGGGGCCCAAGCAAGGGCCTTCCCACCGCACCACTCAGGCTCCTTTTTCCTTTTCTTTTCAGTATGTTGCTTTTTAAAAAAAATATCATAAAGTACATAAAGATCTACAGTAGTCCCCTCTTACCTGCTGAGGGTCTGTTCTAAGACCCCCAGGAAATGCCTGAAACTACAGATGACACCACACCCTGTAGACACTGTTTTTTTCTTCTGCATACATCCCCATGATAAAGTCTAACTTACAGATTAGGCACAGTAAGATTAACCACAACAATAATAAAGTGGAACAATTACAACACTATACTGTCACAAAAGTTATGTGACTGTGGTCTCCCTTTCTCGAAATACCTTACTGCGCTCACCCTTGTGAAGTGAGGTGTGAGGGTAAAATGCTCACATGATGAGAGGAACTGACACAGCATTAGGCTTCTCTTGACCTTCGGGTTGTACGTCAGAGAGATCACCTGCTCTGGGACCACAGTTGACTCGTGAGGAACTGAAACCATAGATAAATCAGAGGGAGGGACTACTATGTAATGAAAAGTAAGTAAGTCATTCTCCTGTTGAAGAAATACAGCTCCCCAGCACCCCGTCCTCAAGGGTACCCAACAGGAGTGGGGTCTTGAGCGTTTGATGACTGGTGCCTTTACACACTGCGTGTGTGCGCACACCTCTGTAGATGGGGGTTTGTCATCACTGTTATTCTGTAAAAAGGACAGAGCTGTCCTTTTTATGGGCTCCAGAGTATTTCACTGTCTGGATGCACCCTTGGAAGTATACATTCTGCAGTGTTGCAAAGTGACTTTTTTGTTGTTACTCATTTCCTCTGTTGGGTGAGGTCGAAAGCCACTTGCGTTTCTTTTTGTGTAGATCTCCTACTTGTGCCCTCTGCTCATTTGTTTTCCTGTTGAGTTTTTTTCTTATTTCACCCCATTTTTCCAAACGGATAATGATCCAGGGGCCAGCCAGTCAGTTCTGTGAATAGGACTATTTTAGTCTGGAGAGAGATGGATGTTTGTCAAGAATCCAGGGTACCCAGGAAAAGGCTTGGCACCCACTGTGGGGGCCAGCGTGGTTTACCTGGTCCCTCTTTCCTCCCCAGTGTTACTGAGGTGGGTTCATGCCAAGTTCCTCAGGAAGCCTCAGACTTGGCCTTGACTTAGGAAAGCGTCATGTCTGCACCACGCAGAGTTCGGCCTGACCAGATGTTCCTAGATGAACAGAAGAGAGAACATAGTTTCATGGACAGGATTATTTTGGAGGTCAGCTGGTCCTCTAGACATGGGTTCAGATTGTCTTGGCTCCAGAATTTATGAGCCACGTCAACCTCTCTGGACCTCAGTTTCCTCCTCTGTAAAATGGGAATAGTAATACCGATGTTGAAGGCTATCGAGCAACAGAAATAACATATATAAAGTACTTAGGACATGATGGGTTTTCAGTAATTGACAGTTTCTAGTATTAGTATCATCGTCATGGTCATCACTGTTGTCATGACCATAAATCAAATGAATGACAGCCGGGGGCATGAGGCAACCATGTTACATTGGACTGGAACTTCATGAACCTGTTCCAGAGGATGCAGTGTGGTCTGCAAGCCATCCACATCTTTGCAGTAGGCACTTACTTGTACCTCCGTCCATTTCACGTATGACTTCAGCATTTTCCCCGCAGGTCTTATGCCTGTGTTGTAGGCTTGGTACAAAATGGCCACCCGGTTTTCTGGCCTGAAAAAGAGGAGTGTGACTTGAAAGTATTCTTCTTGAATTCTAAGTGAGAACGATGTAAAAACTCTCCTCCCCATCCTTCCTCTACCCCCAAGAAGTCGGAGGGACAAAGGAAGATGGATGGAATGAAATAATCCTAGAGAAGAGATGGGAGCCTCCTGAGTGATTCCCACAAAGCTGCTGGTTATTTTCAACTAGGAAGCTCGCCTGCTCAGAGATACCAGTTGAGTTTTCTGGTTCCGCTGGCTTGACAGGAAACATTCACAGGGCCCGGCTGGAAGCGCTCTCGGGGAGGGGGAAACCAGAGGGAGTTACGTCTGACGGTTTAACACCATCTCATTCATAGATTTCTGCCTCTTCCCCCAGCTGATCACTCGCAGTCTCTTTTTTAGTATATAATTGTTCATTTTAAATTTTCGTGTTTGCTATAGCTGAGTGTATATTAATTACGGACAGTCTGTAATTATGTTGTCTGTTTGTCATTCCCGTGGCAGCTAGGGTAGTAAGCTAGAATTCTTCCAATAGCAAGAATTTTAATTTATAACTGCCCCTCCAAACCATTTAAGAAATTGATACATTTCCTGCACACTCTGAAGACAGTTGGGTGAATGCTGTGGTCCTGATCTCCATTATCAGATTTTAAGCTCAGACATGCCTCTGTAATCTAACCTAAAAGACCCAAAATTTTGGTTTATTCACTCAATCCACAGCCACTTACTGGAACATCCACTGTGCGTGAGGTCATGGGGCTGTATCTCTGAATAAAACAAACAGAAATAAAACGGGCTGCGGTTCTGCATGTAACTGAGGGAGCTGCCCAGCTGACCACTAAAGCCACTGTAGGGCTGGTGACGATAAGTGTGTGTCCCCTAGGCTGCTGAACACTTGACCTTTCCCAGCACTGTAATAATGAGGACTATGGTAAGAAGTTAGAAGCCACTGGCAGTCAAAGTTATTATTTCACATTAAAGTCCCCCCTATATGATATTGGCAGCTGAGACATACTTGGAAAACACAATAATTTAAAGATTATCAGATTAGTTCCAGACATCCCCAGGGTCTGCGTGCAAATTAAATGAGAGATATATCAAATTGATCTAATCAAGAAACAGGGCTGGGATTAAGGGACATGGTCTTGCTGTCAGGACCAGGTAAACAGAGTGACTGTTGATACTGCCTGAAGCCACATTCCTCAAAGGGAGGTTCTGGCCCCTACCTTGAAAGTGACCCCTGGGAATGATTGCCAAGGTTGAGTTCTCTGATGATAGGAAGGTGGAAGGATGGGGCTTGGTTGTAAAGGGTCTGTAGAACAGAGCCGAAGACTAGAGGTTCATCAACACTGGAGTCAGAATCCCTACTGTTGGGTACTGCTGAAGGGCACCTCCTTAGAGGGAAAGGATTTAGGGGAAGGCACGCAGGTGAAAATACTCTAAGAAGGCACATGATTGAGTTCCGCCATATTAATTCGGCATTTCTTTCTAGAGCTTCTAATGTGCTAGGGTGAGACCAAGATGGAAGCCCTGCTTGTGTGGAACTTCCATTTCAGTGGAAGAAGCAAGGCGGACTGACAGGACAGACAAACAGACAGCCGGATGTGATGTGATATAAAGTAATGTCATATAGTTACAAGTGCTACAAAGAGTTACAAAGCAGGGTAGAGGAATCGAGTCATCAAGGTCCTGCTTTACTAACCCTTTCTAGTGCTTTGGTAATTCTGCCCAATATGAGAAGAAAACACTGCTTGGAGGAGGGGTCAGGATTGGGGTTTTATTTGTTTTGGGGGAGAATATTCCCGAATCAATACCGGGCTTTTGCTACCTTTTTTTTTTCTTTTTTCCTTTCTTTTCTTTTCTTTTCTTTTCTTTTCTTTTCTTTTCTTTTCTTTTCTTCTTTCTTTTTTTAAAGGGTAAGGGGTGGGAAGAGGCAGACGGAGGAGAGAAAGAAGCTTAAGCAGGCTCCATGCTCAGTGCAGAGCCCGGCGCAGGCCTCCATCTCAGGACCCTGAGATCACGACCTGAGCCGAAATCAAGAGTTGGATGCTTAACCGACTGGGCCACCCAGGCGCCCCTTATCACATCTTTAAAATATCACAAAGAGGTCTGAAGAATCATCTGGCATCTTACTCTTTGGTGGTACAACTGGGGTCTTACTCATTAGCCGGCTAAACTGTTCATCTTTCTGAGACTTAGATACCATTCCCAAATTTTCTGAAAACCTTGTTTTAACTGGTATGGCTTGCTGAATCCAAGCAGGCAAATTTCATGCAAGTTCAGTGTCATTTCCTTCAAGAATTGACTCATCTTTCCAGGCTTGAGATATTGAACAAGCAGCACCTGACCTCATCCAAACCCTAGTAGGCACGTATTTTTCGCCCAAGCAATTTTGGATTTCAACAAGGGACCCATTCTCCTGAGTAATGACATTGCTGGGGAAGGGAGCATACTGAGACATCATCTTGTAACAGAGGCACAGTGAAATGCCCTTGATTGTGGTCTGTACACAACACAGGGAATGCGCATGGTAGCCAGTTTCTTTCCATTTCCCCATTTGTCAATGGGAGCCTCTTCTTTTTCTTCTCAAGGAGACTGAGTTCTACACTGGTATGACTTATCTGCAGGGTTCCTCTGGGGGCCTTCAAAATAATTGTGTGTCGCTTGGAGTGATGTCAACATTTTCTGGAATGTCAACAGTCTGATTGCTGAGAATGATGCCACAAAGAGCACTTTTTGTTTTTTAATTAACCTTTCGAGATAATTGTAGATTAACAAGCAGCTGTAAGAAATAATACAGGGATCCTCTTGTACCTTTACTCAGTTTCTCCCAGCGGTAATATCTTGCAAAACTGTAGTGCTGTATATGTATACTCTCATTTGTAGCCACAAAAAAGTCTTGCTGGGATTTTGATAGAAATTGCATTTAACTTGTGCAAATCTGGAGACAAATGATATCTTTTGTTTAGTCTTCTAATCTGTGAATATGATAAGCATCTCCATTTATTACTTAGATTTCCTTTGATTTCTTTCTTTGGGGTGCTGTTGTTTTCAGCATACAAGTCCTATACGTGTATGCATTTTTCTTGAGCAATTGTAAATGGCATTTAAAATTTTTTTTTATTTACTCGTTCATTGTTAGCATATAGTAATAAAGTAGATTTTGTATTACATTGTACCCTGAGCCCTTGCTGAATGCACTTATTCTAGGAGGGTTTGGAGTTTTTTGGGTAGTTTTCTTGGGGTTTTCTATGTAGACAGTCTACAAATAGAGCGAGCTTTATTTCTTCCCTTTGATCTATTTGCCTTTTATTTCATTTTCTTGCCTTATCGCACCAGCTAGAATTTCCAGCACTGTTAAATAGTGGTGAGAGGAGACATCCTTAATTGTTCCCAGTCCTAGGGAGAGAGCATTCAGTCTTTTCTCCATGAAGCATAATGTTCGCTGTAGGGTTTTTTGTTGATGCTCTGATAAGTTGAGTAATTCTTTTCCTAGTTTGGCGAGCATTTTTATCATTAAGATTAGATGTTGGCTTTTTCGTAGGCTTTTTCTGCATCAGTCGATAAGGTCTTCCATAGCCTGTTGATAATGGTGGATTACGCAAGGATTACAGCCTTGCATCCCTGAAAGAAACCCCAGTTACTCATGGTATATAATTCCATTTACATATTCCTGAATTATATTTGCTAATATTTTATTAAGGATTTTTAAGCCTGTATTTTATAAAGGGATATTGGTCTATAGTTTGCCCTTTCTGTACTGCCCTTAGCGAGTCAGTTTTCTTCTCTCCACCTTTCAGAATCCTCTTGTGTTTGCCTTGTATTTAATGTTAAGTGTTTTTACCTGCATCGGCGGGAAGACTAGGTGAAAGTACATGTAACCATTTTCCCGGAAGCAGAACTCCCTTCGGGTGGTTGGGTTTTAGGCATACTGCTTAAGCAGATGCATAATTTGCTGCCAGCGGAACAGAAAATCCTGAGATCAGATCCTGATGAATTAAAAAAAAAATGCTACCAAGCGACCATGGTTTGACTTGCCCTATTCTAAAAGAAGCTGAGTAAAGAGATTTGGGCTGCACAGAAAGGCACAGCCACATCACCTCCTCGCCGTCACTTCCTGAACTTCCCAGCAGAGGAGAGACTCTGCTAAGGTCATCAGAGCCTTAGGGACCGATAGACATCGGAGCCGTGAGCATACCCTGCACAGACCTTTGGGCGGAACTTCTGTCTCCTGCTGCGCCCACAGCATTAATTTCACTTGTGTCACCTGAAAGCTCTTGGTAAAACTGGGTATTTACAGAAAGGTGCTCTGGGCACAGCTGCAGGCTCTCTGGTGCATTTCGAGGTTTTGTGTCAGAAGAGGTCTGAAACTTCGGCCATGGGCAGTCTGTCTTCTGCTGTAGACAATGATGACTACTAGAGGAGAGGGGTTCTCAGTGTCAGGGAGAATTTCTCTCTGCACCAAGAGAGCTGATGAATGCTGCGGTCCCCCTGGTGAGAACAGCCCCAGGCCAGTTCCAGGAGCCAGGACGTGGTGTCTGGCAGGCAAAAGGTGTAATTTTTCAGAAAGCAGAACTTTGCAAAGGCTTGGAACTCAGGCCTGCCTGGTAAGCCCAGCAGACCAGAAGACTGGTGGCTGCAGGTGTCCCCAGGGCCAGAGCACTTTCAGTCTTAGGGGGTAGGGGCAGTAGCCAACCCATCAGGATAACTGATGGCTCAGCTTTTAACCAGCATGTGCAAACTGAGGGCAGATTCCTAGGAGCCCCCGCTTCTTAAGCTTTCTGTTACCTCATGTGACCCCTTGGAAAGACGCTGGCACTCTCCAAGGCACCAGAACCCTTACTTGGAAAGGAGTCGGCCCCTATACTGTCAAAGGCTCCTTCCAGCCCACAAGTCCAGTCGGCCTGTGACTGGGGCCAGCCTTGAAGTAAGGACAGTTCACAGATGAGCCTCTGGGGATTTGTCTTCCCCCTCCGCCGAGAGCCAGGGGCCTCGTGTCTACACCCGAGAAGGGGATGTGTTGTAGGGCAAAGCCTGCTCACCCCACAGCCATGTCCCCAGCCATGGGTGAATTCTGTTGCTCCTCAGCTGTGTACCCTTAGACAAATGACTTCACGGCCTACCTGAGCTTCAGGTAGGGGGGCCAGGGCAGCTTTAGCTGCCCCCCCCCCCCCAGCTGAAAGAGTAACTGATCCCTGTAGGGCTTTCCCATGGCTAGTACAATGAAGTTTTGCAAACTTAGTGGCCTAAAACAATGCAGATTTATTATCTTGTAGTTGTGAGGATTAGAAGTCCAAAATGGGCCTAATGGGGCTAAAATCAAGGGATTTTAGGGTATGCCTTGTGGAGTCTCCGGGGAGAATCCATTTTCTTACCTTTTCCAGCTTCTAGAGGCCACCGACATTCGTTGGTTCAGAGCCGCTTCTTCCAACTTCAAAGGCAAAAGAATCGATCATGGAAATTCACTCATAAGGACCTTTGTGACTACACTGGGCCCACCCAGATAATCCAGAAGTTCTCCACCTCCATCTGGGACCTGGGTTCTCCCATGCCCTATAACCTAACATCTTCACACATTCTAGAGACTGGGATGTCAACATCCTTGGGGAGGGAGGTATTTTTCTGCCTTCCGTGATCTCTAAGACCCCTTCCACCCAAACGTGCTGCAGTTCCAGACGCTCGAGTGCTGAGGCTCAAGGGTCAGCCCTTGATGGAAAGCGCCAAGGTCATGGCGGCTGCTGGGGCCCATGAGTGGCTGATGCCGGTGGTGTCAGCCCAGGCCTCTCACGTGGGTGTACTCCTGTTCTTTACTTGGAGTGGTTAGCTATCTTTTGGCCTTTCTTATGATTTCCAAGAAATAGGGCCCAAGAGTAGAGATTACAGAAATTCAATGAGGGAATCAATAGGCCACAGGTTCTAAGGGCCCCTTGGTTCCAAAGGTCTCTTCTCCATGGTGAAGTTTTCAAAACAGGAGATAGTTATTTCCAATCTCCTCTTATCTTCTTGCTGGTTTACTTTAGCAAATATTTGCAAATACCTGCTGTGGGTACAGTGACTGAGTAAGAAATAACCCCTGCTCTCTGGGAGTGGTGGGCAGAGAGGATAGAAAGGACCATAGTCCAGGTGTCACCAAGAAACAGACAAAACAGCGTTATAGGCTGGAGGCAGGTGACTTGGCTTCTCCTTGGTGAAACTGGAGCTTGAGCTTTAAGAGTTCAGAGGATTGGATGCCTGGGTGGCTCTGTCCGTTAAGCCGCTGCCTTCAGCTCAGGTCATGATCTCCTGGGATCGAGTCCCACATGGGGCTCCTTGCTCAGCGGGGAGCCTGCTTCCCTCTTTGCATCTGCCTGCTTGTGTGTTCTCTCTCTCTCTCTCTCTCTGACAAATAAATAAACCTTTAAAAAAAAAAGTTCGGAGGATTTCAGCAGTGAGGGTAGTCGTGGTGCTGCTGGCAGTGGGTACTCCGTGGGCCCAGAGGGGAAATGTGGGCATGTTCTGGGAGGGTGGTGTGTAGGGCACCATTGGGCCGAGAACGCTGCTTTCCTCACCTGCTCTCACCTGTCCAGACATTGAAAAGCAGTATCTTTTCCCTGTGTGACCACTAGAACTATAATGCCTTTTTAATTATATTTTTCCTTCCACTGTACCTAAAGTGGACTTTGGCCATCCCCTTACACATTTGTGCTCGTTGGTTAATTTGCAATACGTGATTAGCCGGTACTGTGGGTTGAATTGTGTGCCCCCTCTGAAAAAAAGGTATGCTGAAGTCCTCTCTCAGCCCGCTCCTCCCCACTCCTAGTACTGGGGAATGTGACCTAAGTTTAGAAATAGGGTCTTTGCAGTCATAATCAGTTTGCATCTTACAACCAAGATGCGGCCGTCCCTGGGCCCTGATCCAATGGGACTGGTGTCCTTATTAGAAGTGGGACATTGGGACACAGACACACATGGGAAGAGCTCCATGGGATGATGGGAGCAGTGCAGCTGCAAGCTGAGAATGGCCCGGGATTGATTACTGCCACCGGAGGAGGTGAGGAAGGATCCCAAGTACAGGTTTCAGAGGGAAGAATATGGTCCTGCCAACACTTTGCTTTTAGACCTCTAGCCTCCAGAACCCTAAGATAGCAGTCCCTGCTGTTGGAAGTCCCCCGGGTTCGAGCTTCCTTGTTCTGGCAGCCCCAGAAACTAACCTTTGTACTCGAGCCCTGTACCACACTAATTGGGCTGGGGTTCTACTAGGTGACCGTGGCGTGTCAGGGAAGTTCAGTTGTGCCTGTTGAAGTCACATCGGTGGCTAATAGGTGGTCTTTGCGGGGGAATCTGGTGATCAGAGGGGCACCTTGGTTGACCAGCTGGTAGTCTCAGGTCTCTGGGATCTGTTGGGGAGGAGGGCGAGCAGTTCGGACTCCATTCCTCCCGGACTCTCCTGGCCCGGCTGATGGTGATGTGGCTCCTCCCAGAGAACTGGAGCTGGCCTGGGATCACAGGCTGTACAGACAAGGGACTTCAGGGTTCGTTTATTCCAGCTCCTCGTGACAGGTGATGAGCTGTCCTGGGAAGCATCCTGTGACCCATCCAAGGTCACTCTGCTAGAAGCCAAGTCAGGACTGAGTTTGCGTCTTAAACCTCATAGCCACTTTAAGATTTAGAGGGACTCCACAGCCTGTGGTGCTGGCTTCGCAAAGTTTTCTTTGGGGCACAGAATTTTAACTTAGGTCTTCAGACTATTCTGTATTTACTGAGAGAGAGGAAAAAAAGAAGACGAAGGAAAAGAAAAACAGGGGAACATGTTGACCTTCAGGAAGGGGATTTGAAAGAGTAAGTTTATGTGACTTTTTAAAAAGTCCCGCGGATATTTAGTTTCATGGCGTATCATGGAAAGGGAAATCCACTCCGCACCCTCAGGTGAACGGGGGATTGTGTCTGGCTCCCAGCCTCTTTGGTTGACCATCTCCCCCTACCCCCAACCCCAGGTGTTGCATAGTATTGAATTTATTAAATCAGCAGCTATTACAGGACCTCAGACACTGCCAGATAGCACTTTTAGCCTCGCTGTGACTTTCCTGTCCTTCTGCAGGGGGAAGTAGAGCCACACAATGTCTCCATAGACTGCAGCTTTCTGGAGTTGCTTTAAATCACAAGCGGGAATGCCGGGTAGATTCATTACCGCAGCGGCAGTGCCTGCCCGGCATCTCGGTGGCTGCAGATCAATCTCTCTCCTGAAGGTTCGGAGGAATGTCATACGCGGGGCACATTGCTGCGCGAGCATCCTTTGTGTTGGGTGCCCTGGAATGTGATTTCTATCAGTAAGACAGGAGACATGAAGAGAGATCATTTTGCTTGGTGGCACACAGTGAAAGGAATGGGGGGCGCGGGGGTTTGCGGTGTTGTTTTGCTGTTACTATTATTGTTTCTTGGCTTCCTCCAACAAAGCAATGCTGTGGGGCTGTGAGGAGTCTCTCCGTGCAAAATGCATCCCGTCACGAGTGATCAGTGTCCTGCCATTTTGAAATAGCACAAGTGGCTTTTGCAGCCCTTACGAAATGACCATGGTTGTGCCAGGCGTCGGAGACCAGCTTCTCAGAGACATTGACACTGGTCTCTTTCCTCCTGTCCCTTGTGCAGCTGCCAGTGCGCTGTCACGTTAACAAACGATCGTCCTGCAGTGGGATTGCTTCACGCAGGGCTGTAGGAGAACAAGGTTAGAAGAGCAGAGACTTTTGTCACTGGTGAGTAGGTGGGATTAGTTTAAACCAATATTGAAGAACGGTTTGCACAACTCTCAGCAGCTCGGATTACTTCTGAAAGGATGTGCTCTTCCAGTTGGTGCTGGCATGGATACGGTTAAAGTGGCATCAGGACCTCTGTTATATAATGCTTCCCAGTTATATAATGAAGGGTCCTGTTTTTTCTTGTCCTGGTTTATATCGATTGGAACGAGGCTAGAAGATCGCAACAGTTCGTAGTCCCCTGGAATGGCCGAGGCAGTCATTTTCTTGATGAAAGCACGTGGGGTCTCTTGGTTGCCCAGAACATGCAGGATGAGGTGTGCATAAGTGACCAGTTTGAGTTTGAAGAGTAGACAGTGAGTTTCAGGCACGTGTGCCATCCCGCAGATAAGCCCTTTGAAAGAAATGACCTTCAGATTCCGGCTTCTGGGAACCTTCTGGTTTCGGCCCAGGTCTCTAGCCGGTCAGAAACCTCCAACAGGCCTCGGTGTAAAAAAGTCCAACCTCACAGTGACCCTCAAAGCTGCCGTGAGGCGGCTCCCGTGGCTTATGCCCAACCTGGCGCAGGTACAGTTAGGAAACAGGACCAGCTAAGGGCAGGTAGGATTCTTGAGGGTTGGGTCCGCACTTTACCCTTGAGCAGCCGCAGGCCCTGATCCCGTCTGGGGCCGAGCCCAGCTCTTTTGAAGGTAAACTCAGGAGCCGTACGTGGCTGCCCCTCCAGCCAGTCGACCTGAGCAGACCTAGACTCGGTTTCCGCCATCCCGCCAACTGCCCTCCAGCCTGTCCTGGAAGGATTGCGTCAAGGGCGTGTCCACCCCGTGCCCCAGCAGGAAAAGTAGTATCCCGTAGGGCAGCTGTTCTGTTCCTGGGCCGCCTCTGTCCCCGGATATGAGGATCCTGGGGCCCTGGTGTCCCCAGCCATGTGGCTGGGGCCTTATGAAGAGCTGCTAGTCCTCAGGAATGGGGGGATCCCCGCTTTGTCCCTTCCTGATCGACTTGAACCTGGACCCACCGCACTCGTCTTCATCCTCAGCTGCCCTCCCTCAGAAGCCCCTGGCTCCTTATTAGCCCCCACCAGTGCCCTCCTCTCCTCAGGCCTGGGATGCTCTTTTTTTTTTTTTTTTTAAGATTTTATTTGTTTGGTTGTTTGTTTGTGAGAGGGCTCGCACACAGCTGGAGAAGGAGAAGCAGACTCCCCGCTGAGCACAGAACCTGCTGCAGGGCTCTGTCCTGGGACCCTGAGGTCATAACCTGAGCCAAAGGCAGACGCTTAACTGACTGAGCCCCCAGAGACTCCTGGACTGTGGGCTGCTCTTGACTCCCAGAATTCAGCGTAGCCAGTGCACCCAAGAAATCACTTCTTTCTGCAAAACAGTAATACTGTGCTGTCCATGCTTCCTAAAAAGCCAAGTACCAGGACCAGATGGACTTGTGGATAATTTTGATTTTTCTTCTTTATATTCTTGTTTTTTAATCAAAATTTTTAATCAAGTTTTCTACATGTACTGCTTTTCTCACTGGAAAGAAAAAAAATATTTTAAAACAGTCATTTGGGAGACCAAAAATAAGAAACAAGTAACTTTTTTTTTTCCAGTAGAATAACAGCAACGGCATAACCACCCAAGGTAAATCAGTGCAAAAATATTAGGCAGGCTTGCTTCTCTTCATCAAGTAATAAATGGCCTTCCACAGGTGAGATGGTGTGGGATGTCACCATCATTATCATTGACCTCAAGTCCTGTTACTTTGCAGAGCTGCTGGGTATGTGCTACTCCAGTAGACACTGTGGGGATTTATTACAAGGTTGTTGGGAGGCTCAAATGAGAAAATAGATGTGAAGGTACTTTATAAATGGAAGCCATTATTTCCAACAAAAAGTAAAAAACTTTCTTCTACATTGAGACAAGGCAGAATGTTGTAAGGATGTGTCTACAGTTTAACATAGGGAAAGGCATGGCCTCTGCCATCTAAGAAGTTCATCTGTTCATTAGAGGAATATTTTGGGGGGTCGACCATGTGCCTAGAACAGATTATGGTGCTTGGGATTTATCAATAAAAAAACAGATACAAATCCTTTCCCATGTGGAGCCTTGCAGGGGAGACAGAGGGGAAATAATACATCTACTAACAAATTAAAAAGTGGTCTTAAAAATAATAACAACTTGAGACTAACACTTCATGGAGTGCTTACTGTATGCCAAGTTTAGTTTGAGCCCTTCACCTGTAGTCCCAAACACACCCAAGTAAGGTAGGTGCTATTATAAATGATCCACTCAGAGGTCTATTAACTTGCCCAAGGTCACGCAGCTAGTAATGCCAGAGCTTGAATTCAGTCTCAGCCAGCCTGACCTTCATCATAGAAGGTGTTGGCGGAGTGAGACCATGGAAGAAGTAGGGGAATCTCCCATTCAGCAGACATCCTCTGAGTGCTCTGTGCCTGGCATCATGTTGGCTCCCTGGGGTCTAGAATGCAGGAGGCAATATCTCTGGATGGAGGAGGTCACTGGTCTCCTCGGGAGGGTGGAGGGGTATGCAGGCATATTCACAAACCACACGGTAACCTTTGTTTCCTAGGACAGCAGAGACACCATATTGGAAAAGCATTGATTTCCTTGACCCTTTTTTCTTGGGCAGGTGCTAGTGAATTCCTGGCATGAGCATCCTTCCCTTTTTCCAAAGGCCACTGCTCAGTGCTGTTGTACACGCTCTTGCTACAGAGGCAGATGAAGCCAGTAGCTGCTTTGGTTAGACTCCAGGCCACAAAGCCAAGGTCCTGGGCCATCCTGAGCTCCTCTTCTCCTGTCTACACCTGTAGGGCATGTTCGGTTCCCCAGGATGCCCTTCTGTTCGGCTGGTGCCTGTGCTACCATCACTGTTTGCTTTTTTGGATGTCATTCCTGCTGCCTCTGTTCATCCTCTGCGTCACACGCAGAGACATACCAGCCCTGCCCATGGCCCACTGTCCCAAGACTGGCAGGGGATCAGCCAGGGAGAACACAAGCCCACAGGCAGTTTATTTCCTGCTCTTGAGGGTTCAATTTCATGTCGTTCCTGCCCATTTTGTTCCCACAACGCGTCTTCCTTCTGTAATAATGGTGTCCCGACATGGTGTCCTTTTTTTCTCCCACGGGTATGATCCCCCAGCCACCAGGACAGAAGGATGTTCTGTCTGGCGAGCTACTGTAACCCCCTGGTCAGCGCTGGGAGTCACAACATAGAACGAATACTCTTGTGCTCTAGGGGGTTTTGTGCATTGGCTTAGGGGTTATGTTGGCTTCCCTATTCCTTTTGTCTGACAAAGCCCATGACTAAGTCTGCATTGTCTTTGCTTGCTCAGGGTTGGGAAGATGAGCCCTGTCCCCGGGGAAGCTCCACCTTACCTGTTTTTGTCACAAGCTGGGACAGTCCTGCTTACCTCTTTTCCCAGAGACCTGAGGGCAAGAGAGTGACTGTCCTCATGAGCCTGTCGCAGGCCAGGACCCCTGCCCTTCTTTGGAGCAGTTGAACTAATTCCCCTCATGAGGCCCGTGGGGGGTGTTTTTGTTGCTTATTAAAGCCTGACACTAGGCAAGGTTCTTTCATGACTCTTTTTTCAGTTCTCAAAACAACTCATTTTTTTTTTTAAAGGTTTTATTTATTTATTAGTCAGAGAGAGAGAGGGAGAGAGAGCACAGGCAGACAGGGTGGCAGGCAGAGGCAGAGAGACAAGCAGGCTCCCTGCTGAGCAAGGAGCCCGATGTGGGACTCGATCCCAGGACGCTGGGATCATGACCTCAGGCGAAGGCAGCCGCTTAACCAACTGAGCCACCCAGGCGTCCCAAAACAACTCATTTTATGGTTGGGAAAACCCAGGCTCAGAGAAATACAGTAGCCTCTCCCCAGGCACACAGCTAGCAGGTACTAGAACAGGACTTCAGTCCCGGTTTTAAAAACTTCACTTTGGTTTCCTTTCTAGTGTACCTCCCCAAAAGGTGTTTGGATTAGAAAGTCAGTTTCTTTCAGGGTTATTGTATTAGTTCTGAATAAATTCTCGTGTGTGGGGAAATGAACTGAGCCTGTCTTCCTACAGTGTCCTCTTAAAACACTTCCAGACTCGTACAAGCTGTGCCTTTAAAAAAAAAAAGAGAGAGAGAGAGAGACTTGTTTATTTTTACTTACTTTTTCGGTTCCTATGATAGCTAGAAGAGGCAGATTGAAGACTTTCTCCTAAAAAAATAAATCGCATTTTCTTCAAAGCTGTGCTTTTCTGTCTCTAAGCAAGTTGAAGATGATACGATATTAAAACGATGGTTCTTACAGGTTAAGCATGAAGCGACAATTATTTAGAGTCACATTGTAAACTGCAGGAACGGGCCGGCAAGTGATGCTTACGTACTGTGACCTTGTGAGTTTCCCACGCATTAGCAAGTTTTGCAGTGAGTTTTACTGAGTAGACAAAAAGAAAGGTTCACAACGCGGTATCCGAGAACATCTTGAGGGTTCATTGATGAGTTTTAAGGGTTTAGGCAAATCCCAGAAATTATATTCAAAACATGTGCCTTACTGAGCTTTTCTAATTAGAGATTCCTTCTTTCTCGTCAGTCCCTCAAAGGACATCTTCCCTGTCTCCTTGTTCACTGTTGCATAACAAATTACCATGAAAAGTGGCTTAAAACAGCTCGCCTTGGTATCTCCCCGTCACCTTGGGTCAGGAGTCTGGGCACAGCTTAGCTGGGTCCCCTGCCCAGGGTTTCTCCAGGTAGTACGCGGTGTCGGCAGGTGGCAGCTCTTCTGGAGCTCGGGTTCTCTCGCCAGCCCTCAGACGGGGTCCACTCGCAGCCGCAGACTCCCGTGGTCCCAACCATGGGGGACCCTCAGTCACGGGAGCTGATTTCTTCAGGGCCAGCAAGAGCCCCTCGTTTTGGTCTGCTGTGACACAGTCTTATCGATTGAAGGTACAGGTATCTCCCACTTGTCGAAAGTTCACATGACATCACTTTGCATTTTGCAAAAAACGGGCTTGAGTACCTGTGTTTTCTCAGCAAAAGATCCCAGGGGAATTTCCAATTTTACACATTCTCGTTCTCTCTCTCTCCCTCTCTCTAAAGAGTTTGTTTTGCCTTTTTCCAGGCAGCAGGCACCCCAGGCGGCGAGAGCCGCCCCACCCAGCCCCTGCCCGTGACCTCCACACTGCCCCTCCTGCATCTCGGCCTCAAGCCTCCAGGGCTCTGACCCGCGGGAGCACCTGTGCTCACCTCCGTTTATTTTGTGCGTCCCTTAGCAAGATGTGTCCTGAGGTGTCAGGACACCTAAACAGGTTATTTTTTTTCGGTGTGGGAATGCTCACATATTTTCTCATGTAAATTAAGAGTAATTGCTTCTGCACTAATAAAAAGTTTCATACATTCAGATGCTGGGGAAACACGCAACCCTGGGAGCGACTACTCCTTGCCTTTGCCATACGTTGTTATTAGAAGCACGTAACAGATTCCATCTTCCCTGAGAGGGGGCTGGGGGCGATTACATAAGGCCGTGACCCACTGGGGAGCGGGATCACCTTGGTGTTTGTCTGCCAGTCACCTCCTGAAAGCTCAGAAGAATCACGGTCCTGGAACCTTTGAAAAACTACATGACTGACCTCTTAAGAACATTTCATTAGTTCACTGAGTAGTTACATAACATCCATAGGAAGAAAAACAACATAACTGAGTGGGAAAAGATGCGCCAGCCTTATTTTATATAGGTGGAGTAGGCACCACGGAGGGAGTCCAACAGTGAAGTATTAAGTGAGAGAAAAGAGCTTATTCTAGGCTGTGTGGAAGATGATCCACAGTAAACAGCATATTACAGTTTATGTCATTGTTGTGGCTGTAATTGCTCTAATTTTTGAGGTTAAAAAAAAAAGAGAGAGAGTCATGGTTTGGACCAATGGGAGGCAGCCAGACCCCAGAGCAGCTTAAAACTCTTCATTGGTGGGTGCCAAGGGTAGCAGCCTGTTGACTGGCATCCTTCTTGGGGTCTTCTATTGTTTTCATTTATTTATTTACTTGTCAAGATAATGAGAGAGCTCAAGCAGGGGGAATAGCAGGCAGAGGGAGAAGCAGGCTCCCTGCTCAGCAGGGAGCCCGATATTTGACTTGATTCCAGGACCCTGAGATCATGACCCGAGCTGAAGGCAGCCACTTAACCAACTGAGCCACCCAGGCACCCCTATTCTTGTTTTACTTGGAGTCTAATTCTAGGTTAATAAAAAAGTTGGAAATGAAACGTGAGTTGGTCTGTGGTAGAATTTGATGGGATATTCCCAATCTTGCTTTTTCTCCTGCTCTCTTGACTGAACGTGTTAGTTTGGTGGGGCTGTGGTAACAAAGTAATGCGATCAGGTAGGCCTCGCAGCTGAAATTCACTCACTCGCAGCTCGGGAATGTACCACTTGTACCTAGTCCAATACCTGACACATGGAGCATCAGTAAATTCTTACTGAAGACTTAATTTAAAAAAAAAAAAAAAGATAATGTGTTATAGGCAGGATGGATTTCAAAGCATTTTGAGCAGAAAGGGTTATTTACTTTTTAAAGTACTAAAGATACAAAATCTATAACCTTTCCTTCGACTTCTAAGGGCTGTTCAGAGAGCCCACTATTTTATTTATAAGCCTAGCCATTTTTAACAATCACTTTTAAGGGGGCCTTTTATTAATGTTTGGTCTGATTTGCAAACTTAGTTAATTAAACTCCTTTAAACATTTTAAACTGCATTTGTAAAGGAAATCGAACGTATAAGGACTCAATTGCCTTACTCAACAAACAAGCCTCCCAAAGCACTTAAGCAATTCTTATAAATCCAATTAAGCTGAAAGTATGTTACTGCACCTTATGGTCTTTTAACTTTTCTTATACTATATATGACTTTAGTGAGATTTCGACTTAAAATTAAAATGTAAATTGGTTATTTAAGTCCACATTTTAGTTGATGTTTCATGGTTTGTCCTCTATTCTTATGGGCCAATTTTCTTAATTACAACAAATATTTAAAATACTAGACCTGCATTGATTCATTTTAAAAAAATGAATTCTACTGATATAATTTTCTTATACATTTCTGTGCATTATTCTAAATCTTCCTTGGATTGAAAGGTACTCACTCATGTTGTCCAGGGGTAAAAAGGACACCTCTCCCCTCTGCCCTCTAGAACCTTAGAAGTATCAGGATCTTTGGACACTCCGATTCACCAGCACCCACTGATGGCCCCCTTCTGCCCTTGACTGTCCATTGGGAGAATTGGCACAAATCCCATCAGGTGCTCCTTGAAGGGAGCTAGCAGTTGCTTTTGGCAGCCTTGAGAGAGAAAGTCTGAGGAATTTGAGGTGTCCAGAGGCTACATGGGGGTGCAAGTCAGCCCTCAAACTCTCTAAATCTTCCTTACCCCAAAGAAGTTCACAAAGGTGGACAGATAAGCCCTACATAAAGTGCTGGGGAGCCATCAGCTACTTGTGCCTAGACACCCTTGGTCTTTGTGACTGCCTTCCCAGTGGACTCCAGTAGACAGAAGACAGTGGGGGTTCAGTCCTGGCGTCACCGTCGAAGGTCTATATGCCGCCTCCACCCAGTGCTTTCTCCGCTGGAGACCTCACGTCAGGACCACCCACCACAGGCTCACCAGCTTCTTGGTGATCAGAGTCTTTCTCCCTCTCAGAGAAAATCTAGTATGCAGTGGGCAGAGGTTAAATTCAGAATGCCGACCTGGGTCAGAGCCGTTACAGACCCTCGAATTATTGGAAAAGTCAGACCAAATCTGGCTCCCTGGTTCACATTTTTAAAAATTTGAGCCTAAGTATTTTCTTACCCTGCAGAAACACGAAGCGTGCATCACATTGTTTGAATATTTTCATCAGAACTTCTGCCCCCAAATAACAAGTTAAAAAAATAAACAGTTGCCTACATTTTCTTTTTTTTTTTTAAAGATTTTATTTATTTATTTGACAGAGAGAAAGATCACAAATAGGCAGAGAGGCAGGCGCGGGGGGGGGGGGGGCGGGGAAGCAGACTTCCTGCCAAGCAGAGAGCCTGATGCGGGGCTTGATCTCAGGACCCTGAGATCATGACCTGAGCCGAAGGCAGAGGCTTACCCCACTGACCCACCCAGGAGCCCCAACATTTTCTTAAAAAGAAAAAAGGAAGGAAGGGATGATTATTTTTGACTGAAAACAATTAATTGTCTTTTGAGGCCACCTCAGATAATTTGGGGCATTGCCTTCCTAAGTGAGTTTTGGGGGGTGGAGGAGAGGTGGCCTTCTCAGCTTGCTAGGATTTCTTCGTGACCAGTGGGTATTGGCCTGCAGTCCATTGAGTATCTGTGCCCTCGACTGCCAGGCCGAGCCTGCCACCTTTGAGTCACTTTGTAAATGTGGCCACAACCCAGAGAAGTGGGTGTCACTTGGCCCACGTGGCCTGGTTTCATGGCAAACATAACCAGATTCTTCTGTCCAGTCACAAAGGTCTGTATCCACTAACCTCTGGCTGTCGCTAGAATGGATTTTACACTTTCTCAGTCTTCTATACTGGAGATGTCTGCCATGAGAGCCAGAAGACCTTGTAAATCTATGAGATTCTACGTGATCTTCATATGATGCCGCATCTTAACATCAGACTGTAGCTCCCCACCTTTGACTAGCTGGAGCCCCCATCCCCGCACCCGGCCATTCCATAAGGGACATTAGCCCTGGCAACCATCATATGTTACAGCAATGCCTGGTGATGGGTTTCCATGGTGACCACTAAGTCCTAAAGCAAGGATTATATAGACAGGGAAGTATATGATACGATTTTTAAACGTTGCAAAAATACTTAAAATGGAAAGAAAATAAGTATTTCAAGAGGCACTGCTTCACAGACTGGAAGATGGTCTAAAAGGGAATGCTGTATTTCCCGACAACGTGGCTAAGAGAGTTCTCTCGCTGTATGAGACAAACATTTGTAAAAGGCTGACAGAGGCTCTTGATCCAATGAAGAAGTTGGTAAAAGCGAGTTCTTTATAACTGCAGTGAAGAAAAGCCAGAATAATGCAATTCTGTTATCATTTATTTGTTCGAAGATGCTAAGGGATTTGCAAGGCTTCCTGGCTTTTGCTACATATATCACGAGTCTGACTGTAACCAAAGGTTATATATAATATGGTGTGGTGAATAATGCATGGGTAGTGATAACAGACTTTAAAAGAGAGCGAGAGAGAAAAGAAGGTGGCTTGTAAGTACAGTATGGCATTTCCTCTCCTGCCTTGGTGATACATGATACAGTGCTCTGTGCTGTGCAAAATGTTACCAGTTGTCATAGCAATAGAACACCATCCCCGAGAAAGGAAGAAAGCGGCAGAAGACACTTTGCTAGACTAGAACTATGGTTGCAACAAAATGATCGTTGTTAGCACTGTATTTGTTGTCAAATAGTAAAATGCGTGTTCCAGTTTTTTCTTTGTTTTCTTGGCGATAATTCTGAGCGGCCCTGATGGCCATCCCAGGGCTTGTATTACACACAGAACCTTCTGCCTTCATTGAGAGTTCTGTACCTTTTGCATGTGCTCCTCATTGGTGAAAAAACAAGGTTATGTTTTTAATGCCTCCCTGAGCTCACTTTCAGCCACTAGCGCGGCTCAGGGTTTAAACACTAACATAGAGCCCATGATTAATTTCCCTGTGGATCTTTGCCCTCAGGGTTACCTCCCCTTGTTTGTTTTTCAGTCCTTGTCCTGGTTAGATTGTGAGTGAACAGCTCTTCCAGAGAACCATCAACCCTGAAGCTAAGCTTTGCTTGCCAGAGGTTCTGAGGCTGTCCTCGTGTGGCGGAGCTTCTGGTGGGTCAGGTCCTGTCTTTCAGAGCATGCGCTCTGATACAGCTGATGAAGTTCTTCTTGTGTTCATTTCCCCAGGCACATTAGCTCAGAGGGTTCTTAGAGGGCCAGCCAAGGTCAGGGGTACCATTTGAATCCAGATTGGTCATCTTTGGCACGGCCACAGCTGCATCCCTCCTGATGGTCCAGCCCCTGAACACACATTCGTGGTCCGGCGAAGCATGGGGTAGGTCATGTGGCCAGGGCCAGGTGTGGACACAGCCCAGAGGAATCTATCGGACCCCCTGAAAACAGGGTTTGAATTGCAGGTCCTTAAGGTCATGGGCTGTGGTGGCATCGTTTTGGTCTGATGACGATGATACAGCACTTAGTGACCGCCAGGTTCCCTCCCCCTTGCTTGACACGAGTCAGCTCATTTAATCCCGACTATGGCCATTCGTGCGGCAGGAAGTTGACTCAAGGAGGGGTGAAGCATCTAGACAGAGAGCGCGCTGATGGCAGGTGCAGGAGGGCCCCAAAGCCTCTTGCACCCCTCTCGGCTGCTCCCCAGAATCTGAATTGGAACCAAGGAGACCCCAAATGCACGCAGGGCATTTGAGTCCTCCGGGGAGAACCTCTGGGATCGGGGCGCACCAAGGAGGACAAAAATGGGGCGATGGCAAAAGGAGGAAGATGGGACTTTGAAACTCTAGGAGAAAGCGTGACTTGCACAAACACAGGTGAGGGGCTAGAACAAACAGAAATTCGCTCAGAGCTGGTTTTCCATAAATAATAAGACATGAGTGCAAGAAAGAGGATAGTTGGCTACAAGCCGATTGTTAGTACGTGAATGGAGAGGACCCGCCTCGGACTGCCTACAGTTGCTGATGTACCTATCTCCGGGATAGCTCAGCGCTGCACCCCAGCAGTGTCGGGCACCCCTGCGTACACCACGGCGTTGAGTCAGTGGGATAGCGCACATACACGGGTTATAAAGATGACTGTCGGAGCAGCTAACGTTAACGGACCGTTTGGATGCACCAGTCATTACTCGGAGGGCTTTGCGTGTATCAGCTTGTTTGATCTGCATGGCAACCCCCTAAGGGAGGGAGGTGCCCTATCACGTTTTCCATTTGAGGAAACTGAGGCACAGAGTGATCAAGGCCACTCACCCAGACTACACTCCTAGTCTGTGGCCAGGCTGCCTAGTTGTCTGTTCCCTGGGTGTGTGAGGAGAGCCCATTGTGTATGCCGCACTGCCCTCTGCTCCTGGGGTCTGCTGATGAGCAAACAGACCAGGCCTTTCCCTCCTGGGGCTGCCATTCGCACCTGTGCACACACATTCACAAACTACAAGCTCTGAGCATCTCTGAGGATTCCTGGCAAGTATTAGGGAGGAGCGGGGCAGGAATTTCTTAGGAGGAGAAAGGAGTTCACAAAAATGTAGGATCGGGGATAACTAGATGTCTTAACAAAAACGGGAGGTGGGAATAAATGAGCTCAGATCCTGGAAGCCTTGGAAGAGTCTGTGTGTAGAGACAGAACCTTCTCACGATGACCCCTGATGACACAAACGTTGAATGGAGCTGCAGTCCCAGGGGGTTGTTCAGAACCCCTTGTTTTGCAGACGAGGAAAGCAAGGTCCAGAGAGTTTCTCTGAGATGCATTCCTGGGAGAGCAGTCCCACACGTGCTTGCTGCCTTGCTGCCGCTTTCTTTGTAAAAGCCCCACAGTGAAAACGACGTAAATAAATGTCCAGGGATGAGCCCCATGCGGCTCTGCCCCAAATGAACAGAGGCGAAGATTTAATGCTGAATGAACGAAACAAGTTGCAAAGTAATGTATACATCTGTCTCTATTTATGTAAGGCAGCAACACTATAAATAGTTTTCAAAGATACAGGTTCTTGTCTGCACCTCTGAGAGAAAAAGCTCTGGGTAGATACCACTGTTCTTGTAGGGAAGTTTACCTCTGGAGAAGGGCAGGGCCATAGGATTGCACAGCCTTTTTTGTCAATGGCTAATTTTTTTAAAATAAGCAACTGTATTCTTATATTGGTCCTGTGATTAAAAATTAAGGTTTTGTTTTTTAGGTTTTATTTACTTGACAGAGAGAGAGAGCAGAAGCAGGGGGAGGGGGAGAGGGAGAAACGGGTTCCCCACTGAGCAAGGAGCCCAGTGAAGGGCTCCATCCCAGGACCCTGGGATCACGACCTGAGACAAAGGCAGATGCTTAACCACCTGAGCCACCCAGGCACCCCCCACATACCCCAAATTAAGTTTTTAAGGAAAGGGACAATTGTCTGATGATCCACACTGAGGTAGTAGAAAAGGCAAGGCAAGCCTGGCCCCCCAGTCCCAACTCAAGCGCCTAAAGATATCCCCATGGAGGGGTGGGCTGGAGAGGACTCCAGCACTTCTCAACCAGCCATGTATTGTCAAGGGATCCCGGGAGCCATACAAATGCCAATGAGTTAAACAGGGTTTTGCTAAATGAATGTGTGTTTTTCAAAAAGGACTCCAGTTTCTAATGGCATTAGTATTCCAAGCAGCTGAATCCCAGGCTGGAGAAAGGTACAAATGATGATTGCTCATTAGCAAATAGAATACAGATGTTAGGTTCATTTTGCCTGAGTGCCTCGGCACCTTGGGGAGCCACCAGCAGAGTGAGCCAGGCCCAGCGGCAGTGCTGCAGGCTCAGCACCCGGGAGGGTTTTGCAAAGGCGGGTGGTGGGAGGTACAGGCCACTTCAAAGTTTATTGGGCTGGCCTTGGTACATTTCCATTGGTAGTTTTTTGGGACTGATTGGTCAGAGCGGGAAGCTAACGTTTCTAAAGCAACTAACAAAAAAAAATTTTTTTAATATGTTTTTATTTTACTCTTCATTTGTTAATAACCATCTTATGAACTAGATTGACAGGCTTTGGAAAGAAAACTGAGGCTCAGAAAGATGAAGCAACTTACCCAAAGTCACACAGCCCCTGAATGGTGAATTAGAACCCAGAAGCATCTGGCTCCAGAACTTTTGACTTTTCGGTGCCCTTCTCACCAACCACTGAGGGTACAGGAGGCAGACTGCACAAAAACATTGTGAGATCTCACACTCCTGCCCTTTTCTTAAGACACCCACTCCTCTCTTGAGCAGTTTCCAGGAAATGGATCCCATTTCTTGGGAGCCTTTTAAAGCTAAATTTAGGTATTCTTTTAAAATCAGGGCACTGCAGGTCCGAGCTGGAGAAGGGTAGATACAAAGAACACCAAGATGTGAGTGCAACATTCCTTGCCTGCAGGAAGTATCTGGCCTGGTTGTTGGGTAAAGATTAAAAAGCAAATCGTCACATAAGCTGTAGTGACATTTGGGAAGTTGGGTTTTCATTAACGGGTTGGGAATGGTTTCCTTAGGAAGAAAGGGTGGGGAAGGGACTCCAGGTTGGTAATGATGAATTAAAATGCCCATGAGGGGAGCCAGAGCTGGCTGGAGGGGCAGGGCTGCTGCAAAGAGAGTGACCAACCACTTAGATTTGAATGCCAGATGGGAAGGTTGGATCAGGGCTTCTAGGATGGAAAAGAGGTGGTAGAGGCTTAGGAGGCACAGGGCCCTTGAGGCTGGTGCCTTGTGGACAAGGATTTAGCAGGGGGAGAGCTCATGCCAGAGGTCAAGGGTGTGAGTTAGTGGCCTGGGTACACTCCAAATGTGTTTACAGTCTGATTGTGTTGGAAACTCCTTGCTGCCAACATCTTTCCCACCTTGACCTGTATTTTGCAGGTTATTCTGTTTGGGGTAAAATTTGCGTTTTAGAAAAAATATTTTTTTGAACACACTCACAATTTTATTTTCGGTTTTTATCCAGCAGGGATGATGGAAACTTTATACCTAATCCGGGCATAATGTCTTATTACTCTATATTAATGCCCCCTACCCTGTCATACACACACACAGCCACACCCTGCTTACAAACTCTGCTTGATGTCTGTCCACAAGGAATCTTCTGCACAAGCTTGTTAACCAACTTTCCTGTCATTGGAGGCACCCCAGTGATCTGAGCCACACCTGCCAGTCGTCTGGCCCAGTAAGGGATGTGGGCTGCTCCCCTGACCTCTGCTCACTGGCAAAAATGTCCTATTTCTGACTTTTGATCAGAAGAGGTGAGCACGCCTCTAGCGATTCTCAGCAAGTTCGTAAACATCCTGAGGGACTGAGGTTACCTTATTAAGTACCTGGTCCATGTTCAAGGTGAAATAAAGAGTTTTAGAGACGAGGAACCATTTTATGATTCCGCATCTGTCCAGCTGTTAAAATTTTAACACAGCCAGTCATCAGATTTTTCACCCGTCTCGCCACCAACCACCAGACACACGTATTGAATGTCACTCGCTGTAGGTCTCTCGGTCTAGCAAATTCTCTCGACTCCTGCACAACAGCAACTGCACAGAGAAGCCACTTTCCTTCTGTGTTTGGGCAGGCAGGGATAAACCAGCCACATGCCCTAGAAGAAAACAAAACCAGCTTCCAGGCACAACTGACCTTCCCTTATAGACTGATAGTTTTTAATGTCTTTTTCCACTAAGTTCCTGTCCTCGAACTGTTCTCACCTTATTGAATGGCTAGAATTCAGTCTGGTCAGATGCATTCTGCCTTGGGGGTATAAAATTAATTTAGAAACGACATTTTAAATAGTGGAAGCCTTTTATATAATGATGTGAAAATTGTTCAGCTTTTGAAAATCAAAATCAAACATGAAACAGTATGTGTCTCTGTAAAGAAGTCAGATATCTTGCTGGGATATTACTTTGGCTTTCTGCCCAAAAAAAAAAAAAAAAAAGACACCCCTCTATTTATTCTCCTAACTCTGAAGAAATGAAGCAAAAAGGTATTTGAGGAAGGAGGAGGGTTGTGATTGTTTTATCCTCAAGACTAGAAGCCAGATTTGCAAAGCAGCACTTTTTTTTTTTTTTTTTTTTTTTTTTGAACTCTAATCCAGACAAGAAAAATTGGGCGCCTTCCCCAAATAGAATATCTAAACTGTACCCAGTGAAAGCTCGAATAACTAGTTTGGATTTTGAAAGACAGAAGACCCTTCCCGTTTCTGACTGTAGTTTAATTACATAATTAACCGACCAATCCTGTTTTTATCTGGTTTAGACGCCTTGCAAAATAATTTTCCATAGAATTACACTGCTGTTCTCATGTACGGCCCCTTGTTAACCATCTGAAGGCAAATTCTTCTAATTCTCTTGCTTCTTTAAAGGGCTCAGCTTTGCCTCACCTTACCTGATAAACAATTTACAATCAGAAGCGGAGTCTGGCCCTCTGATACGGATCAGAAAATGGAATTGTGTTACTCCAAGGAGCCTGTGTGTTTTCTTTAAAGAAAATACTCTGCTTAGATAGAAGGCGTTCACATTACCTGGTCCCCACTAGGCTGGAGGAGAAAAATCTAACAAAATACAGAAAATACGTTTCGTTCCCATCAAAGTTGAAGAACCTTCCTGGGGGCAGATGCAGTGAAAGGGAACTTCTGAGAGGCGGGTCAGCGTGAAGTGTTTGCTCTGGGAAGGGTCCTTTGCATCCCTCCATCTTTTCAGGGCCCTAATTGAGTGAAGAATATAACCAACTTGACTTACAAAAGCTGCTGTTTGCTCCCTCCTTCTGCCCCAGAGCAAACAAAATAGGCAGGTTCCCAATTTGGAGCCGCTGGCATGGGCGGCGGGAGGCCCAGGCCTTTGTTTGCTGTGGAGTTGTCCGGGCAGCAGAGCAAACAGATGTGAGGAGATTAAACCAAACACAAGGCCCAGCACAGTGGGGGGAGCCCTTTCTCTCCCTCCAGGAGGGTGTAGGCTGGGGGGGTGGGCAGCTGCTGGGTGGACAAGGGCCCAGGGCCTGGGTCTCTCCGGTCGAGCCTTCTGCTGTCGCCTTCCTCGCTCCATGCTGCTTGAAGCAAGTGGAACCTGAGCGAGTAGAACCCAATCGTGCTTCATGCTTCGTGCTTCGTGGGTGATGGAGTCGGTTTTAGAGTTTCAGTCCGACCTCCTTATTTTACAGATAAGGAAACTCCCTCATTTGACAGATAAGGACACACAAGCCATTTGTGCTAAGTAACCTGCCAGAGACCTGTTGGTAGAGAGTGAAAAGGAGATACATCATCAAAGTTGAGAGCACACACTGATTTATTTATTAGTCTGTGGGGGGTTTCTTACTTCTTTGAGAACATTCGGATGCTTTTTTCCTTGCGCGTTGCCCCAGGAGACAGCGTTTTCAATCTTTAAGGACCCGTGAGAAAGCTCATAGAGGAGAGACCCATAATTAACAAGGCACAGTGATCGTCTCATCACTCTTGATACCGTCAAAGCAAGTATAACATTTGGAAGAAGCGGTAACTTACTAAATTACTACATGCCTATGAGCAATTATACCACAGTTTTTAGAATTGCATGCTTTCTTCCCCTAGAAACACAGTTGTCAGATTTCCTCTGGGTGGCAGTCTTCCTGTCTCATCTACAACAAAAAGAAAAGGCCTTCCTCCTTCTCCTCCTCCTCTTTCTTTTCCCTCCTCCCTTTTCCTCTTCCTCCTCCCCACCTCCCCTCCGTATCCTAGTCCTCCTCCTCTGGTGAGCTGGAATTGTCAGACCAGTGGCTTGCCCAAAAGGTAGGTTTTATTTATCTGTATATCCCTCACCTATCTCCAAAAAAAGAAGTGCTCCAAAATGATAAAGGGGCAAGAAACGCCAATGCCATCAGTGCTTAATAGAGGTTTTTTTTTTTTTTTTTAATGCCTCTGTGGGAAAAAAAGGGAGAGAAGGGCGCTCTGCAGGGACTATCCTTCAGGGGTCCAGGCTGTGAGAATAACAGCAATGGATTCAAAACCCACCTCCAAGTTTCCTAGTGGCGAAGGCAAAGAGAGAAATGTGGTGCACAGCCCGTGTCTAGTAGAAGTGTACATACCATTGAGGTGCCTGGCTCTGAGAACAAAGCAATCTCAAGGCTTTATTTGAGGGAAGTAAGGAATAGTGCCTTTAACAGAATTTAACAACAGATGTGAAAGTGCCACGCATACCCTTTGCTTGTAAAGCCCTTGGCAAAAAGGAAGGACTCAGTGCTGACTAAAGCTGCTGTGTGGAAGGGACACTCCCAGAGCTCAGAGAGGAGAGCTGGACAAAAAGAATTATCTGGTGCCTTCTGATCTCGCGGTTGGTCAGTTCTTCTTCTTGATCTGGAAGCAGTTTGTCTCCGAGCTGAGGATGCCGGGTTTTTCTTGTCAACAATGTCCTTCCACCGCCCAGTGCCACAGTGGGTCAGCTACTACGTGAAGAACACTTCCTCTGGCTCGTCTACAGGGATGAAAGTATCTTCCGTCTGTGGAGCTGCTGCCGCTGAAGCTGGGGGGTGGGAGTGGGTCCCATTCTACAAAGAGAGGTGGCCCCCGCCTTCCTTGACCTGTGCTTCCTAACATTTGAGTCTCTCCTCCAGCCCCTCTTAGCAGGAGGGTTAATGGGGGAGGTGGCCCTAGTACCTCTCCTTTCTCCTCTTTCCCTTATCACCTTTCCCACTCTGCTTTAGACTTTTTTTTTTTTTTTTAAAGTTGGGGAGAGGCAGAAGGAGAGAGAGAATCCCAACCAGGCTCCACGCCCAACATGGGGCTCAATCTCACGACCCTGAGGTCATACCGAGCCAAAATCAAGAGTCGGACACTTACCCAACTGAGCCACCTACGCGACCCTCTGCTTTAGACTTTGTTGTCAGTCTCTGTCTCATCCTGTGGTTGTTTTCTTTCTGTTCCCTTTCTCATTGCCCCGGGAGCTCAGAACCCCAACATTCCCTTCTTTGGGGGGGAGTAGATGGAAGGGACTGAAATTGTGGGGGGAAGGTAAGAGGCACATCAGTACAGAGGAAACCACCAAAAAAGGAAGAAGGGAGAAAAGAAGAGAAAAAGAAAGCAAAAAGGTTGTCGCTAGGCCATGCTGTGTGGAAGAAGGGGGAGCGATGGAGTCGCGGGCGGCTGGTCACATCCCCCGGACCTGCCCTGACCCGTCCTGACTCTTCCTGGGCACAGCTGCACCTCAAAGATCCTGCAGGTTCCGGCTCCATCTGAATTTAAAAAAACTTGGTTGCTAAAAATGCTAACCATCCTCAGAGCTTTTAGCGAGTCATCATCACTGATCAGAGCTAAGAGAATAATGGTGAAAAAGTTTGAAGTATTGACAGAATTACCAAAAGGTCTCTCTCTCTCTCTCTCTCTCTCTCACACACACACACACACACACACACACACACACACACACACACGAAGTGACTGAACGCTGTTGGGAAAATGGCTCTGATAAATTGCTTAACTCATGGTTGCCACAGACCTTCAATTTGTTTAAACAACAACAATAACAACAACAGGCTGTGTCTGCAAAATGCTTTAAAAGGAGACAGGCCTTGCTGTGGGAGATGCTGAGCCGCCTAGCTGGGTATAGGCCATTGCGGCCCAGGACACACTTGTATGCTCAGGCAGAAAAGGGAGTGAAGAGATTCCCCCTCCTCCCGCCAGCCTAGTGAGACACAGAAGCCTGGTCCCTCTTTGTATATCTTTCTGAAACTGTGTCAGTTAAAGATGTTATTTTTTGAAGTAATCTCCACACCCACCATGGGGCTCGAACTCTCAACCCTGAGATCAGTAGTCACACGCTCTACCAACTGAGCCAGCCAGGTGCCCAGAGAGATGCCATCAGTTAAATGGATCTGCGCTCCCTGGTTTCTGTCCTTAAAAACGGAGAGCTGCAGAATGTAACAGCTTCAGGCTGGTTCTCATTTAACCAGCTGTCCCCTCCTTGCCCCCACGGGAGGCAGGCAGGCTCCCTTGGTCCTCTTCAGTGATGTCCTGGTTCTGTGGTCTGGGATATAGGGCAGGAGCTGGCAAGTGTTCTAAGTGGTTAAAGCGGAAAGGGAGGCCATACAGGGAATTAAGGACTTAAAAAATTGTTGGAAGAGCCGAAACCAGGCTGGCCTGTCAAAAATGATTTCCAGAATCCTGTAGAAACTAACCACGAGAGAGACTGCTGTCACTACAACTCTGCCATCCAGTGGGGTGTTTTTAGATTTTATTTATTTATTTGATGGAGGGCAGCATGGGTGAGCACAAGTAGGCAGAGTGGCAGGTGGAGGGAGAGGAGAAGCAGACTCCCCGCTGAGCAGGGAGCCCCCATGTGGGACTCGATCCCATTACCCTGGGATCATGACCTGAGCCAAAGGCAGATACTTAACCAACTGAAACACCAAGGTGCACCAGGGGGGTTGGTTTCCAGTAAGAGCTCACAGAGCTCTCTTCCTGGTCTGCAAGAATGCCACCTCTCACTGAGTTCTACCCCCCCCCCCCCCCATGGCCTTTCCTCTATGCTCACGGGCATAGGGGCTGGGGACGGTTTTCTTCTCTCTCTCCCTATTCTTCTAGGAACCCAGTCCCATCATGGGGGCTCCAACCTCATGACCTAATCTAACCCTAATTCTTTCACAAAGGCCCTATCTGCAGATACCCTTACATGAGGATTTAGGGCTTCAACATAGACATCTTGGGGGGATACATACATTAAGTCCTTAACAAAATGCATTTTTCTTAGCATTGCAAAAACTTCAAAATTATTTCGAACCAAAGAATCATAATTCTTCCTTTGAGCAAGGGGACGGCTTTTAGTCCTGTCCTAATGATGCACTCTGGCTTGAGACTTCGTCTCTGATGAGGGGAGTGCAAAGCCAGTGATTCTTACCCTGTTCTGTATAATCCACCCAAGAGGGAGCTGGATAAAAGCTGGGGACCTTTCTAGAAATGTCACAAAATACCAGTGTTTGCATGCACTTTATGCATTCAGTCTTCCTAGGGACTGCCCACGTACCCCTGCCCCTCCTTCTGGGTGGTTCTTGCTCAGGGTTCAGTGTGAGCCGCTCTTTCCTTCCTAACAAACTGCTGGTGTCCGGGTGGTTATCAAGAAGCCAGGGTATTGCTGATCCCGTCCCAGGATGGCTCAGTGAGACTCCGTGGCTGGAGCTCAGAACCATCTATCAGCATTCACCGAGAGAGAATTGATTTGTGTGGTTTTATACACCAAAGCTCTGATTGGGATCTTTCCCATTACCTTTAGTTAATAAACATGACCAAGATGACTTGGCCACTTGGGAACATTGAAGATGGTGATAAAAATGAATTTACTCCGGAAGCTTTATCTCCAGACTTGCTTTGAGTTTGGGTTCTTGTCCTTCCAGCACGGACAACTGCAGAGAGAGAAACATGCAGAATGATACGAGCTGACTGGGTGGGACATGGGCTATTCCAGATGAAAGGTAATGAAATAAAGGAAGGAATCAGATGAATTAACAATTTTATGTGAAATGGAATCAATAAAATGAAGTCCGCTTTGGATTCACTAGCTGTTCTGTTTGGGGTTTCGGCTTTTTGCAAAGTACTTAGATGGAGAAAGTAGGCAGCTAAGACAGTGTGAAGATACATAAAACTTAATTGTGTTCTGGGGTCCAAACTATATGGCTTCTTTGGAGAATATAATGCAACACAGCAGAGTAAGCCAAATTGGCCACTCAGCAGATGCCCAGGGTTTTGTGATGTGGAAGGAATGTTTTGCTTTTAAACACGCTCTGTCTGATGAACCACCGCAGGGAGGGGCTGACCTCACAGCACCCCTCTTTTTAACCCTTTCCATCAGCAGGTGCTGGGGCCATGGCCGATGCCACCGCTAAATGAAGTGTGCGGTTCAGAACCAAAATCTAGGAACTGATGGGATTTCATTCGTGGCTTGTTATATAAATTACTGTTGCAAATAACACTTGGGGATAATATGGTGGCGGCTGATTTACTGAGGGGGAAAGCAGAGCTCTAGGGACCCGAGCCTTTTCATGTGAATAGGATGTTTGAGTGACAACGCTATGCTGGGTGCTGGGTCAAGCCACAGTTCTGGAACTGTGACATATGGGCAGGTGTTTTGCAAAATCCCTGTGAAGCATGGAATTGGAGTTTCTGGGCTGAGTAGCTGCACGCAGTGTTTCAAGAAATAATGTAAACTTGAAGAAATTTACCCCTGAAACAGGAACTTTTATCAATGCTTTCTCACTGGTATCTCACGCTGTGACTTTACATTGAGATGCAAATGAACTGGTCGCAATTAAATACCTTTGTTGTGATGTATTTAGACTCCTTCCTTTGACTTCTCTTACTGAACCAAAAGAAAATAAAGTAGTAAAGTAGTATTTCTTCCTACTGACATGCCTATAAAAGCAGTAAGGCAATTATTCTTTTATTTAAACTCTAGTTTTGGACATCTCTGAATAGTCGTTAAGTTTTTCTTTTCTGAATAGAGGAGCTTTTACAAATATAGAGAACCATAATTCACTCCCAGGCTGTTCAATTCAAGAAAACTACATTGGTTTAAAAAAACAAAAAACAAAACAAAACAAAAAAACCCACAACCCTGTTTCTCAGGGCCATTTTGTGAAGCTCCTGCCCCCAGCAAGGATTGTCACTCGACTGTGTAAATGTTGTGACTTGACACTGTCTTACCCATTTGAAACTACTTGTGTCAAATTTAGGAATTTTCGATCCTTTTTTTACTGCCAGGAAAAGATTAGCTGGTGCCGTACCATCCCTCTTTCCAATTTTTTCAAGCGTTGACTGGGGATTTAAAATACTGTTGGAAGGAACTTGGCTGCTGTTTGTCAGGGTTATTTAATGAGTCCTGGTGAAAAGTAAAGAGGCTATGCTCCTGAGGGGCAGGAGAGACACAGAGGAGCTGCCGGGGCTTTCTGTTGGAAGCGGGAACTGGAATTAACATGGCCACCGAGTGAGGCACAAACCACCAGTGGGTCCTTAAGTGTTTCCAGGGGTTCCTCACCCCATGATTTTCTGCCCTGGCTCTGGCTTCCCCTATCTCTGGACCTGCCTCGGGCATTTCATCTGTAGGATGGTTTCCGAGGGTCTCCTGTAGCTCAGGAATGCTATTACTCGGTGCTGCGAACGGAAGGCAGTCCGGCTGGGTTTTATTTGCCTGCAAAACGATTTGTTCTGTATAATGATTTGGGCCGTATAAGCTAGAAATATTGCTAGGTGAGGCCAGTTATGAGGGGGTCATAAAATAACAATAAACCCAAATTTTTAAAGTAAAGTTGAGTCTCTGCAGCAACTTCACAAGACACCCAAGTGAGAAAATGATTGGGGACTGATCTTTGCAACATTGGCATTATTGCATGGCGAATTAGACCGCAGATACACAGTCATTCCTAGCCTGTTAATTTGAGTGGTTCCTTTTGCAGAGACCGCGCTGAAGCTCTGGCTAGTCCATGTCTGTTTAAAGAAATGAAGTGTTTCTCCGTGAAAAATGATAATTAGTAAACCCCCAAACAGACCGGAGTTCCACAGGGAGTAAGCATGGATGCCTTACCTCGCAAACTGCCTGGGGACTCGGGCTGCCCATCACTGTGACGCTGGGTAGGGCCTGTGTCAGTCTTTTGTGTACTCCCAGCGTGTAGGCAGTGTTGCCGCAAGAGGTCAAATTGGATACTATGGTCACATTTTAAAAAGAGAGCCGTAATTATGACCTCTAATTATGTACAGTTCTGCCTGCTGAGTTAAAGAGAATGGTGCCTCCTGCTTGGAAGTATAAGTTAATTGCCTTCAGGGGTCAGGAGGGTGCTGACCCCGTTCCCCACCCTGCGCACACTCCCCCAACTTCAACCAGGCACGCACCGTAAGACAAAGTAAATTGGGCCTGCTGTGCTTTATCACGCTGGTTAAGCATCACGTTTAAGCACTGTTTAACTCTTATTCCAGCGGAAGGTCAAATTTAACCTCGTGTTCCAGAGGGAAGTGAAACTTCAGTAAGTCTAGACCTAGCCAGGATTCCCCAGTGGCCTTCTGGGAGCCCAGAGTCACCAGAGCTCTGTGTCGTGGGCCGTATTTTTGTTCATAAAGAGTGCATTCCACACCTGCTGCGGTTGGACTGGTATTATTTTGCCTTCATTTTGCTTTTTTTTTTTTTCAGTTAAAATTTTTTATTTGGAACATTTCAATATATGTTGCAGAAAATAGAACAGACCTCTGTCACCTGTCACCTGATGATCAGTAAATCCCAGCCAGGTGTGTTGCTGCATCTGTACCTCTCCCACCTCCCACCACCTTCCACCCCTAAGGAACAGGGATTCAGGATATCCCTAGTACTGTGGAATTTCTTCTGTATATATTTCAGTATGTAGCTCAAAAAGACAGGAAATAAACATAAAAAAAAAAAAGTCGCAGGGCGCCTGGGTGGCTCATTTGGTTAACCATCTGCCTTCTGCTCAGGTTGTAATCCTAGGGTGTTGGGATCAAGCCCTGAGTCGGGCTCTGCCTCTCCTGCTCCCTTGCTCCTCCATAATAACCCCCTCACCCCGCTCGTGCACATGCGCGCTCTCTCTCAAATAAATAAATAAAATCTTTTTTTTAAAAAAGCATAGTCACATCGCTTCTCGGCCTTTTGGCCAAGATCAAGCGTAAAAAAGCACAGTCACAGTATCAATAACACACCTTAAGGTTTTTAATAAATTGCTTAGATCTTAAAAGTTCTCATCACAAGGGAAAAACGTTGTAACTGTGTGAGGTGATGGATGTTAACTTACTGTGGGAAGTTTACTTTTCATTATTATTTTGCAGTATATATCAAATTACGTTGTATACTTTAAACTTATGTTATGTTACATGTCAGTTATATCTCGGAAATAATTCCTTAGTAATTCATCAATGTTTACTTTTTCCCAATTGCTTGGAGGGTTTTTTGTTTTGTTTTGTTTTGGGTGGTTTTTTCTTTTTTCTTTTTTTTTTTGGTTTTGGGGGTTTGTTTTTAAGATTGATTTATTTATTTGAGAGAAAGCGCGGTCACCCACAAGTGGAAGGGGCACAGGAATAGGGAGGAAAAGTCTCAAGCAGACTCCATTCTGAGCATAGATCCCAACGTGGGGCTCAGGCCCATGCTCCTGAGATCAGGCCCTGAGCCAAAATCAAGAACGGTCAAACACTTAACCTCCTGCACAACCCAGCCCCCCTTGCTTGTAGTTTTTCTAACCACTAGTTTTTCAAATCCGGAACCAAATAAGGTTCATACTTTGTAATCAATTGGTCTGTCTCTTACATCTCTTTCAGTCTCTTGGCTCCCTTCCATAATTATCTGTCCAGTCTCTTATTTTTTCTTGCTGCTGCTGCTGGTTAAGAATTTGAGTTGTTCTGTAGAGTTTGCTACAGTCTGAATTCTGCTGATTCAGCTTGTGTTGCCATTTAACTTGTTCCTTTATCCCCTGGATTTTCTGTAAATTGAGTATTAAATCCAGAACAGGGTTTTTTCAACCTTGGCAACTGATGTTTAGGGCCAGATAATTCTTGGCTGTGGGGGGCTGTCCTCTACAGTGTAGAATGGTCTGCAGCATTTCTGGGCTCTACACACTAGATGCCAGTAGTGTACGAACACACACACACCAGTCACAACAACCGAAATATCTTCAAACAGTGCCAAGTGTCTCCAGATGAACCCTTTTTTGGGGTAAGATTACTTAGTTCTAAGTGGGGTCATACCTCTATTGGGTAATACATTGTATCTGTGTGTTTCTTTTTTGTGTGATGTTAACAGCTATTGGTTATCACTGCTTAGATAAATTAATTCATTAGGGGCTTGCAAAATTTTGCAAATGCAAAATTTTATCATTCCTTTTTCATGTATAATCTAGGATACTTTTTTTAAAAGATTTTATTTATTTATTTGAGAGAGAGACAGTGAGAGAGAGCATGAGCTAGGAGAAGGTCAGAGAGAGAAGCAGACTCCCCGTGGAGCTGGGAGCCCGATGCGGGACTCGATCCCGGGACTCCAGGATCATGACCTGAGCCGAAGGCAGTCGTCCAACCAACTGAGCCACCCAGGCGTCCCAAGGATACTTTAAAAAAAAAAAAAGATTTATCTATCTGTTTATTTTAGAGAGGGGGAGAGAGAGAGAGAGCATGCTCTGAGCCTGACTTAAGGCTTGGTCTTATGACCCTGAGAACATGATCTGAGCCAAAACCAAGAGCCAGACGCTCAACCATCTGAGCCACCCAGGCTATATAGAGGAACATCTCAGTCACTTAGCTAGGTCAGATATATTTCATATACAAAAGGCAGAGCCATTGCCTACTTTTGCTTTCATCAGTTTTCAAAGCATGAGTCAGTTCCATAGCACTTCCCACAGATGGCCAGTGAGCTCCAATATTTTTTTTAAATATCATTACAAACTATTGGGTGTAAGCATTTTTGGTGTATTTCCATTTAATGCAGTTATCATCCTCATAGGAATTCAAACTGTCCCATCTTTGTCCAATGGGAGGGCCCTCAAGTAGGTTCCTAAGTCCTTTAGACTTGAAATGAAGTCCATAGACTTCGATAGTGTCCTCATTTTCTAGTGCAACAAGGTGCTCTGGTCTTATTATGTATGTTTCCTGCTCTAGACCAGTTGCCTTTAAGTGGGAAGTGTTAGAGACTCCAGTCTGTCGCCACTAGTGACGTTAACCGTGCGGTTCTTCCATTTGCTGTGGATCTCAGACTCCACCCAAATGTTTTAGCACCTTGATAGTATGTATAGCTTCTTTGATGAGTTTACAGACTACTCAGAAGCAACATCCTGTTTGCCTATAATCCTAAGCCCCTCTGGAGACTAAGATTAATGTTTCTTTGGCTTTTGAAGTCAGCATTGCAGGCTATACCACAGAATATGGAAATATTAAGCCTAAGCTAAGCACAAGGAGGCTTTTGTGGTTGATCATGTGGTAGGTTCTAGAAGTAGCAGAGCCTGGAAACTCACCAGTTACCTAGGAACGAATGAGACATCCTTAAAAGTCCATTTCTTGAGGAACAGAACACCCTTGATGGAGGCAAGCTCTTGGTCAGGTCTTGACAACCTGGTAGAGTCACTGTCTTTATACTTTGCCAACCATCTGTGACAGTTCAGCAAGTGAGAAGAGGTTCTACTCAGGTACCTGAAGTTGTGACTCAGTCTGTAGAATGTGTGGCCACCTGCGGCCCTCAGTGTATCTTTGGCTCTTGAAGCCAGCATCCTTCCTAAATGAAGAATTCGATGACAAGAATTCCTCCTTTTTCCCAGAGTGCAAATAAGGCAGTCTTGTGAAAAGAGAGGTATTGTTCCAGAAGGTGAATGATCACTAGCTTCCCACAGGGACTACTGAGAGGGGGAAGAGTGTCCCCTACTGACAAGGGAGGTCATCTCTTTGAGAAGATGCTACATACGCCCAAAAAGTGATTAGGAGCTACCCTGAGGCAGGTTACTGGTCACGTTGAGAAGAGTCCTGGGTGTCTGGCAAGGAGAGAACCACTGTGGAGGTTTGCAGAGGTTTGCAGAGGAGGCTTCGTGGTGGGGCTGCGTGTGGCAGGGCCATATACGGCTTGTCCGCACACACTCAGGCACAGCCAGCCATCCCTCTGCTCCAGGACCCCATGAATCCCCACCGGGTGACTCCGGCACCAGATGCTAGTTCTAAAAGGGATTTGGAGCCTTCTTTGGCAGAAGGTGCCAGGTAGGGGCTCCTGGGGGAGGTTGCTTAGAAGAGGGGTACACCAGGTTTTAGTTCATTCATCCCATTTTGCCGTAATCCTGTCATCCATGTGCAAAATACAGCAGACCGCCTGAAAAATAACTTTCAAAGAAGACTGTTGAGTATGTGGACTCAGTCTCAGGTGAGATTGGCTCTGTCAAGAGCATTTCTGTTTAAAAAGCAAAAACCTTTTAAAAATTGGCTCTTTTTTCTTTCTTTTCTTTTAAGATTTTATTTACTTGACAGAGCAAGACACAGCGAGAGAGGGAACGCAAGCAGGGGGAGTGGGAGAGGGAGAAGCAGGCTTCCCACTGAGCAGGGAGTTGGATGCGGGGCTCGATCCCAGGACCCCGGGATCATAACCTGAGCTGCAGGCAGACGCTTAGTGACTAGGCCACCCAGGTACCCCAAAAAACAGTTCTTTTTCTTACCCAGGAGAAGCAGAGTGAGAAATAAATACGGGGGAAGGGAAGGGATGAAGGCCTCCCAGCATTTTTCTCTCTCCATCATAATTCAAGCCAAAGCCCAGATTTCTGGCGTGTCTCTTGTCCTTAAATCTGTCTCCTGCACCCTGGCTTGCCTCACTGCACACGCACATTCTCTAGGGCGGGAATCATCTCAGGGGACAGCGGGCTGGTGGCATGGGGTCAGCTGGGCCTGTCTAGCCTCCAAGGGTGGGCCGAGTTCCCATCACCAGGAGTCTCCCTTGGTGGGAAAACCTGGATATCCTTAAAAACAGATCGTCAGTTTCATTTCCCCTCTCTTCCACTCCTCAGCCCTCCCCAAAGCCCTTATTTTGAAAGGACAGTGGCTACTCTGCTCTCCCGCTCGGCTGGAGCCTGAAGACTCCCAGGTGGGACTTGGGCTTGGTGAGAATCTGCTGAACCCCTCCTAGAAGAGTCTTGCAAGGGTGAGAGAGCCATAGCGGCTGGCTCAGTGGCAGTTGACAGACCTTCCCTTCCCCTTTTCAGTCTCGCGGTAGTCTTTGTGCAGTTTTGCCCGCATCATCCTTACTGGAATTTTTTTCCTATTGAAAGATGAAATACACGTCTCATGGTAAGGGAATGAACTCAGTTCTCTCGAAGTAACCTGATCACCAGCTTGCTGGGTTGGCCTGCAGAGCTGTCTCCGGATGGTTTTGTCCCTGCGGCAGCCCCAGTGGGAGCAGACCGTCCCCGACCACACTGTCGCCTTTTTTACCTTCAGAGCCTGCCGGGGTCTGTTCATCTCTCTTGTGATGGTGATGGTCATCTCTCTTGATTATTTTTCAAAAACAGGTACGCCCCAGACACAAATTGAAATTATTTGGCTTAGCATTGATAGTTCTGGAATAAATAAGAGGACATCAGGTTTGGCCTGAACTCACCTCTTCTAGAAGCATGCTCCCCTGACGGAGCTCTTGCCCTCAGCACTTGGGTTTACTTTATTCCATGTTACACTCCCTTAGTATTTTTATGTACGAGGTATTTTAACCACTTATGCTATGGAGCTGGCAAGTAAGGAGCTCAGGTTTTGTTTTGTTTTGTTTTGTTTTTTTATGGAACACATCCCCTCCCCAACCCCACAGAAAGGGGGATCCTTCAAAGTAGACTCCTTACAACTACAGTCCTTGTTTCAGGATTGCATCCATTCCCAAAAACAAAACCGTTCTGGAGACTTCCGTGAGGATTGTCTTCAGAACAGATTTCCCATTCACCCACCAGAAGATCAGCTTACTGCTTTATGGTCAGACTAAATTTTAAGCCCAGGCCAGTCATTTCCAACCTCCTTGCTTGTGGACTCTTGGAGTTCTGGGCTCTTCCTTGAAGGTTGGAATCTCCTTCAGGATTGGGGCGGGCTCAACTCCCCCTCATTTCTGTCCAGTAGCACCATGTTAGGCTTCGATTTTGTTGAGTGGGAAGCTTAATCCTTTTATGCTCATGATACGAACAGCCTTCATCTTGAGTCTCTATGTCGGTTTTTCACTGGATCTGAAAGGAATTACTGATTATCGGTGTAATGGTATTTTTCATTCTCAGCAATGGATGGATGGTGCCCGTGTGTCTTTGTGTGCAACTGAGGACACACTTTTCAGAGTGTGCAAACAGAGTCAATACCCATTATATTTATTACAGGCTCCTCAGTGTCCCTACTGACTGTGCACTCCTAAAAGGTTCAGGACATCCCAGGAGCCAGTTTGAGACAGACATTAGGGGAAGACCCTGTACGATGAAGGAAAAGAAATGCTTTGTTGGTACTTTTATTTTTATTTCTCAACTGATATATTTCATAATGTAGGTTGTTTCTGAACAAATGTGTTTCAGAGAACTACACAAAGGTTAAAAATAATACCAAGCAAATAAAGATTTGCTTTAGTCTTTTTTTTTTTTCCCTAATGCATTGGGGGGCAGGGTGGAGAGGATTAGACCAGAAAGCGTTAAAGACCAGGCATTAAAACTGACAGGCTCGGGGCACCTGGGTGGCTCAGTGGGTTAAGCCGCTGCCTTCGGCTCGGGTCATGATCTCAGGGCCCTGGGATCGAGTCCCGCATCGGGCTCTCTGCTCAGCGGAGAACCTGCTTCCTCCTCTCTCTCTCTCTCTCTCTCTCTGCCTGCCTCTCTGCCTACTTGTGATCTCTCTCTGTGAAATAAATAAATAAATAAAATCTTTAAAAAAAAAAAAAAAAAAAACTGACAGGCTCAGTGACCAGTAGTCCTAAGACTCAGCAGCCACAGTTCGCGTTGGAAGAACAGCTGAGGGGATGGACTGGCAGCTTTGAGCATCATTGCCAGGCAAGGAAGGCCAGGCTCCTGCTGCCCAAAAGCAGCGCCAGGGTCCTCCGTGAGGGACGTACAGACTGAAGCAGGAGTTCGGACCTCCAAGTCTGTCTTGGGAAATGTGCTTCCACCTCCTTTCTTTCCTCTCTGTATCTGAAGCTTGGGTCTCTTAAGGGAGAAAGAGATGACTTTCAAGGACCCACTTGCCAGCAGGTGTCAGTGGGTAATTGGGGTGTGTGTGTCTGTCTGTCTATCTATCTGTAAGGAAGGGGGCCTGCTTGTATCTGTATTTCCTTCTGATCCCTTGATAAGATGCCCCAGGCAGGATTTAAGTAACTGTGTTTTAGTAGTAAATTCTTCTGACTTTCATTTGGGAAGCCGGTGGCCAGAGAGCCATTTGCTTTCTGAAGGCTAAAGGCATGCAGAAGTCCCCTCCCTCCATGGTCCATTTTTTTTTTTTTTTTTAAGATTTTACTTATTTATTTGACAGAGATCACAAGTAGGCAGAGAGGCAGGCAGAGAGAGAGAGAGAGAGAGAGAGAGAGAGAGAGAGAGGAGGAAGCAGGCTTCCTGCTGAGCAAAGAGCCAGGACTCTGGGATCATGACTTGAGCGGAAGGCAGAGGCTTTAACCCACTGAGCCACCCAGGCGCCCCTCCCTGGTCCATTCTTGATCACCTTCCTGCCCTGGGGCCCTTTGGGCGTTCAGAGACCTCCTGACTAGCTAGAGAAAAACCTGAAGACAGTGATGTGAGCTTTCGGCCATCCTGCCCTGCCCTTCACCTCCCTGTCACACTCGGCCTCCCCAGAGGGTGATTTCCTGTGGGCTGGCTTCATTGTCCATCTTCTCACACAACACTGTGGGCTAGGCTCTGGTTTTGCTGCCTTTCGTCTCCCTCCACGTACAGACCTGGGGGTCTGGTCTTCCTCTTTTGCCACAGGCACATGGCGTGGTTGTGGAGAGAGCCATTCTGGGCCGTGGGTAGACTGGCCTCTCCCCAGAGAACATACTAAACTTTCATTTGAAAAATCAATTATAGCAAAGTGGGAGAATTCTGCCATACGTCCTTGAGCTCACATCCCCGCGATACAGGTGTACATAGGGTCAAGGTGGGGAATGACACATTCCTCTGAACTCCCTTCCCCTCCATGCTGCATCCAGTTGTGAATCTCTACTTTCTGCGTGATTCTCCAGTTCCAGCCTCTTGAGGTGTCCTCTCTGGGGATCCCGTAATTGGTTACTCAATGGGTCGTAAACAGGTGAATTATTTTCTTATTTGTTCTCCCCACACCCATCCATGTCCTCTGACTGCAAATGGGTTCCTAGAAGACCCTGGGACTGGTCTGGGAGTAGTTAAGGGAAGTGCTGGGCATCACTCCCAGATGGAGAGCCTAACCATTACCCGCGCCATGGCATCTCACTGCTGTGGGGTCAACTGTGGTGTCACAGTGGTCTCCCCTTCCAGGTGTTTGAGAAAGAGCTCTCAAGGAAGGAAGTTGATTTCAGCATAGGAAAAACTTGCCACAAAGATCATTTCAGCTGCGTAACTGTGTGTGGCATGGGCACCTACAGATGCTGGGCATTACATGGGACAGTGTGTCTGATTCAATATGGTAGACGTTTGTGCAGAAGGCACAGGGTAAGCTTCAGGTTGCTAATGCGTCTGTCTGATGGCAGTCTACTGTCAGAGCTGGGAGAAATCAATGCTTCCGTGGTCCCTTTTGAAATTCTTGTGAGTCAGCGTAATACACACGTTCCCGGACAAAGTGAGCCTGGTGTTCAGAGTCCCCCCTACGGTCCCTTGTTGCTTTCATCTTAGGGAGGAAAGCAATGCAAATGGGACAAGCAGCTGATTTGTGCCTTGGAATTCTGATGTCAGGGTTGTGAGTGATGGTTCCTCTTGCTCACACACCTGCCAGTGTCACTCCAAGACGAGATCTCTGCTTCTGGAAAAAGAGGCTTTGCACATCTCCCCAGTTGAAGACAGACCTCATGGACGCTGCAAATGGAAATATTCAGTTGTCAGCAGCAGCAAGGCCGCGCTGCCGGGTGGGGGCCTGGCTGCCAGGCGAGCAGCTGGAGCCGCGGGAGAGAGCGCGCCGGCCTTGCCTGCAGCCCCGTGACCTTCACTAGCAGCGGAAGCGGCTTTCTGGCTGGGCACTGGGCAGGAATGGATCTTCTGTGGGTGGGGAGAAGCGGCAATTGAGAAAGAAGAGCGAACAGTGGAGAGAGAGAAGAGGACTGGAGATGCACGCCCCGGTGCTCCCCAGGACTTCTTGCCAGTGGCGTGCCCTGTCTGTCCTCTGGTGCTCTCACTGCGCCACTGGTTTTTGGTTCCTATGCTGGGGATCTCTGGGCCTGGTTCTATCACGTTCTATCACTGGGTTCGCCTCTGACAGCCGACAGCCTTCTTAACTGAGACACGAGTGTGGCCAGGACCTTTGGTTCTCAGGGCTCTCGGGAAAACCCCCCCATTCCAGGTCCCAGCTCAGTGGTGGACTTTGGCTCCATCCCTGGTTGAAGAAGCCAGGACCAAGCAGGAGGTTTTCGAAACAAATACAGTTCCAGAGTCTAGAGGCCTTCAGCATTAATTCCCTGTATTCCTCCCTCCCAGTGTCGGAATCCCCTTTTCCAAAATCCCTGATGTCTCCTCTGCCCCTGGCTATGGGTTACCACATCTCCAGGGAGGCAAACGTCAGAGAACCCATTAAGTGGATTTACAGCTGAATGAGGTGCAAAGGGAAAGGCACCTGCAAGGAATATACAGTTTCTCATTCACCTGCAAGAAGTTAAAAAAAAATGTTTTTACCCCATTACAGACAAGCAGCTGCAGCACAGATGAATGAGCCAAACAGAACCAAACCAGAACTCCCTCCTTGCCTCCTACAAAATGGTTACGACTCCTAGGACAGAGGTCATACCCTGTTCTGGTTCTCCTGTCACCTTACCCTGGTCTTCAGGTTCTAGAATTTTAGACCTTTGTACTGTCACCCTGGATCCATGTGGCTCCCCTATTTGCTCCCAGGTAGCTGCTAGAAAAACTTGCACAACTGGTCAGAGACATTAAAGAGGTAAAAATGCATCAGTAGGGAAGTTCTCCTACACCTCAAAAGAGGTATGGGAGTGGCAGTGCCAGAGAGACCGGGTGGGCCCTCCCGTGCCCCCAGAAAAGGGCTTGGAAGCACAGATTTGGAAAGACAGAAAATGAGACGCAGACCTCTCAGAAGTGTGGAAGCAGGGGGGACATTTGAATGAAGAGACCCAGCAGATACCCAAGTAAAGGGTTTCTCGTTGCCTGGAGAAAACAAGCTGGAAGCATCTGCTGTGGGGCGTGTCCGTGACTTTTTTTTTTTTTTTTTTAAACTTTTCAAGCAGAGAAGCAGCAGTGACAGTGACCCAGTGAAAGTGATTGACTCAGGGAGAACCCCAGTCATCTGTCTCCCAGCCCAGGGTGCACCCTGAGCTCTGTACTTTTCATCCAGAACCTTTTCCTCAAATCCGCTTGTGCATGAAATGGAATTTGGGGCAATAAATGGGCAATTTACACGAGTTCGAAAGGGATCTGACTTGGATAAATGTGTTCCTAGTTTGCAGAGAGGATGGTGACGTTGCTTCTCAGAGCTGAGTTCACCAGGCATTGCTTTTAAGCTGAGAAAAAAAATCAGAAGATGTGTGAATGGGAGCCTAATAATGCTTAAAATGCATTTGCTGGTCATTCATCCCCTACCCTCTCAGCTTAATTTAGATTCTCTTTTGTTGCAAAAACAACTCTTAGGTTCAGCTTGCTTAGGAATTTCAACTTGCCTCATTTCTTCCGAGTAGCAGGAGTTAGGGGTTTTCTTGGACTCTGTGTTTTGGAGAAGGGACACTTGGTGTTCTCTAGCTCAAAGTTCCATCATAAAGATGATTTTTAAATCACCACTTGGAGTCAATCTTTGCTTAAGGTTTTTATTCCCTAAACTCCCATCCATTGTGAAGAGTGTCCACTGGACTTTGTGGTGACAGCTCCCTCCACCCCCTGATCTGGCTGTGCGAACCCCTCAGATGTTTGCATCTCCTACCCATAGTGAATACCGCATCTTAAGAACCTTCAGCCAACAGGGAAGTGAAAGAAATATTCGTGGTAAATGATCTCAGTACATCTGACAGCACTCCCCGGTGCTGCTGCCTTTGAGATCACGGGCTGCCGTTAGAGATGTCTTGATTGATCGCTGCAGTGGCCAAAGAGTGCCACTCCCTACTTCAGTGGTTTCAAAGCCACAAACATAGCTATCCTTTCTCATAACCCAGGCCTAGGGACTTTGCAAAAAGGAAAAGGTTAAAAAAAAAAGGACAGCAACAACAAAGTAAATTTCATATCAATGTATATTTGATGTATACTATTTGCAATCATTTGATTCAAAAAAACCTGCCTTTTTGACCACAGCTCGTGTACATATAAGCTTAGTACACGGCTTGTCGGGCTCAGCACCACTCACATTCTGTGGATCGTTCTTCATGGGGCGGGGGCTGTCCTGGAAACTGTTCAGGACGTTGAGCAACAGCCTGCCTGGGTTCTACCCACGAGATGCCAGGGTACCCTCCCCTCCTGCCCAGTCATGACGATCACAAATGTCTCCAGGCACTGACGTGTGCCCTTGGAGGAAAGAGGGAAGGGGTCCAAAATTGTCCCTGATGGAGAACCACTTACTTGGTATATGGAGTGTGCATGAATGAAATGAGGCGGATCCAGAATCCCCGCTGGAAATGTATACCTTATTGGGATTTTTTTTTTCCTTGCTTGCTTGTTTATTTTCATCTAATCTCCTTGGCCTTAAAAGTTATCCCAGGTACTTTTTTTCTCCATTTGCATGGATTAACCACATATTTTCAGATGTGTCACTCATGCAGAGTTGCAGCAAGTGGATAAAAATATTTCAGAGCAGGGGTGCCTGGGTGTCTCAGTGGGTTAAAGCCTCTGCCTTCGGCTCAGGTCATGATCTCAGGATCCTGGGATCGAGCCCCGCATCGGGCTCTCTGCTCAGCGGGGAGCCTGCTTCCCCCTCTCTCTGCCTGCCTCTCTGCCTACTTGTGATCTCTCTCTGTCAAATAAATAAATAAAATCTTAAAAAAAAAAAAAGATATTTCAAAGCAAAAAGATCTAGTGATGTTACAGATGATAACAGATTTCTGGGGAGCACTTGTCTTCCTCAGTGGACTTCTTTGGATGGCATCCATATGCCCTTGATTTGCTACTACTAAGGGTGGTTCTTCACCTTTCCTATACAGCAGCCTCCTCTGGTGAATTTTTGCAAAGCTCAGTGTTGTCTGGGCTGGGGCCTGACATTTGGTTTTCTGGAGTTTCCAGGGGATTCCACCACATATCATGAGGTTTATGCCCTGGGGCACCTGGCTGGCTCAGTTGGTAGAACACGTGACTCTGGATCTCAGGGTCAGGAGTTCAAGCCCCACATTGGGCCTAGAGCTCACCTAAAAATAAACAGATTTTTACAAAAGTGTTAACTTTCTTTATAAAAGAGAGAGAGAGAGGCTTATGCCCTGGAATCATCATCCTCAGCCTCAGACAGCTGTTGGATAAGCCATGCTTTGGTCTGTTCAACAGCTGTTTATCTATGTTCTAGGCGCTGTTGCAGATGCTGGGAACACAGGCCGCAGAAGGCGAACCCTGCAGCAGGGCTCACTTTCTGGTGGAGAATTTGAGAGAATATGAGCACTTTGGTGTGTGCATTTGACTGAATGAGTATGGGGTCCTTCTGTCTCATAATTTCTGTCCATGTGTGTCATCTGTTGTTTGGTGGTTTCTTTATGCTTCTTGAATCCTTTTTACTCAGTTTTATAAAGATTTTTCACCTTCCTATAAAACGTTTCAGGTATGACGGGGAGTAGACGGAAATAAACACATGAGATCTATGCACAATTAAACCATTACTAAGGGAATCATTGCCTATAATTCTCAGGCTTCCTATATGGGAATTTGTTACCATTTTGTTAGATCGGTCAGCTCAGTGATGCAAAGGATGGTACTCATACTTTGTAGTAGTCTAGGGCCATGAGGATTGAACCAAGGGCTTCCAGCTGTCCCTTGTGTTCTTAGTTTGTCAGAGTAAGGTGGTCTCCCCTATGACCCCACATCCCAGAGGAAGGAGAATGAGTGCAGACAGCAGCCACGCTAGGAATCACAAGATGCACAGGATGTCAGGCTGGATAGATGCTCAAAGCAGACCCCACAGATGCCCAGAATGACAGGTCATGGCTGTCCAGAAACGGTAGGGTACTCCTCTAGCTTTACTAAGAGTGTTTGCTCTCTCCAAAGATATTGGAACAAATACACCATTTGGTAGGCGCCCCATGGGGTCCCATAGTTCTGGCAACCACTAGCTGGAAAGGGAAGAAGAAGTTGGAGGACTTTCGAGACAGAGCGAAGAACTATGTGGAATGCAGTTAAAAAAAAAAAAAAAACCCACAATCTGTCCCCTGCCAAGTCTGCAGCCACCCCCCACCATTTTAAAAGAAATGAATTCCATCCCAGTAAAATTGAGGTCACACGTTAATTAGCCACGGGTACCCAAGATTCTTGACTCCAAGGATCCTCGTGCCTTGACCAGTTCTTTTCCCATCACACCCACAGACGAAAGGCCTCTTCCCACCTCACCCCAGCCTCATCTCCGTGCCCCAAAGAAACCCATCTCTACATTTTGGGGAAATGAAGTGCAATCTATATTTTTTTTTTCATCTAAAAAGCTGAGCCATTGGTTCTAGAAACTTTGCTACTTATTTATCTCACTGTAGCGTAATGTAATTGTGTATGTACCTTCACGAGAAGAGGATTTGAAAGCATTTTTTAGATGTGTGGCCGTTTTTTCAGTCTCGTACTGCAGAGAGGAGGCAATGTGATAAGACAACCACGTTAAAGAGGAAAATTGAAATGGGATGCTGCGAGCTGGTCCAGAGGAGAAGTAACATTTGTTACCGAAGCACGAGCAGAGGAAGACATTTTTTAAATCCCGGTTTGAGATAGGCTCCATTTTAAGGATGGTCATAATTTTACTAGGCATCCATGATGGCACACTTGATGTTCTACTGAATTAAGCAGTGGTAAAGGACTTGGGGTTTCTGTATGAGGATGCTGAATTAGGTACTTTGGGAAGACTCTCCTCTCCAAAAATAAAGAGGGTAATGCTTCTTTAATGCTCCTGTACCCCTCACCCCGGTTCCCAGGGAGGCAACACATGAAGGCTTTTCCTGCTGAGTGGATCTTCATTCCTAGAAAGTGTTCCTAACCAAAATATCTTCCTCTTCTGCTCATAAGCTGGATTGAACCCTTTGGGGGAAGAAAACCTCTCTTTTTAGCCCCGGGAGAATCCCATTCAGTCATCCCACTGCTCACCTTCCCCTGCATCGGGTTCAGGACCTTTTATCCTTCAAATCAGCCATGCCCTTGGAGCAGAAGCATCCCCCAGCCCCAAACCAGTTGCCTCATCACCCCCAAATCTCTCCAGTCAAAAAACTCAAGACCAGCATCCTTGATTAAAAGCATCCTATTCCAAAGTTTCCATCAGAAAGCCTCTTCTGTCTAAAGAAGTGAGCCACCTCTGGCCTCTCTTGACCACGGAGAATGGAATCTTCCAGGGAAACCCAGAGTGAGCTCACAAAAGTACCACGTCACGCAAGGTAGCAAGTGGGCCAGAGAGACATTGAGGAAGTAAAAGCTGTGAGCAGGCAGAGAAGGGAGGGAATGGGCCATGCCACATCCTCTGAGGAATGGGGACTCGGGGATGGAGAGGAGGTTGCTGTGCTGAGGCCATGTCTTCAGGGGCTCAGGATTTGTCGGCAGAGGCAGTGTGCTGGGCACTGGTTCCGGGTGTTTTGTGTTTGCCCTTCCAGTAATCTGCAGCCTAAAGAAAAGAGAATGTCAGCCCAAACAGTGTGGCTTGTTTTTATGCTTGAAAAAATCACCATAGAAGAACTTCAGATAACGTATATGAATATGAAAGGTGGCAGAGATGTGTTACCTAGTGAAAACTTGAAGGAAAAAAATGGCAGAAAAGTATTTCCCGTATAAACCCCTTTTTTAAAGAGTCAGTATATGTGCATGAGTATAAATGCCTCCCATCAGTGAGCTCACCCAAGTGTCTGTATCTGTGTAGCCCACTTCTGGACATCTGTAGGAGAAAACGTGAATCTGGGAATGGGTCTACAGGGAAGACATTTATTTCTCACATTATATCCACCTCGTGTTTATTTTTTCTTAACATACTACCTTCGTATTTTCTTAAAAAGGGAAGAAAACTGAGAAATAGTAGGTAGATGATTAAGCATCGTGGCATCTCTTTGGGGAGGAGGGATGGCAGGGTGTGAGCTCTGAGGCACACACAGGATGTTGGGGTGTGACGAACATCAGGGCATGGCGATGTCTAGCCACAGGTCCGAGAGACCTTTTTCCACAGAAACGTGGTGAACCAAATCGTCTCTCAGGCTGCTTGGTATTCCCCCAACCCACCGGGAGCCCAAGCGGGTCTTTCTGGTGTTGATCTGTCCCATTCTCAGTCTGCAGATGAAGAGAGTTCTATTTGACAACATCCATGTTCATTTCCCTATAAATCTGAGTATGGAGCCCAGATAATGTTACACTGACGCGTGAGACTCAAAAAGAAGCTGCTCAGGAGGGAAATCTTTGCAACATTGGGATAGGCAAAGAGTTCTTAGTTGGAGCAAAGAAACCATTGAGTTGTAAAAGAAGTTCATAAATTCTGCTTCTTAAAAGACACTATTAAGAAACTGGATAGGGAAGCCATGGACTGAGGAAAAAATATATGTAACAAAGGACTCTATCCAGAATGTTTAAGGAACTTTACTACTTTACAGTTGGGTTAAGCAACCCAATTAAGCGGGGGGCACAAACTTGAACAGAATGTTTGTCAAAGAAGATGCCCCAGTGGCCATTAAGCACATAAAGACACGCTCAACCTCATTTGTCATGAAGGAAATAAAGATCAGAACCACTGTGAATGACCACTACACAGCTATGAGGATGGGGAGAAAATGTTTCAAGTATTGACAAAAGTGTGGGACAACTGGAATTCTCATACATGGTCCAGCTTCCTTGGAAGAGAGTTTGTCAGTCTCCTGTAAAGTTAAACATGCTCTTCCCAGCAGGGAAGGGGACACATGTTCACCAAAGACAGATGCAGAAGCTCATGGGGGCTTCAATAAGATCCCGAGCTGGAAATGGCCAAAATGTCCTCCTCTAGGTGCACTGGTAACCAGAGCGTAGTTCTGCCCACACAGCAGAATACTGCTCAGTGATGGAGTAAGGAGTGAGCTGCTGGCCCGCCATCGGGAAGAGAGAGAAAGCCAACCAGGAGTTGCCTGGGGCAAGGGTGGGTAGGCAAGGGGCACAAGGAAACTTTGGTGTGATGAAGTCTGTATCTTGGTTGTGCCCTCTGTCTTCCTTCTGGTGATGGTTACCCTGGTATAAAATTCACCAAACTGTACACCCGGAGGGCACTCCCTGTTTCTCCCTGGGGCCTGGGTAGTGATGCCAGTGTGCACACGATGAACATGGAAGGACATTTTCTCAGACCATTGTGCTTTGCATGTTTGCTAATTCCAAGGGCAAGACGTTAAGAGGAGGGTGTACCATGCCTACTCTCCCTTCCCATTCTACCCGCAGGGCTGCATGTCTGGGCTTATACCGCATAGGAACTGGTCCATTCAGAATGCAGAGTGAGGCCATAGGGATTGATCATGAATGAGATCTCGGCAGGACTGGGTGTGGCACCTTCTGTGAATGCCAAGATGCCAGGAGAATCTTTGTCTGTGGAGGTCTCGGGCATGCACAGCTCTTTGGGCGGAAGGAAGAATTGGGGGGACTCGTCCTAAAATGTCCTATTTTCAGTTGGTTGATGTGTCGATTTGGCTCAGCTGGGATGGGGTTGGTGGTCGTGGTGATGTTTTGTGGGTCTGAAGCACTTTCCACATTGCCCCTTAGGTTCTGCGAAATTCATGTGGGCATTGATGGTACCCTTTTCCTTCAAAGGTTCTCTTTCTCTTCCTTCTTGTTTCTTTCCTTATGTCTATCTGTGGCCCTTTACACCTTCCTCCTGTGGTTTCATGTGTCTTTGAAGAATAAAGAACCACTTTCTTTAATTTTTCTGGGGAAACAAATAGGAAAAGTCTCCTGAATTTTTTTTTTTTTAACCTGTATTTTTTCTTGTTCTGTCTCCGTCGAACCTCCTGGTTGTTGAGGAAAAGTCTGGGTAAGAGTGACCTGGGGAGGGGCGCCTGGGTGGCTCAGGGGCTTAAGCCTCTGCCTTCAACTCAAGTCATGATCTCGGGGTTCTGGGATTGAGTCCCGCATCGGGCTCTCTGCTCAGCAGGGAGCCTGCTTCCTCCTCTCTCTCTCCCTCTCTCTCTCTCTCTCTCTCTGCTTGCCTCTCTGACTACTTGTGATCTCTCTCTGTCAAATAAATAAAATCTTAAAAAAAAAAAAAAAAAGAGTTACCTGGTGAGGCAGGGGCCATGCAGCCTGGCCAACCCTAGTTGCCAGCAACATTTGTATTCTCGAATGGTAAGGAACCTTTGCTCTGCTCTGCTGAGAAACAGGTGTGTGTTTTCTCAGCCCTGAGAGAGGAAGGGGCCCTTTCCAAAATGAGGGGTGGGAAAAGGCCTCAGCATTGTCTTACAGAAGCTATGAGCCTTGCCTCTTGGCAACAGGCCGTGTGGGGAGGCAAGGGCATAGGGACAGCAAGAACCCTGAGAGCCCTGATGGGGACCTTAAGTCTTGCAATTCAACTAAAATATATATATAGTTATATATGTATAACTTAATATCAGTGGGGAATGATGACTGTTTTAGGAATTTCACCCCAGGAGTTGCCAAATAAGTTAATTTACCTGTTTCTCATACACCATACTATTAAAATAAACCTTCACTCCATTATTGAGTGTAAGTAACTGGCCTCCTGCAGGCAAAATCGAAAAAGGCCTGCAGAGTAAAGTTCCTTTCCTCCGCAACACCACCCCCCCAGCCATCACCCTTTTTGGAGACATTGTCTTCTAGAACCAGCGTCATCCTCATTATTAATCGCTTGTGGGACTTTATGCTGCATCACATTACTCCCTCGGAATTAAACTGCACATAGAGAGTATGAAAAATGCACTTTTTTAAACAGTAAAAAAGTCATTTCCTAGCATAATACCCCAAATAAAGTGCCGCGGAGCCATTAGTAGTAAATTGAATTTTTTGGTACGTAATTTGTACAAAAACTGACAAGTGAGAGCCCCCCTGTCCCCCCACCATTAGTCACTGGGTTTAGCGGACACCAAGGTAGTAATCTGCAGAGACAGGCATTTTCGATGTCGACTTCAATTGCACACTTCATTTATTTGGACAGGACACAGGCGGGGCGCGGCCACGCAGCAGCACCGCACCATTAGCGAGTCTCGCCCCAGGGCAGCTGGGACGCTGCGCTGGGGCAGATGTTCTTTTCAGCCTATTCAGTGACCATTCTTGGGGGTTGTTTACTGTTGCCATGGCAACTTTCATTTCCATAGCAGCGGCGCCGCTGTTTCTCAGAGGAAAATGAATTTAGTTATAAAAGGATAATATTTTTCTCTGTCTCTATATAACCTGCCATCTGTCAACTGGGGGATCAGGAAGGATTCAGAAACCTATTAAGAATTAGAGCAACGGAGTGAGGAGGGTTTTTTTTTTTTTTGTCCGTATTAAAAGCAATAATAGATGTGGAAGCCAACAGTGCCCTCGACATCTTAACTTTAAATTTTTTATTTATATTTTAAGAAGTGCAGTTTTTTTTCCTGTCTTTTTTTTGGTTGTTGTTTTTTAAATGCCTCCACCACCAACACCACCACTGTACGCACACACACAGTCTCGGAAAACACAATTTGCATTCTGCTGACAGACGGAAATGCCCCGACGTCTTGTGTGTAGCTTTCTAGATGCAGGTATATTTAGGGCTTTCTCTTCTTGGTGCTGTGAGCTTCCCCAGTTCCTCAAAGATTCCTGAAGCTAAACCTGTTGTCACCCCACTCCCTTCCTCTGCTGTGCCAGGGGAGCAAGCTCCGGGGGTGCACAGGTCAGCAGCCTATCAATTATGAAATCAGCAAAATGAGGGGGGACCATGCTTTGTCTGAAAAACTTACCAACCTTCCCTTTAAATCTCATTCTAGAATCCCTTTCTTCCTCTCAACTCCACATGGGAAGAAAGTCCCCTTGGGGATAGCTCATCTAGTTCCTGGATTTTTTTTTTCCTCTGTTGCTTTCATGAACTGTAGCTTGCAGGGGGAAGAGCACGTGCACACACCGGCCCCGTTGTAAATAATGTTATTTATTGGTTGATTTTTCCAGATCCTGACATTGATGCTGCCAGTGCCATGATGCTTTTGAATACTCCCCCTGAGATACAAGCAGGTTGTGAGTAGATATTTCTATAGCCTACAGCGCCATAGTTTGTGAACTTAACCTTCTCCTCTGTATCCCAGGCCATAGGAAGAACTAATGCTCAAGCAGAACTTCCCTTGTAGAATCGCTCCAAAACTACCTTAGTGCACGATCACATACGCATGCGCGTGCGAGCCTGCTGCCGTGCATACGTGTGAACGAGTGCATCGGTGTGTTTCTGAGATGACAGAGTTTTTATATAATCTCAGGGCTTGAGGCTTGGGGGAAGGGAAGTGGACCCAGTAATGAGTCCCAGTGGAGAGAACTTCCGTTCTCCTGCAGGGGTAGTTCCCGTGATTTGGTAGGTTCTGCTAGAAGGCTATGTGGGGCCAGCTTAACAGTTAGGGAACTGAGCAGTGCATATTTCTAGAAATTTCTTTCCCTTTGGGGACCTCATTGATAGCAGGCTACCATTTTACAGCTAGAGAAGAGAGGTGGCAAGGTGGGTTTGCAGGAGCTCGGGGTGGCCTTGAAATGGACCGTGGGTGCCCCTATGTGTCAAGCCCACCAGCCCTCCAGGCTGCCGTGGAGAGGGGCAGGCCTCACTCAGCTAAGCAGGCCTCTTGTCTTCATCTTCTTTCGGCCGTTGAGCAATGTCAAGCTTGAGACCGTTCTTTTCCTCCCTTGAACTTCTCTCCTATCCACCGCCTCCTGTTTTTTCCCACCTCTAGAGCCTAGAGTAGTGTGGTTTTAGAAAGGTCTTCTTCCCAAGTGATGACTTTAAATGGAGAGGATTGTCTCCTCCTCCTGCTGACCGGAATCTGGTCCCTCTGCCCTCACTTTCCCCCCAGCTGGAAGCCCGCTGAGCAGATGGCCAGCTCACTTGCCAGGGTCTGCTCAGGACTTTGCTGCATTGCAGACTCCCGCTGACAGAACACACAGGTCGGAATTGGTAACAAGACATAGCAGACCCCCACCACAGCACCCTCCGGGGGCCGGGGCCTTCAGCTAGTTGGACCCTCTGGCTCCCTGAAGGGTGCCTGGCCTCCTGAGTCAGGGAATCCCCCCTACATCAGAGAACATCCATTCTTGAGGGCTTCTTTGAGTAGGGGACTGATGTGGAATTCCAGAACATCCTTCATAGCCCTCCCTGGGCCACAGCCTTCCCCAGAGCTTGAGGGAATTTGGCTCTATCCTTTCTCCTTCCTTCTTTTAAAAGACCCGAGGGATGCGGCCACCCATTCTCAGGAGAGACTTGTCCCTCTGGCAGGGGCTACTGTTTCGTGCTCTGAAAGGTGCAGAGTTCCCATTCTTTCTTTGCTAAACTCGGATCGCCAGCAACGGAAGGGTCAGGCGGCCCGCCTCGCCAAAAAGCAGGCACCACTGCCAAGCACTGGTAGAACTAGTACAGTCCAATAACTAGCGGTTCCCCTGTGATGTGGTTTTTCAGTGATGTTTGACGTGACAGAGAAATTGAAAAACAAAACAAAACAAAAAACTCCGTCCTCAGAGGACATGGCAAGAAGCGGCCAGACCAGATTGTATCCAAGTTACCGTCTGAAAGGGTTTCCAAAACCAGGCTGCATAACTTATCATGAGGAAAATACACTTTTCTTGTCCGAGCTGTGCAAGTTCTGCAGCATCTTCCTTAGCTCCCGGCCACGGTGCACAGTGATCACGGGCTTCGAGAGATGCTTTTGATGAGCCAGAATAATGGAGTTAAGAGGGAAAGAGGCAGGGGGATTGGACAGAGCTCCATGAAAGCCCATTGTTACTGAATTTTTGAGCCCAGGTAGAAGAGGAACAGGACTGATTTTGATTAGTTGACAAATTAATGGTTTGTATAATGCTCTCGTGGCTAAATGAACTTCTCCCCACTCACTCACTAGAACACTCAAACTCTAAATAATTATTTTTTCGAGGTATCCATAGTCTGTCTTACGTGAAAATACTGAAGTTGAGCTTTGAATGCTCAGTGGTTATGTGTTGAAGCTGTAGGGTTCTTTGTGGAAGGCTTTTTTCCCATGTTGGTCTTCACCACTGTGAGAAGTCCAGCCTCAGCCATCATGAAGGCCCTACGCCAAGAAGGGGGCTCCAGGGTCCTTCCAAAAAGGAAGGAACCAGGAGGCCCCCAGAAGTCATGGAAGGAGAGCCCATTGGCAGGAGCAGCCAAGAAATCAGTGTGAAGTTAGGGGAGAGGATAGAAGACTATCTTTGTATTCACCTTTCCATCTGGCCCCAGTCTCTAGTAAAATCCCCTAGTGGTCCAGCTAGACGCTGGACAACAGGCCAGAATCAGGCCCCTGAAGATGAGAGTAGGACTGGAGGGAAGGAAGTGAACTGGCTGGCAGTGAGTGTCTGCTGTGTGCACTTGGGTGCACTTGGGAAGCCAGACAGCTGCTGGTCAGCCTCCTGGTAAACCGGTCCAAGGTGTGTTTCTATCCTGGGACCTTGGTCTTCTCTTAGTATGTCATGGCTCGCTCTTCCCCTCCCTCCCCCTTGTTTTCATTTTACTTGTGTCCCATTGCTTTTCCTGAGATTCGGTGAATGCCTTGTGCCGTGCCATCCCCTTGCCTTGCCAGCATGCCTGAGGCCTGGAATAAGTGGGAGGTGATTCCTCACCAAAAAGTTTCCAAAGCAGCACCCCCCCCCCACCCCCAGCCACCGTGCAGGAGGATGGGCAGCCCACCTAGTGGTGTTTGTGTTGCGCGAGACCCGGTGGGGACGTGTGCATGGCAGCCGGGCTCCCGCAGCCCCTCTGCCCACACGTGGTGAGCATGGACTGGCATCTGCATGGAGCACATTGTGTTCAGCTCCCAGCCTGGGCTGTGGCCGAGCTCTGCTTACAGAGCCTCCTCGTGTGCTGCTATTTATAACCCCTTGTTTTCCCCTCCTGGGCTGTGCGATGCCCTGGTTGAACGGAGGCCTCCAGCCTGGTCTGTCTGCTGCCGTCACTTCCAGCTGTAAGAGGGTGCCCCAGGTGGCTTGAAAGGCTCTTCCTTTGCCATCGACCTCCATAGCCACTCCACTTAAGGTCACCAGATGGCAGCCACTTGGATGGGTTCCTCTCATCGTATCGGGGCCCAGCCTCTGCAAAGCTAGCTCGGGGCTGGCAGACCAGCTACCATCCAGTCTGAGCTGAGTAGGTCATACAAAGGAGGCTTCTCAAGAAGCTGGTGAGAATTCCAGTCAGCCAAGCCCCTTTATCTTTGAGGTGTGCTATTCTGTCTTGCATGGGCTCTAGAACACTACTTCCAGAAAATTCAGCACAGGGCATTGCTGCCTCGTTAGCTCTGAATTTTAGATTATGCTGCTCATCAGATCCGTCCACCTACCCCCGCCCCCGAAACCTCTGATAAAAGTGGCTAAAAGAGACTAATTCCAGCTTCTAGAGTCCACAGAAGTACCTGCTTTGCAGTTCCCCTTTGACAAGCCCTGGGGGTCATCTGTAACCCCCATGGAGGGATTGTTATGAAGTCAGATCACCATTACTCATCTTCAAAGGCTTATATAAGCCCTAGTTGGAATGTTCCCAGAGAGGAACTCTGGATCATAAACAGAACAACAAAACGGGACAGCAGAGGGGAGGGATGGAGGCGGCGTTCCACTCCCTGCCTCGAAGTAGGGTATGTATCCAACACGCCAGGCACTGGAGAAGAAAGGCGACCAGCACGTAGGCTCCCCCATTCCAACCCCTTTCCCAGCATCCTTCCAAGTAAGCAGGTGGAAAGACCGACTTCGGGAAGGGGAAGGATTATCGGTATCACTTGCTGCTCAACTTATGGCCTCTGGTAGTGTTAGCCAGGGCTGCCCTCCAAAGGCAGCAGTAGGAGCTCCGAGGTTAATTTTAGAAGCTGTGAAAATCAAGGAAGCGGAGTGTCAGGAGGGAAGCTGAGGAAGCCGGGATGGGGAAGTGCCGGGCTGGTGGAGCCTGGGGGGATGTCTGTCTTGTGCCATCGACATTTTTTTAGGTTCCAAGGTGATCACGGTTCGATCACGGTGAGCAGTGCTGCTGGGCTCAGCTCTCTGTGTGTGGGTTCCCATCTTCTGGTTAAAAATAAAGAAATTTCAAGTCACTCTGTAGCATGGGAGAAAGCGGTCAGTTGGCAAGAGCTGGGAGCTCTGGGGGTCCTGTCCTTGGCGCCTCCTCTCAGCAGCTCGAGGATCTCGGGCTCATGTCTTCTTGCAAGTAAAAGCTGAATACTGAGTTGCTCTAACGGCACAGGATGGTGCTGGAGGCCTGCGCCGGACATGTCCAGTTTCTCACCACATCCCTTCTCAGCCGGAGCTGAAGGACCCATTTCAGGGCATTGGGTGTGCTGGGCTGGTTGTAAAGGGCTTGGTCTTGAGGTGTCCTGGTTTACCCTGAGGGCAATACAGAGGAGCAGGAAGGGAGGCTTGCCGACAGGAAAAGGGCTGAGGAATGCATTTGCGCTCCTTCCGAGTCCCCCAGACCTAAGACTAGTTAAATATGGACCTCAGAATGCCTTTCTCAGACGTTTTAGACTGGCTGTGATTCGTTTTTCAGAAGCCTCCTTCCTGAGGCTTGGGGATGGAGACTGGAAGGAGGGAAGATGGGAGAATAGTTAAGTGCCACAGCTGGTTTCTGGCAGCCCTTGAGCAAATACGAACACATCGTCATCCCAACATGGAGAGCGTTGCCAGTGATAAGGACTGAGAAGTGCCAGGGCTGGCAGAAGCCGCATTCGGTTGCAGCTCATTTGAGACCAAACTCCAGGAGTCAGGAGAAGAGCCTAGTTTATGTGCCAGAAGTCTTGCGAGGCTCAGGAAATAGCTCGGGGAAAGCCTTTTAATGCGGTGGGATAGCTTTGTCCATGAGATTCTCTCTGAAGTGAACACACTTCATTAATCAGGAGGATGTTTTAGTGGGTGCGTGCAGATTTGGGGATAACAAAAAGCATAAAAGGCTAGAAGAATGTCCCCGTGTCTTGACACACCTCCCTTAGCTTCTCTGTTCCTTCTAGATCGTTGGTAAGAAGATGCTAGAGGGATGGGATGGGATGGTGGAGGGATGGACAAGATGGCGATAATGAGCTTACAGAACAGACCAGTTTACATCAGTCTTCCTATTTAATACTCAGAACCACCCTAGGAGCTGTGTTTATGCCAAGTTTAGAGGTGAGGAAATGGCGGCACAGGAAGGTTAGGGCACTTGTCCAAAACTGTGGAGCTAGTGGTAGGACAAGACTTCAGTGGAGACGAAGCCATGTTGCCCCAAGCTTGTACTCTTATCCACTGCACAACACTTCGTCCATGGAGGCTTAAATGAGGTGAGACGCATCAGTGGACCCTGGGCTTCAGTCTGTGTGCACTGAGGACTGGCTTCCTTTCTTTGTTCCCCTCCCTGTTGGGCATGGCCTTGGGGCTTAAAGGGTCTAGGCACTTGGGCAGAGGACTCTGGGCTTGGGGCAGTGTTCTTGGGGTTGCTTTTCTTCTTTGACTGGCGAATGACTCACTGGCCATGTCGGAGTCCGGAGAGCCTGTGCTCTGTGACTCCCATCTGCTGTCTTCACTTTCCAGGGCACCCCAGTCGTTGTCCCGGGATTTTGGGTGTCTCGGGCATTTTTCCCCTAGGGGTGACCCTGACATGATTTCCACAATGGGAGCAGAAGCACTGGTGAGAGCAGTCATTGCCGCTCCAGCTACACTCTGTGACCAGGAAGATGGCTAAGTTCTGGCACCTTCTGGTTTGTCTCCCTCTGTTCTTACGGACTTCGGCTCATGGGGAGTAGAGACGGTACAGGCTGCCTCGGGGTGCTCTGAGGACCGTGGTGGTGGTGATGATGGTGCTGATATTGACAGCCGAGATGTGTTTTCTTAACATTAGTGCCTTTATTAACTCCGTGAAATCTCCGCTCTGTGGGATAAATCCCATTTCTGTCCCCATCCTCTTACTGAAGCAGCTCACTCAGCAGACACAGGCAGTGAATGACAGAGATGGGACATAGACCCAGGGCCTTCCAACACCGGAGTCTGGCTCTCAGCCACTACACTCTGGACCATGTCTCTGCTCAGAACCCTTTAATGGTTTCTCCAGTCTCCATGGGGCAAAGCCCAAAGGCTGAAGACAATCACACACTTTAACAAAATTACTTTTTGTTCTTGTGCACGCTGCCATTGTTACTTCCAGGCCTTGTGTGTGCCATTCCTCTGCCTTGGAATGCCACCTTCGATGGCCCTTTCTACAGGAAGTCTTCCCAGGGACCCTTTACTACAGGTCAGGTGTCTCCATCCTTCTGTGCCTACAGGCCCCCGGCCCCAGCACCTACCATGGTGTGTTTCCCTTGCCTCTTTAATTCTCTGTCTGTCCCGCTTAACTGTGGCAACCCTGTGTCCCCTTCACCAAATACCTAAGCAGGCACTTGGTATAACAGTCCGTATATGGGACTGTCATGGTTTGCTGGCGAGAATTATAACTGTGGTTATCAATTTTAAATTTTTAAGTTATTTTAACAAGTAGTCCTTTCTGTCAGATTGTCTTGCTGTTCTGAATCAGATCATTAGTAACTGTTGTCTTCAATAGTATTATCAAAATTGAACTCAGCCTGTGGCTGTCGGGCCATTTTGAAGAGACTGTCATACGGAAAAATAACCGAAAAAAACCCTTTGCCGAGGTCTCCAAAACAGACAAACCAAAAGCCTCTCTTTTCAAACTACCCACAGCACATGTCTGCAAACCCCAGAGCTCTCCTGATTTTTGTGTGTCTGTCCTTGGGAATTATGGGTATTTTTCCTCCTGGGTTTTCTTTTAAAAGCCTTAATAATCTTAGTTCCTGTTTTTATGTCTATGATCCATTTCTAAGTAACTTTCATGTATAGCCTGAAGTAAGGACTAAGGTTCATTTTTTCCCAACTGGATCTCCAGTTGTTCTGTCTTTCCCCATTGTGTTGTCTTGATAACTCCACCAAAAATCAAGTTGCCTGTGTATGTGTGGATATATTTCTGAATTCAGTGTTCTTCCTTGATCGATAGATCTCTACTGACACTAATCCTACTCTGTCTCATAGCTCTATAGGACGTCTTGAAATCAGTAATGTAAGTCAGTTAATATAAATTTTAGACCCTTTTCCTTAGGACTTATGAGCTAAGCAAAATAGGATACTTACTAAGAGTATCACATTATACAGCTTTCATACTTCTAAGATAATTGGTAAGTCTCCCGTCTCAGATGATCTGCTGTCTGAAATCAGGGTAAGGGACTCGGGTAAGAGTTCCTGATCTAGTTCAACCTACTGTCACAGTTAAATATGGTAGGAGAATGGGAAAATTCTGGACCACTGGACTGCACTGGGACTATTGACTTTGGGCACTAGTTTTAATTCTGTCTCCCATCTACCTTTTAGAAAACCCAGTGGCAAGGGCTTTGCACAGACCTATTTTTTAAAAAGTAGCAAAAATATTAGCAAGAGCCACAGAATTCTCAAGGAATCAGTCTATATACCCCATATTCAGGAGTAGACATTCATCCTATGTAAGGGACCTCTTGTTGAAGGTGTGGCATATTAATGTAAACATTCCCTTAGAAGCCTAAAATTTATAGTAGAAAGTAGTGTTTGCGTTTTGTAAGGAGTATTCTACTCTATGGGCATTAAGAACTTAATATCCAGAAGGGTTTTCATTTTTGAATGTATAATCTTCTAGATCCTTTTTGGTGTGGCCTCTGTTTGGGAAAGCCTGGTTTATCAACCTTGCCTGTGCATGACTGTGCCAGTGGCTGTATGAGCATAGCCAGAGCTCGGGGGACTCAGGACGCTGTTCAGAGAAGGAAGAAGAGATTTTGGTCACTTGCACAAAGTCACACAAGAGGAACTAAGATGAAAGCTAAGACTCCAAGCCCCGCATCAGGGCTCTCACTTCCTGAGGCACGCCTGGCCCCGTGGACACAGGGAGGAGAATTGGTAGTACAGTGAGAGTATTAGCTTGAACCAAATGAAACTGCTGTTTGGGAGCTTGAAAAAGATGGACTGTCAGGGACTTCCTGTGGTTCCCCTGTTGCATGACTTCTCAGACAGGTGTGAGGCCACTGTAGGATTGTATGGAAACAGACGGGATCCGACGGTCACTAGCAAAAAGGTTCACTTAGGGTTACCAGGGACGAGGGTATTTAGGAGAAGACGGGATGATGAGAGAACTCTCGGGAGATTTGCTCGGGAGAAGCTTCGAGAAAGGAGGAAGTGGGCCCTCCCAAGTGGGCTCTGCATGATTCTGAGGCAGGAGCCAGAGCTTCCCTTAACAACCCTCTGAGGAGGGGTCTTTCCTCGGTGGCAGAAATCATTGAGCATGAACTGTGTGGTGAGCATGCCAAGTAACTTTTGTAAAATCAGCTTTGCCATTATTTTGGCTCTTTTTTCCCTTGCTGGATTAAGGACAAATAGAAAGGTGTTCTCAGCTTCTGACCATGATCGGGGATGGCATGACGAAATGCTTTTGTTTGGTCCTTGCTATCAGACTTCTGTCAGTGTTCTTGAGATCCTGTTAGGGTTAGGGTCTGACTGGAGATGAAAGCTTGTATTTAAATGCAAGAAAATAATGTTTGAAGCGCGTTTTTTAATACTCACCCTTTTCTAAACCAGTGCATCAGTAACTTGATTGTAAGGTATTGGTCTGACACGGCTGACTGAATTTCTTTCTTGAGGCATGGTATCTTTTTTTCCCTGTGTGCATGTGTGTGTATGTGTGTGCGTGCGTGTGGAAGCACACACATGTATTTCTCTCTGTCTCTGCTCACTCTCTATGCCAATAATAATCACTTTCTCTCTCTTTCAGTTTCCCTTTCCCTCTCTTTCTCTCTGGTGTGTCCAAAGTTTCTGACTCAAAACACAAATCTTCACAGTTGAACTCACGTGCGGTGCCTTTTTCCTTTTTGTTTTTCCAGTTCCTCCAGGAGTGATACAAAATGGAGCACGGGTTCTGAGCCGTGGGCTGTTTCCTGGAGTTCGGCCTTTGCCAATTACTCCCATTGGAATGACAGCAGCTGTGAGGTAAGGGGGACACTCGCTAGGCAAAGCCTGCCTAAGGAGTGGGTAGGGCATCATCTTGTTTCCCCCGGGGTCACTTGGGATGAAGAGGCTGGGCCTCTAAATAGTGAAGACGGGTAACCTGGTTTGGGTGTTCAGAAAAGTCAGAGTAACTCCCAGGGACCCCAGTCCAGGTGCCAGCTTCTCTTCCTGGGCTCAAATTATCTTGGTGTCTTGGCAGATAAGGAGATGAAGACAAATTAAGCATGTTTCTTCTAAGAAGGTGGGGCAAGGTGGGGAAAAGGAAGTGGTGAGCCAGTTGTTCATTAGATTCTAGGCCAACTGGTCTACCTCTAGAATGCAACGCAAAATCCTGTGTGAAAAGTGCTTTGGTAAGTGGGATATAAATAACAGGAGGCATCACTCCCCTTCTTCCAAGAATCAGGTCAGTTGCCAAGCCACATGGACTCTTCCTTGGGAAGTTGCTTTGCTCCGTGCTTCCTACTCCATTGCCAGCCCTGGGTTAGGATCTTTCGCTAGCTTTGACCCCTCACAGGTGCCACTGTGGATGCCACCTTCTGTTTTCCTGCTGCTTCTCTGCCTACTGCCGCCCACCCATCAGCTACTGCCAGACTGATTTCCTAAAATGTGCCTCTTTGGCTGTCTGCAGAAGCACCTTCCATGACTCCCACACATCAGTCTGACATCACCCTGGTCCTTCCATCTCCTTGAGTCAGATTTGTTCCCCAAAGGTGTCCAGTGTTGGCCTATCTTATCCACACAGAGGAAACTGGATAAGGCAACTGAGTCTGCCTCAGACACCTCGTGCAAAGCAGCACCTCTTTCAAGGTCCATCACAAAAACGATTGCTTCACAAAGCTTTTCAGAACGTGGCCTCTGAGCCACCCTCGTTGGATTTCTCTTTACTTTGAAAGCCCCATACTTTGGTTGTGGCCCTTTGATGGGTGACCCTGTGGTAAAATTCCTCTGTGTGTCATCCTCTCCTCTCAGTGGTTCACTTGCCATAGACAGAGGCTGGCTTTCACTCACTTGGCTGATGGCTGATGACTCCTCACATTTGCACAGTGTCGGGCCCAGGCTCTCGCTCGGAAGGCCTGTCGCCCTGAGCTGTGCCCCCCACAGCCTCCTCTCCTTGCTCACTCTCTGCACTTTTGGATCAAGTTTGCATCTGGAAGCCATTTCCCTTTCATAGTGTCTCATGTCCCAAAGGAAACCAGCCCAGAAAGTCTGTTAGGGGGCCTGAGGGAGATGCAAAGTCGAGCTCCCTCATGTGAAGCAACCACATGAAGTTTTCCCGCTCTTGTGGCAAACTAGCCTACTCTTGCCAGGATGGAGGTCCTCCAATCTTCAGGGCAGACACTGGTGTCTAGGACCTGATGAAGAGGGAATCTGGCCGGAATTAAAATAGTCATAAAGTTAGAAAACCAAATACCATTTCTGCTAATTCAACATGGTAATACTTTACAAAAATAGATGGGAAGGGTCTCTCTCTCGTACTTTTCCAGTATCTTCCATGGCTATCTGTAGATCAGTAATTCCTGAGTTCACAAATGAAAAGCCTCTTCCATGAAGCCAAAGTACCAATGCCTTTGCCTCCCATTATTAAGAGAGACATATTCCATTTTCTGTTCTTGCTTAAAATCTTTTCAGCCTCACCTCCCTCTTTACGTTTTTGGCCGACAGGACTTTGAGACTGTAGACTGGTTTCTCATGGAACAGCAGCCCCGGTTAGCAGATTCCAGGCATAGATACCAGTTTGTCGTCCTGAGCATTCTTTCAGCCCTTTCCAGGATGGAGCTGGAGGTGGCTTCGGCCATTTCTTGGAGCAGAGCATGGGAGAGCCAGGCATACGGGGAGACCGGCGTAAGACCAGGTTGGCCTTCAGCAGGAGCCAGCCCCTAATTTTTATTATTACCCTCGTAACATATATATTAGCATATACTATACTGATTCGTACTCCCAGAGGATTATTTAAAATATTGATTTCCTTTTTGTTCCCCCCTGGTTATGTTTCGGGTGGGCGATAACAAAGCACCACTGTAGAACAGTGACATCCTGTCTCTCATTAGAGTCACAGCTTCTCCAGTCCAGGAAGCACCTCACTTTGGCTCTGCCACAGTGAGAGACCACAGAACAGGTTTCCGGTACATTCAGGAGACAGAAACCACACTAAGTGTTTGAGCAGGGAGACCTTCATGTAAAGAACCATTAGCGAGGTAGGAAGTTATTAACCAAGTAACTGGAAGGGTAAAAAGAGAACTCCAGGTATCCTGGGGAGAGCAGCTGCTGGAAGCAGCCATATCCCCTGGGGCTAAGAGAAGAAAGGGAAGAGGTTATGATGGTTGCCCGGCGGAGGTGGGGCTTGGACCTCAGCAGAGGAGCTGGTGGCGGGGATCTAGACCTCTGGCCTGTAGCCCTTACTGGGGTTGCTGGAGTCTCTGAGCTGGGAGGAGGGACCTCTGGAAGGACCAGAGGGATCTCAGGAGATCCCAGGATCTCCTGCTGGTGCAAGCCCTATAAGGGAACATGAAGAAGCGTGTTCTGTAAGCATTAGAGGGAGCAGGAGCTGGATTCAGCAGCTTCTACAGGAATGAGCTGCTGCCTCCAGTGAAGAGGAGACACGCCCGGGAAGTGGCGTGTCCTTTCTTCCTCCACCCCCTTCCCAGTCTTTCCGGGACACCTCCTGTGGTCTGAGCCTAACGTTGAGCCTGATGGTGCGCCATCTCCAGCCCCAGCCTGCAAAGCACTGTGGAAGGGTGGGTTTGGGGCTGAGTGACAGTAGCCTCAGACCGGCACCATTTTCTTGATGTCTGTCCACTGGGAAAGCATGCGTAGCCCAAGAGTGACCTTCCTGAGCATGCTGAGAAGTTTTCAGTGAAATGCACAACTTCTGGTTTGCAAAACTAGACAGGTTACTCTCTGCATAAAGAAGAGAGAATCAGTCAAGAAAACTGTGGTGCTTTTGCAGTGCATTATCCAAATACGAGTTCTGTACCTTCCAGCTCAGTTTTAAGAGGAATTAGGGACAGGAGTGTTGCAAGCTCTGTAAGATCAAGTGCCCTTGCTCAGAATACTTGGCCTTCTTCGTGCCCCACATGCCTGGCAAATAATGGGCCCTGAGATGCTTTCAGAAAGAGTACATATAAACATAGCCACGGGGCTATTTGCAAAACCAATGTCTTTGTAAAACCCATTAATAAGTCTTTGGGCAGGGGCATTTGTTTTGCTCTTTCACATTCAGTGTAATTTAAAATTTTTTAAAAATGTGACCATGTGTCTGAGGTTAAAAGGAAAACAGTCCACAGGAGAACAGAACAACAGCAGATGGCAGCCAGACCCCGTGGCGGTGACCAAGGGTTCCTGGAGATGTTCATCATTTCCGCCACTGCCCCATCAGTGCAGGGGTGGGGGGAGTGTGGAGGGAGGGCTGGAGAGTCATTAGCACCCACTAAAGACCGATTTCCTACTCTGCTTCATGTGACAGGTTTTCTGTGTGAGTCTAAGTGACTTCTCCTTAAGTGAAAATATTTGTCTTTCAGGGATTTTTTTTTTTTTTCCACCACTGAGTGGCAAAGGCCATGTTTGTTTGTCTTAACTCTGAAACTGTTATTGACATAGATGAAGTGTTACTTTTATTAGCTGATCATTACACAGCTTGTATTTGCTGGGTTCCTTTGCATATAATTATGATGTGAAATCTCCTTGTAAGAGTATCTGTCAATAGTGTAATTGACTTTACAGTGTTGACTTTTTACTCAATAACCTCAGAGATCGGCCCATCCTTACTCATTGGAAACCTGCATATTTTTACATTTGCCTGGGCATGGAGTCCTCAAAACATACTATCCTCAAAATGACTCTCACACATCTTAAAGTTTTATGCCTGTGTCTTCGGTTTTCCCAGAGACATTGCTTGCAGAGAATACACTGGATGGAACAAACGATTAGAGCCGTAGGAGAACTGTTTCTGGCCCTCTTGGGAAACAGGAGCCCAAATTTCTTACATTTATAGCATTATGGGCTGCCTCCCAGGTAGGGGCCATTTAGAAACTCTCTGGGATCTGGGCCCCCTTGCTTTCAACTCTGAGGGCTCTTTTTGACCCCAAGTAATCATTCAGGTGGTAGAGAGGAATTAATGTCCCAAGTTTTGCCGAAGAGGACTGGGAGGAAATTGCTGGGGGTGGAGGTCCTTTATAAGGCAGCAGAGCCAGAAATTACACACAAGAACTCAGGAACCAAGTTTCCCCAGTCCTTACCCTGTGGTTGTGTGTGTGTGTGTGTGTGTGTGTGTGTGTGTTCCTGGGCTTCTCATGAGAAAAGCAGTCTCACGGAATATTAGGGTAATGCAGAGTTCCGTGCCTGGCGCATGGTATGCGTTAAGTAGGTGTTTGATAAAATAGATAACATGGAAAAACACACAACCCAGGGCAAAGGACTTGAATAGACATTTCTCCCAAGAAGAAAATACAGATGGCCAAAGCACATGAAAAGATGCTTGGCATCGCTAATCATTAGGGAAATACAAATGAGAACTTTGAGATAGCCACCTCACACCTATTAGGATGACCCGTAGCGACAGCAGAAACTAACAAGTGTTGACGAGGATGTGGAAGACTTGAACCCCTTGTACGCTGTTGGTAGGGATGTAACATGGTGGAGCTGTTGTAGAAAACAGTATGGCGATTCCTTAAAAAATCAAATTACCATATGATCCAGCAAGTCCGCTTCTGGGTTTGTACCCAGAAGAACCAAAAGTAGAGTCTTGAAGGGATATTTGTTCATCCATGTTCATAGCAGCGCTATTCACAATACCTAAAATGTTTAAGCAACCCAAGGGCCCATCAACAGATGAATGAATAAGCAGTATGTGGTGTATACACAGAATGGAGTCTCATTCAGCCTTGAAAAGGAAAGACATTCTGATACATGCTACGGTATGGATAAGCCTTGAGGACATTAAGTGAAATAATCCAGTCACAAAAAGACAAACGCTATGTTCTACTTATGTGCGGTATTTAGGATAGTCAGCATCCTACAGACAGGAAGTAGAAGGGTGGTTGCCAATGGCTGAGGGGAGGAAGGAGTGGAGAATTAGTGTTTATTGGGGACAGGGTTGCAGTTCTATAAAATGAAGAGTTCTAGAGTTGGCTAGTGGTGGTGGCTGCACAGTGTTCTGAATACATTCGATACCCCGACCTGTAGAATTGAAAATGGTTAAGACGGTACGTTTTTTGTGTTTGTGTGTTTTAACACAGTAAAACCAATTGGGGAAAAAAATAAAGTTAATAATGTGGGGAGCCTTGGATTCATCCAGCCTGCCCTCCACACACCTTCCCAGGTCCCCTTTCTGAGCACCTGAAGCGTAGCCGCAAATCCCAGGAAAAGGCTTAGATTGAGTGTCTTACGCCCCCTTCAGGACAGTGTACATCTGTGCCCAAGCCATTGTCTTTAAGGAGTGGGAGCCGTCATCTGAACCACAGCAGTTTATAAAATTACAAGAAAGTTCCATCCAGTCACCTTCTAAAGCTTCTCAACATTATTTGGACCTCAGATGGAAACTACAGTTCCCATGGAACAGGAAGCGAGTCAGGAATTAATGGTCTTACTCTAATACAAAGCATCAGTGCCTGAGGTGCTGTCAGAATGGGACATCAGGAAAACTCCTCTCAGCCTAAGATCTGCTCCTGGTCACCTAACTGTGTCTTTCTCCTTGAGAAGGTGTTTGTCACAGGAGTACGGTAAGCTGACAACGTTCAGTTTTAAGATAGGGTATAGTCTAACAACAGAACTTGAAGGAAGATTTGCCCCTGGTCTTTCTTTTTCTTTTTTCCTTTTTTTTTTTTTTTTTTTTTTTTTTAAAAGGAGACAAAGCTTTGCCCTTCTCTGCTTTTTAAGTAATCCCTACACCAACCTGGGGCTCGGATTTACAACCCCAGGATCAAGAGGAGCATCCTCTGCTGACTGAGCCAGCCAGGTGCCCCTGGGCTTGCTTTTTTATTAATTAAAGTATAGTTGACACACAATTTTCCATTAGTTTCAGGTGTACAACATAGTGATTGGACAAGTCTGTACATTGTCCTGTGCTCACAACAGGCAAAGTTAACCATCTGCCACTGTCCAACGCTGTCACAATATCATTGACTATTCCCGATGCTGTACCTACTACTGGTCTTTTTGTATTGTATTTTGGTTTGTTTTAAAAACCGAGCACCTGTCGCTTCTGTCTTCTGAAATCATGGTCTTTGAAGGCAGTTCTGAAAGTCAGAACTGAAACTCAGGAACTCAGTATTAGGTTATGCTTTATGGTAGGAAGGAGAGGAGGAAATACTTCAGGAAGAGTATGGCTTATTTTTAATTTCTTTCTAAATTCATTATGAAACTGTAGGAATTTGTTCATTTCACCAAAGTTTTAAGATTTATTGGCATAAAGCTATCATCTTTTAAAATACCTTTGTGGGGCGCCTCGGTGGCTCAGTGGGTTAAGCCGCTGCCTTCGGCTCAGACGATCCCGGGTCCTGGGTTGAAGCCCCACATCGGGCTTTCTGCTCAGCAGGGAGCCTGCTTCCTCCTCTCTCTCTGCCTGCCTCTCTGCCTACTTGTGATTTCTCTCTGTCAAATAAATAAATAAAATCTTTAAAAAATAATAATAAAATAAAATAAAATACCTTTGTAATTATGTTCCTTTTTCAGTCCTTATTTCATTTTAACATCACCTTTTTTTGCTTAATCTTGCCCTACTTTTTTGGTTTTCCTCTCAAAGTCAATTTTCACGTTGGTTTTTGGTTTTTGGTTGTTGTTGTTTTTTGGGGGGGGTTGGTTTGTTGTTTTGTTTTGTTTTTTTCATTTATAATTTGCTTTCTCTTTATAGGTTTACTCTTTTTCTCTTTGCCTGGATTGGTTACTTTCATTTTAAACTTTTCTTCTTTTTCTATAAAAATGTAAGGTTATAATATCCTTGAAACTACTGCCTAGTGCTGTCCCATAAGTTTTGATACCTGTTATTTTCATCATTAACAGTGCAAAGTATTTTCTAATTTCTATTTTGATTTCTTTGACTCAGAGGTATTTTTAGGAGCGTGTCTTTAAATTTCCAAACTGAGGAGAAGGTGATTGTTTCTTATTTTTGTTTTTAGTTACCTCTTCAACACTGATTTTTTTAACTACCAGACATTTGTGGTCAGGGAGTTGTTCTGTAAGATACTGCTTCTTCGCAATTTGGGAAATTTGCCATATGGTCTAGTATGTGTTGGTTTTTATGAATATTCTATGTGTGCTTGAAAATAATACACCTTCGTCACTAACACATGTTTTGTCTATGTCCATTAGATCAAGTCTGCATACTAACCCTGTGTGTGTGAGAGAGAGGAGGGGGCGCACACTTGATTAATTGGATACTGAGAATGATGTATTAAAATCTCCCATTACAATGTGGATTTGACCGTTTCTCCTTGTAGCTCTTTCAGTTTGGTCTGTATATATTCTGAAGCTATCTTATTGGAGGTATCCATGTTTAGAACTGTTTTATCTTCCTGGTGGTTTGAACCTTTATGAATGTTTAATGACTCTTTTTATCTGTAGTAATGATTTTTTGCCTTAAAAATCTGTCTTCTCTGGTTTTAATATAGCTACACCGGCCTGGCATGAGACAACATTTTCCATCCTTTTACTTTTAACCTTTTTTTGTCTTTGTGTTTTAGGTTTTTTTCCTTAGAAACAAATGGCTTTTTAAATTTTTTCTGTGTTAATGATCTTCACCGTTTACTGAAGATTTTTAGCCCCTTTTTAAATAACATATTTGGATTTCTTTCTACCATTTTATTTTGCATTTGTTTGCCCCGCTATTTCCAGATTCTTTTTCCTTTCTTGCATTATTTTAAATGGATCAAGAGTCTCCCATCCCTCATTTTCTTCCTTCTAATGGTTTAGAAGTTAATACATTTTGTTTCTCTTCTTTTAGTGTTGATCCCAGAACTTGTAGCATGAATATTTTAAAATGTTTAAAGTTAATCAATACTTTTAACCTCTTGATCGATACAAGGCCCTTAGAATGCTTTAACTGCTATTCTCTCTGCCTCCCAAATGATGTGTTACATTTGTCCAGTACTTTGGTTCTATTTCAGGTTTTTTTTTTTTTTCTTAAAGTCATTCAGTTATTATCATCATTGTGCTGTTCAGTCAATGCTTGATTACAGGAGCACTGGGTGTGGTACATAAAAAATGAATTTTGGAACACTGAAAAAAATTAAATTTAAAAAATACTTGATTACATTTTCTTTGCTTATCCTTTTTTCTTGCATCTCAGACCTTTCTTTTTGGATCATTTTCCTTTTTTCCTGAAATATATTCTTAAGAAGTTCCTTATAGTGAGTCTCTGCTTTTAGTTAAAGCCCTAATGACTTCTTGCCTGAAAACACTTTTATTTTGCCTTCATTCTTAGAAGATAATGTTACTGCGCATATAGTTCTAGTTTGACCATTCTTTCCTCCCTCTCTAACTTCAAGAATGTTTTTCCACTTTCATCTATTTTGCTTGTTTTATCTCAACTGATACTCCTCTTTATTTTTTTTTAAAGATTTATTTATTTTTATTATTTTAGAGAGAGTGCACGTGTGGGGGGAGGGGCCAAGGGAGAGGGAGAAAATCCTGATCAGACTCCCCGCTGAGCACAAAGCCCACCTCCAGGGCCCAGTCCCACCTCAGCGCTCTGTCCCAGGACCCTCCTGTCACAGCCGGAGCCGAAATCAAAAGTCAGATGCTTAACCAACTGAGCCTCCCAGGCTCCCTGCTGATACTCTTTAGATGAAATGTTTTCTTTCAGCTACTTTTGTATCTTGTCTCTCTTTCCTTTTAAATGTCTACAGTTGGAGGAGCACCTGGGTGGCTCCGTCGACGGGCGCCTGCCTTCGCTCAGGTCACGTCTCTCGGTCAAATAAATAAACAAAAATCTTTTTTTTTTTTTTAACGTCTACAGGTCAACTATCATGTGTCCAGATACACATGTCTTATTATTTATCTTCTATGGTATTTGTTGGTTAAGTCTGAAGATTGGTACCTTTCATCAAAAGGAGAAAATCCTCTGCCCGTTTTCTCTTCAGGCATTTGGGTCCTCGCCCACGTTCTGTTTCATTCTGGAACTCCAGTTGGATTTACATTGGCTCTTGCTGTGTTCCATGTTGCCCGGTCTTCTTCTGTATTCCTCTTTGTCTCTGCTGTGTAGTATATAGTCTCTTTAGATTCATCTTCCAGTTCACTGCTTTGCTTTTCTTTTTGTTTATTTTTTTGTCCTTTTTCTTTTTTCTTTCTTTCTTTCTTTTTTTTTTTTTTTTACTTATTTTTCTCCTTTGGTTTCATGGAGGTTAATTTCAGGAATTGTAGTTGTGGTTTTTTTTGTTTTTGTTTTTTTAAAGATTTTATTTATTTGTCAGAGACAGAGGGAGAAAGAGCGAGCACAGGCAGACAGAATGACAGGCAGAGGCAGAGGGAGAAGCAGGCTCTCCGCCAAGCAAGGACCCCGATGTGGGACTCGATCCCAGGATGCTGGGATCATGACCTGAGCCGAAGGCAGCTGCTTAACCAACTGAGCCACCCAGGCGTCCCCAGAAATTGTAGTTTTTTCATTTCAAGCAACTCTGATGCTTTCCAAACTCTGTCTAGGTTTCATGATCTAATCTTCCTTTCTGTTGCTTTTCAATTCCCTCTTATTTCTGTGCACATGCTTGACATCGTGTATCTACTTCACTGTCCCCCAGCTTGACAGTTCAGATTCTATAGTTGGTTTTTCTGTTGCCTCTGCCTTATGGTGGCCTATTTCTTTTGTGGTTTTTTTAATTTGTTTGTTTGTTTTTATAAACCCATGTTCTTTAAGGTCTTATCTGTGGGAATTCTTTATGGCCTGAGATTAAAGAATGTTCTTCCAGAAAGTGTTTGCATTTTCTTCTAGTAGGCACCATTGGGCACTTTAAATTAAATTCAGTTTGAGGTCTTTGGGTCCCCATAGTGGAATTCTGGCCTCAACCCCACGAGACTCAAGGCTTGTGGTTAAAAAATCTCAGGGGAGGCCTTTCTTACTTTGCATCCCATCTGGAGTGGAGGTTAAGACTGGCTTTTATCCCCATTGTCTGCCTGTGGTGGGCAAGTGACTTTTCCCTGGAACCTCACTGAGAGTATCATCTTTCAGATGCCTTAGCTTTTTCATTTATATGACATTTTTACATTTATTCATTCCTAGTGGCCTGTTTGCTGGTATGTTTGGTGATTTTTAGGTTATGAGCTTTCTACTTGAATGTTTGATTAACCTTAGTATGGGGGAATCCTGATGGCTGAAATTCAGGTTGTGTGCTTCAAGAGAGGATTTGCTTTCAAAACTTATGTTGGATGCCCAGGGACCACCTCGATCCCCTTCGAGGAGCCATAGTGAGCTACCAGAATCAGTCTTCTGCCACTCTGTTCCCATCACCATAAGTTTCGGCTCTTGTTCTACTCTTGTTCTAGAGTAGGCTCATCTGCTCTGGGGAAAGCCTGGTTTTCTTGGTTGTCTGCTGCTCCCGTTTCAGATTTTGTCCCTTTATTTTTAAGTTTTGTGTGTATGTGACGTTCTCTTGGTACACGTGTTTGCATGGGTTCCTGAGTCCCCTTATTTTCAATGAAACCAGCAGTGAATTAAAACTGTGTTGCTGTATTATGCCCAAGATCTTTTGTGTGATAGCCGGAAGAGTGCCTTCCAGATGTTTTTTCTGCCTTCTGGCTAGAAGTGAAAGCTCCCAGCCATCTCTTGTCTTCCATGTCTTTCTACCTGTGTTTGGTTTTAGACCGAAGCACTGAACTAGCTCCAGCGCTGGCCCTGATTTCATGATCCCATTAATTGCATGCCGAAGTCCAGAGCTCTCAGGTCAGTCCCTTACTTAAGAGGACAACTTCACCCTAAATGATGTTGTCTAGGTCTAAAACTATTGGTTCCAGAGAAGACCCTTGGGCCCAGGTGCAAAGTGGAGGTGATAACGTATGGTTAGACAAATAATGAACCAACAGAGAAGACTGCAGAATGGCCATGTCTCATTAGAAGCCGTACTTTGACTTGTTGGTTGCAAGCATTGCTCATTTTCAGCCTGAACTAATGTGATTTCTCACCTTTTATGTTTGCTATTGCCCATCAGTTTGATAAGAAAATGCATACCAGCTTTTTGAAATTAACATGAATGCTTTGAGTGGTGTACATGTAAACTCAGCTACGTCTGAAAAATGGCAGGCGGTTCTCAGGCGCATTTCAGTGAATGATTTTTGAAGAGGTGCTTAGATTCTTACCTTCCAATGTGTTCGGGATGACCGGTTCCTGCTTCTAAGTATGTGGTGTCCCGTAGTGACGACCCCTGGCAGCCGGAGGTGTTTGACACCAAGTCAGTGGAGCTGGCTCGTGCCGCCACCAACAACATCACATCAAGTTATTCATAATTGAAGGAGCTTGTCACTCCCTGCCGAGTGTGTGTGTAATTTATGGATTATGCACCCATGCTGCAATCTCAGGGGAAGTTAATTTTATCCCCGGAGAGAGATACATTTATATTTTAATTCCTGCTCCCTGAACTTAACATCTGCCTACCTGTTTTATCCAGAAATACGGTCAGTGGGTGTGTTGGTCTCCTTACCTGAGAGAGACAGAAAGATATTTCAAATTCCTGCTTGAGCTGTCTTTGAGAACTAGCTGGGGCACCGTGCACCAGTCACAGGAGTTCCTGAGTTTCTGTTTGTTTCATCTGCAAAGCGGTTGGTTGAGTTAGGCCAGTGTCCCAGCGTGTGGATTTTGGAATCACTGTTGGCATGATTCCAGGGGGGACCAGAGACCTTGTCCTACGTGTTCATGGGCTATCCAAGTGACTTTTCGTCTGTTCTCCATTTGACTATAGTGTGTCTTTAGTACTTCCCTCAGGCTTGTTTATCTCCTTTAAGAAAAAGAAGTTCTAGAAGTTTCTTTCATTGCTGTCATTCTAGCATATATCTCCCACCCCCTACTCCAAACTTTTTACTCAAAAAAAAATGTCTTAACCAGTAGGAAAGAAGAAAGAAAAGCACAATGAACACCGTATGCCTTTTACCTAGATTCCCTAGGAATTAACTTTTGGCAGTGCTTGCCTTACTCCATACTCTCGCTTCCATGATTCTCTCTCCCTCTCTCTTTCTGTGTTCCGAAGTATCCTGTTCTGCTCAACTGTTGTAGTGAAGTGAATTATAAGCCCCATGTTGTTAACAAATGAGGATTCAGAACTAAATTGCTTTTCTAAAAAAGCCAGCCATAGCCCGATTTATTCATCCAAGTGTCGTGGGTTTCACTCTGAGACTCTTTTGTGCTAGTTCAGTAGACCAATTCTGGATTTTACAGCAGTTACCTGAAACGACAAAGATCAAGAGACCCATTCTCTGAGACTTGCAATTTCATTTGTTTAATAACTATTAATAGCTACCAGTGCAATTAGTTACATTTATTGAGTTTCATATTTGGAAACACCTCAAAGTCATCTTTTCCTAGCCACTTCTGTGCACCCGAGACGGAGCCAAGAAACAGGAAGTCTGCAGAAAACAGATATCGCAGGGGCCATTCCCCAAAGCTCAGGGGCTGTTTACCCTCCAAGCCTGTGAGGAATTCCTCTCTTGGGTCCTCTTTCCTCTTCCTTTATCCCATGTCCCCATAAGCCGCCCAACCCAGAGTAGAGAAAAAAACAAGAGTGCTCAGATAAGCCCGTCACAGCGCAGGAAGCCCCGGTGAGCCGTCCGATGACAACAGAGGAAACCAAGGCAGAATTCTCAAGCAGCACTGAAGAGCCATCCTCTGCGCTCGGAACTTTCCATTTCATCATCGCTCTGCCCTGTAAGGGAGTTGAGCCCACTAATAGGCAAGGCTGCGCTGTGAACAGAAGCCTGTCTGTCTGGAGAGCCAGGCTCTTTCTAGAAGGGCCAGGCAGAGGTGCTGCGGATCCTGGGCTTTAGAGTGCAGGACCTCTCTGGAGACTGCTAGGACTCCATTGTGCAAATGAATTGTCATTGTGCAGCCTTGACATTGCTGGGGTTGAGCTTGATCTCTAGGCATGTAGCACAGGTTGACTTTGGATAATGGCCCTCCTGCCTTTTGCTGGTGCATATTACGGTGGGATTTCTCACCACCCGCTTCCATTTTGCTGACCGCCCATCGCAGGCCCTGGGACACCAGGAGGGCGACTCCTTCACTCCCTGCTGTACCATGTACATCAAGGACTCTCCTCCCCTTTCACTTTCTCCCTGGGCTGCAACCAGGGTCTCAGTGAGCCTCAGGGCCCACAGGGATGGCAGGAAAGAGAGGGTAACAGCTCGTGACCAAATCTTCTTGTTGGGCCCAACCCCGTAGGCTTTCCACAGGTGCCTTATGTTCAGGGACTGTCCAGTGAGGCATGTTGGGGGAGACCCACAATATCTTCCCAGACTTCATGCTCTCTGCCACACAATCCCATCTGCTCTTACACTTGCTCAGTATATCTTCTGTGTCCACTCTGCACCTGACTCTGGGGGACATACCATGACTGGGCCCTGTCTTCTGGAGCTAACACTCTAATGGGAAGCACAGAGCTCGCAAAGATGGTGGGACGTGCCCTCTGCGGAGAGAACATAGTAGGAGTGCGTATAGCTGGGAGTTTGTAGGAAGGAAGAAAGGAAGGAAAAGCGTGCTCATGTACCCCAGGTCTCCTAGAAGGACATCATTGGGTGAATAGGCTTACAGGACACAGGGCCAGCACCGTGCAGTAGAACCCCTCTCCTTCCTGCCCCAGACCTTCAGCCCTCATGTCCGAGGTCAGATGACATATCTTCCACGGGCCTTTCCCTTGCCCTGCATCTGTCCCCTCCAGCTGGAAGTAACCCTTTTCACTCTTGTGTATTCATCTCTCATCACCACCTCTTCTGAGCACCTACTGTGTCCTGTCAGTGGCCAGGCCCTGGTCCCCATGGACGGGCGTTCCCTCCCATCCTCAGCCCCACAACGAAGTGGGTGCAGTTCCCCATCCCTTTGCCAGTACGGAAGCACGGGGGGTTCAGTTCATCACTCAGATGTAGAGACACGAGACGGTAATCTATGTTGTGGTAAGTGGTGTGGGGTCCTGATGGGAGTGTGTGGAGGGGACCTGGTCATAGTGAAATCAGAAAAACAGCCTATGTCCGTCGGATTGTACCAAGAGCCCATCTTGAGACTCAGACCTTGGTCTTAATCCCATCTCTGCTACATACTAGCTGTGTGGCTTTCCAGGAGTCAGTGGAGTAGGGATGCTCATGCGCACGTCACGGAGCCAGATGCAGCCTTCCTTGTGGATGGCACATGGCGTCTGGCAGGCGGTCAGAGTAGCAGGTAGTAACTTACGCTCTCTCACCTGTGAGTAACCGCGACTTGCTTCTCTGTTCTACTGGAAGCATCTTCGCGACAGCTTCTATCTCATCCCACCATAGATGGCTCCTTGGGACCCCCCCCCCCCCCCCCCGAGGCCGTGCTGTTGTATGAGGTCTTCTGTGAATGTTTGCAGGATGAGCGAGGGAGGGAGGGAAGGCGCAAGTGAATCGTTGTCACCACACAGCAGGCAGCCCTTTCAGCTGAGCCCTGGGTTTGGTGTCCTGACAAAAGTCTCCCGATGTCGCAGCTCTGGGAGACATGGGTCCGGATTTGGGACGCCATCTGCAGAGTAGGGCTGCCTGCAGGTCCCAGGTGGGCAAAGCACCGGGCTGCAGGTCGGGGGGCCACAGAAGTGAACGAGGGGGGCTAACCGGTGTGCTCTCTGTGTCGTCCTCCCCATTCCCCACCCCCGCCGCCCCGTCTGCAGGAACGGCCTCGGAGGCTGCCGGCTGCGGACTGAGAGCGAGCCGTCGTGCGGCTCCCCGGTGGTCAGCGGCGACCCCAAGGAGGATCACAACTACAGCAGTGCCAAGTCGTCCAACGCCCGGAGCACCTCGCCGGCCAGCGACTCGGTCTCCTCCTCCTCGGCCGACGACCACTACGAGTTCGCCACCAAGGGGAGCCAGGAGGGCAGCGAGGGCAGCGAGGGCAGCTTCCAGAGCCACAGCGAGACGGAGGAGGATGACCGCAAACACAGCCCCAAGGAGGCCAAGGACGCCCTGGGGGACAGCGGCTACGCGGCCCAGCACAAGAAGCGCCAGCACTTGGCCAAGGCCCGGAAGGTGCCCAGCGACACGCTGCCCCTCAAAAAGAGACGCACGGAGAAGCCCCCCGAGAGCGACGACGAGGAGATGAAGGAGGCAGCGGGCTCACTCCTGCACTTGGCAGGGGTGCGGTCCTGTTTGAACAACATCACCAATCGGACGGCAAAGGGGCAGAAAGAGCAAAAGGAAACCACAAAAAATTAAAAACAAGTCACTGATTTGTTTTGAACTTTCGGCCATTTGGTTTTAGCATGTCAGGAGATTTCTAATGATTTGTGGCAATATCAGCAATTTATTGTGTTTTTCTTTTTTTGTTGTTTTTTTTTTCCTTTTTTTTTTTTTTTTGGTTTGGTATTCTTTCTTTCCTTTTCTTTCCTTTTTTTTCTTCTTTCTTTTTTTTTTTAATTTGCCCCTCCTTTGTTCTGAACCCTTAAGAATTTTATTTTTAAAGGAGATTGAAGCCATAGAACTCATATTGACACTCAGCTGTTTTACAAAAGCTTCTCATTATCTGAAGACAAAACCGAAAAAGCCAAAATTACCATTGCTTCCTCCAGCTTTGTCAGAAACATGTGGCTGACTCCATAGGGATGCCAGCGATCGTGCCACAGGGACACACATTCGGCACCTAGAAGGCACGTGTGCAAAGTCATCGTCGATCAGGCCCAACCCTTAGGTTTAAAAGGTCAGCACGGCCACCCAGTTGGGGTTGCTCAGTGAATGCGTATAAAGGGACTGGGGACAAGGAAGGACCTGGTCCCCTGCAAGCAGACCCAGGCTCGTAGCGTGGGGCACCCAGCTGTGCTAGGAGAACCCTTGTCCTTGCTGTGGGTTTCATTGCCATGAAGTGTGCAGGGGTGGGTGGGCAGGGTTGGGGTGGGGGGTCTCCAGTCCTTTGTGCTTCTTCGCTGTGAAGCCTAGTAGCATCCGAGGAGGTAGACACACTGGACCACTCCTTTTATACCAGTTGTCAATGACTAAGGAGAGGAAACTGGGTCAGTTTTTAGTGACGTAATTCATCATTGAATTTTGTTCTGTATTAAATTATGGAAAATTCCACAAGCCATAAGCCTGAAGGTTGGCCCTGCGCGTGTGCATGCGCAGACACACACACACACACACACACACACACACACGCAAGAAAGAACTCGTGCAGAGAACAAGCTATGTCTTCTTAACTGCCCAAGTGAAAATCCAGTCTAGGAAAGTACAATAGCTGTTAAGGAAGAAAATAATGGTACAGGTCTTTTCCTGTCTGTCAAAACTATTTGATCCGAGTGAAAAAACAAAAAGCTACAGAACCTGCCATTAGTATTGTGGTGTATTTTTAAAAGATTAAAGGCACATTGATGGACAAACAGAAGTAAAAACATGGCAAAAAAAAAACACAAAAATCAAAAAACTCCTATACTGCCCTCAAAATGGAGTTTGCAATTAATGTCAGTCAGGAGTCATCTTTGCAAAAATCAGTGATTTCCACATTCAACCAGTGTAGCCAGCAGAAATTTCTGATCCACAATGCATGGATTCCTTTGAAAAAAGAAAAAAAAGAAAAAAGAAAAAAAAAAAAATCACAAAACACAAACTTTTTTTTATTCAAAAATAACAAAGTTCTTGTAAGGTAAATAATGTATTTAGCATGAAGCATGAATTATTTTCATATAAATATAGAAAATAGAGAAAAGGCTATGCCTCTAATTTTTAAGCCCTTAGGCTTAGAGTTTCTTTTGGTTTTTCTCTTTTTTTTTTCTTTCTTTCTTTAATTTTTTTTTTCTGGGTTTTTTTGTTTTTGTTTTTGTTTTCCCAATTATTTTGTTTTGGTTTTTTTGAAGCAGGTGTTTAAGGTTTAACCTTCTTCAGGGACAAATTCTGACTGTTGGGGAATCTTACTCTGCAATATAAAATATCTTCATGTTCTGGTAGGGCCTGGATGGTGGAGCTCTGTACTGCCTTGTCTGCACTTCAGCCCCTGACCCCCTGATTCTCTGTTGAAAAGTGTGTCCTTTCTCTTTGTCTGTACGTGTTTACCATGACGCAATAATTTGAGGGCAAACTTAGTAGTGAGCGTGTATGATAGAATTAAGAGAATTATGGGACGCTGACTTGAGAAAACCATTACCGTGATTTGGTTCTAGCAAAAAGGCAGTGAATTATTATGCAAATTAGCCAGAAGAAGGGGAAACACGCTAATGGGCCTTATTGGATGAGGGTGTGAGTTAGGGTATGCGTGAAGGAGGAAGTGACACGGGTGTCAGAAGGACCAGCCCCAGACGGTTTTCCTGTATCGCCGTCTCACAGTGGGAAGGAGGGACTGGCCACCTCTGTCACCTGAGCCCATGAACCAACCTGGAATTAAGCCCACCTAGATTGTGAGAGCTGAATTTAGACAACGGGATGATGTCACGCAGACCAGGAACGCCTGTTATCTTTGCCTAAAAGAAATTATCTTGGGAGATCCAGAGAGAGAGAGACCTCTCAAAGAATATGATCTTCCACCCATGTGGAGGGGAATTGTAAAACACAAATGGGAAAACCCACTACCGGGGCTCAGGGCGTGGTGGTGAGGGAGAGCGAGGGCATGGGGGAGACAGAGTCGTGGCCCGTCGGGGAGCCCAGAGGCCAGCCGCAGCCAGCACAGAGGGAACGAGGCTGGTGCAGACCCCATACTTTTGCTTCCTCCGGTTCCTGGCGAGAGAACCTGAAAAAAAAAGGTCTACGCCCATATGACAGGTCAAGTTCAGGACCTAAACCTGAATGCTTCCAGCCTATTTGTTCCAGGTGTAGATGGGGAAAGGATGTATTACCGAAGTGCTCTGTTCCCTCCATCTCCCCAAATAGCTGACACCCCAAAATCTGTGTCTGGGGTGTCTGGCGACACTCTGATACGTGTTGTCGCCTGATGAAGCCCGGGAGATACCCACTTCGGCCCCCACCCACACCCCTCCCTTCCCTGGGGTCAAGTTCAAACTTCCCTCCCGAAAGGCAGAGGTAGACATCCAGGACTGTTTCTGGCGGGGACTTCTTCCAATCAAAACCCCCACAGTGGGCTGTCTCCCCTCATTTCATTTTTCTAAAGGAGCCAAGGCCTCTTTTAGAAAATAATAAAATGCAATGTGTGTGATTTACTTTTCTGATCTCTTTGAGAAATAGATAAATATCTTATAAAAGTGTGTTCTTAACTTCAGAACCACTCTTTTTGCATAAATACCTCATCGGGCAGCTTTCTAAGTGTTATTTTCCTGGGTCTCCCTCAGCACCTGTATAGGAGCCGCAGGGTGACTTCTAGGGGAAACTTTAGTGAGGGTACTTTTTTCTATTTTTCTTCTGTTTTTGGAGGCATACACATTATGCATAACCAAAACAATGGCTCAATTGTGTTTAACTTTGTATTTTGATTGTTGAGAAAAAAAAAAAGTATTGATGTGTATGTGGCCGTTTGTAGTGAATTCATTGCAGAATGAGGTTGTCCATGTCCTTGCCAAGCCAAGGGGCAGGAGGCACCCTCTCTCACTCCCTCCTCCAAGAGCAGTAGAGGATTTAAGCACAAGCCTATTTGTGAAAGAATATTTTGCTCAAATGTAATTCACTTTAGTCTTGGAATTCCTTCCCAAACGTCAGGTGTTCTTTTAGCTTCCAAACTACCATATGTATTCATGAGTCTGACAGACCGCCTCAGCACCCTCCAAGGGGTGTGGTGTTTTTGCTTTCATTTCTCCTGCTGGGAGAAGTGGTGTTTTCCTGTGTCATTCCAGTATCACATACTCACATGGGGCAGGGGGGAGGGGGAGACGGGGAACTATAGCAATATTTAAAGATGCTTTGGAAAACAACCATTAACACATCAGCACCGTGACATCTACAATTACTTCCTGTTGGCCCTCGGACACATTTAAGAGAAAGAGACTGTACCTCTTTTCTCTTAAATGATATACACATAGACAGTTATTTTTATGCTACTCTAATTGTCTTTATCTTTAGTACTACGTGGAAAGGGTCTGCATCATAGATTTTTCCCAGCCTTATTATATGCCATAAGCTCCTATTTTCCTTCCCTCTCTAATCCATATACTTTTAAGAGTTCTTTGGTAAATAAAGCTGTCTATTTGAAACTCAAATGAACCAAACCCACATTTAGGTGGTGGTTTGAGATGGCCAAGACGACTGCGGCAGGTTTCAGTCTTGGGACTGAGCCTTTAAGAAGGGATGTGTCGGAGGCTTTTCCCAAGAGCTGATCTTTCTTGGAGAGGCATTTCAGCGTGTCTGGTCCTTGCTGGGTGCGGCCGTAGCTACTACAGGGCATTCTAGAAGCTGCCGTTGCGCTGAAGGGCATTGTTGCCCCGAGGACAACTTTAGGCTGCGGGCTCTGTAGAGTGCAAACCGTCCAGATGGCTTTCGTGCCCAGCTCAGTCCTGGGACACACTGGGCCTGCCCAGCCCCAAGTGCTACCAACTCACGTTTCAGTGACCCCCGCACTATGCAGGGGGGCTCTTAGCCTCTCGTTCAAAGGGCTTTTGGAGAAGGAATCAGAGTTCTGTACAAGTGACCTACATGGGAGGGTTTTCCATATGGGATTGGGTTAAATTCAATGTGACTTCTCTTTTCCCTTTAAACTTGATTCAGGTTGGGACTCGGTTTCTTTCTGGTGGATCACAGCTGCCCAGATGTTGCAATTTACTTTTATGTTTCTGTGGAGAAGTATTTTTCTTTCATCTTCAGGATTTTTGCCACCAAAAGAACACATTTGAACTCTGTGTCCCCTCTTGATTGTGACTTACCAGTGTTGACAGTTAAATCCTTAGTGTCGTAGGTCCCAGCCCTCCAATACTATATCAAACACTGTTATGCACATATGCAGCACTGTGATCTAATTTAAATAATACTTTTTTATTATTTATACTACTATATATAATATACATCAACACTTTTGCTATATAACCTAAGTGATGACCCTCTTTTAGTTACCTGCCAAACTCGGGACTTTGGTTTATATCGCAGTTAACACAGTTACAAAGTTGTAATGGTGTCTTTTCTTTGTAACAGAATGTGTAAATCAAAGTATATACATTGTGTGGTGTTCCTGTTTCTGGAGTTTCATGAGGATTTACACATGGCATTCAGTGTTCTGTATAGACCTACCTACCTTCGTGAATTCATCCGTTAACCCCTCTACCTTTGAGAGAGCACCAGAGGTGGTTAACTCCTTGTTTTCTCTCTCTTCTACTGGTTATTCTTGAATTAAGCACAGACTCGTCAGCTCGGTTGCTTTTATCATGAATAATGCGTGTGTGACCTTGACATTCTTCCACAGTTCAGCAAACAAGTGCTAGCTTCACTGACCAAAAATTAAGGAAGGAAAATACGATTTTCAAAATGATCCATCTTTTAACGGCCGAAACCAATGTGTCTATGGTGCTGCGTTTTGCTGTCTGTCCTACTTTTGAAATCAGACCTAGGTGAAAGATCACTTCTGACTTTACTGTGATATGCTCACAAGTACCCTTCCTGTTCGTTTCCTTAGCGTTGAAATCAAGACTATTTATTTGGAATACGTTCAACAGTGTTTTTCCACTGTTATTTCATTTGCAAAAGTTGAGAACAGCCTTCCCTACCTTTTGCAAATAACTGATACTCCATATTGGATTCGCACCGACTTCGATATGGTGAGCCTGTCAGACCTACAAATTGTATTTCATCCTTTCATTACTGTGGCCTGAGTTCCCCAACCCCCACCCCACCCCACCCCCCTTTTTTTTTAGATGAAACTTAGCACAATTTCAGTTATTTAAACATGAAGCATTTCTTGAGTCTGTATGTTGAGGCCATTACAGCTCCTAGCTGATTCAGTAGCCAATTTCATGCTGTGTTACTCACACTCACTACTTATTACTGCCATGGTGAAAATGTGGGGTGGGGGGGGGTGTATCCGGGTGTGTCTGGGAAGCATTACACACTTGTACATTTTTTTATACTCTGATTCTGTAACATTTCTGAGTTGCGTTTTTGTTTTACAGAAGAAAAAATAATAATAACGGTGATAAAGCAATCAGAAGACCAAGAGGTTACTATCAACGCTTAGGGTCGTCTGACCTTTGCTGGCCAATAGTCCTACATGGCCAAATGATAATTTACTAGAGTAATAATTTTTCAAAAGCCAATTTTTTTTTCTGTATGAAACTGCCAATATCATGAATAGAAAGGGAGAACCATAACAGAGAAAGGAAGTGACGTTCAGCTGTGTTTGTGTTACTAAAGGAGCGACGCAGAGGCAGGCACGATCAGCCCAGCTTTAGGGACCTGATGGTGTTGCTTTGGAGGGCTCCATATTTGCATTTCGCATTCTTCATATGTAATCATATTGCCAAAGACAAACTATTTCATCATTTATTGTAAATAACACTTTTCCCCAGACCTACCATAAAGTTTCTGTGATGTATTGTCTTCCAGTTGCAATAAAAATTACTGAGTTGCATCGATTGAAGAACAACGCCATGTCGTCTGTGTGCACTGCGGTCCGTATGCAAATGCCGAGCAGTAAAGTCATTTCTGTGTCTCACCAGCACTAGGGTGTGTGTGCCGTTCTTTACAGTTCGATTTTTTTTTTTTTTTTTTTTTTTTTTTTAGGGTCTCAGCCACACTTTCTGGACCCACCCATCCCTGTGCATGCTTCCCTTGTGGGGAAAAAACACAAACACACACACACCCCTTTTGCAAATACACAAACTCCCCGCCAGAGGCTGTTCTCACTTGTGGCTCTCAGCTCTGGTCCAGAGAGTCACTAGACAGCAAGCCTCCCAACACAGAACTTAGAGCTTGTTAAGACAGATTCTGCCTTTCATCTGGAAGCTGGCAAACAATACACTAAAATTCTGCTTTGGGGCTAGAGCCTGCCAGCCTCTCCCGGGTCTTGAGGGTTTCTTGTGATAACTTTTCTAACCCTTAGACTTTCTTCTGTAGATTTAAGCTATCACCAGCCGTGACCCTCACAATACACCCCAGAGCCGGCAAGGAGATGGATGGCCGGAAGGAGTGGTCAGACAATTAATAGATCTTGGGGCCCCCCGTCACCATGCTGGAGGAGCAGAAAGGGTGTTATCTCTTGTCTTGTTTTCGTCTCTGTAGCCTGTAGGTCTGTGGATTCCCACAGAAGCAGCAGGAACTCCAGGGAGCTGACCCGCACACTGTCTGCTGGGCCCCCACATCCGCCGCTGGTGTCTTAGCCCCTAACTCCTGTGGTTGAGGTGTTATTGCGAGGTGGGGGAGGGGTGCATCTATTCCAGCGAGCCCACTAGAAGCCCCCTCCCCCCAAGACTTCTCAACGTGGTCACCCAGGACCCCACATATTGGCATTGCTGCCATTGCCGATCCCACTGCTAAAATCATCTAAGAAGCTGTGCTGTCTCCTCCCAGATGACAGACCTTCAGTATTTAGGGAAGGAAGAGTGGTTGGGAACAAAAGCAGAAAGTCCTTTGGGTCAATCTGATGAATCAGGTAGTTGACCAAGTTGAGTATGCTCAAGGTCAAGTGTAACGGGTGGGCGGCCTCAATAAAAAGCCCATATTGAATGTGTTTCCTAAGTGAACCTCAAGGTGGTTAAAAAAGAGACTCCCAGTTAGACTGAACGTCCAAATACCTGAGGGAACTCTGTCCAAATGAGAACACCTCCAAATGCTCATAGGACCTCCAGAGGCCAACAGACCATCCCACGGAAGAGAGGAAGGGCGGAAATCTGGTACTCAGTTGTGACCTGCAGTGAAGACCAAAATGCAGGTCCTCTGGGGTACACTCCGGCGTAAGGGAGAAAGAAGACAAGTAGCAAAGACTTGAAATAAGACCACGGCAGTACGAAAAAAACCGCACCAAAGTCAAACTCATCAAATTAGGTATTGCATATTATTTCTGGTAATGATGCTTATGCTATCCTTTCAAGGCACTTCTCTTTTTTAATTCAAGAAGCATCATGTAGTGCCAATCCTATCCCAGTGACAGGTGGGTGACAGTGACAGGTGGAGCCAGCCTTGAAGGGACTTGCAAACTAGTGGAGTCCTGAGCTGACGTGGAAGGCAGATGCTCAGGCTTAAATGACCCCCAAAGGGGTTGAGGCCATTCTTTCTGGAGCAGAGCTTCCTGAGGGTTAAGCAGGGGCAATCTTATTGGAACAAGTTCAAAGTATTGCCAGGTGACTGGTTTGAAAGGACAGCACTCGGATGTGTCTCTAAGCTGCTTCTATGTGTGTTCACTTCCTTACTCTCCATTCACGTGCCTCCCCATCTGGGGTCTCTGCCCTCAAGATGGCACCCGGCCACCGCCTCCTCCCTCTTCAATTCACACCCCAATTCCCGAAAAGAGGTCAACAAAGGATGACCAGTGTCTTTATTTTATTAAAAGCAGCTTGGTGTAAATGCAGAGAAAGAAGAAATCAGGGGTACTAATAAAAGTCACACTTGTAAGGGACTTTCTGTCCTTCCTGCCCTGGTTTTAACTGCAGCATTCGCTAGGCTGTGCTGTGCATTTGGTTGGAGAGCTCTATGTCAAAGTGTTCTTGGAGCCAAACTAGACTCTGCCTTGAAAATGTAACGATTTGCTGGATAGATGCGTTATTTGATATCTAAAAAATACGTAAGCTCTCCTTCTAATTTTTAGGTAATCTAGTTGCAGCTGTCCCTGCAGTTAAAAATTCATCCTGGACAATTGAAAATGGGTTCTTTTCCGAAAAGATCAAACAGTGTCTGTAAAGTTTACTCCTCAGAGCAGTGAAATTCTCCCCATACTTCAGGGACCCCGAGAACCCTTTTGTGTGTTGATCCTGTGCTAGTGGTGTTTCTTCTCTATTCCCTCCTCCCCTCTTGACTGCTCTGCCTGATGAAAAGGAAGTGTCTGAACTCAGAAATCATCACCCTTCCAGAAAGTTCTGAACAGATGAAGGCAATTTCAGAGGAAGTCTGGGCATGACAAGGAGGCTTTTGTTTATGTGTTGAAAGCTCATGTCTGCTACTTTGCTTCTCGAACCCCTAAGAATGAAAAGGGCCTGAGTTATGCACGAACATAGTGACCATTTTTCCACTGATTGGAGAACAAAACTAAGGAACTGGGGAAAGACAATTAAAAAAAAAACTGAAATGCAAGTGAATAAACCGGTTTATTAAATGTCCATCCCTTCCCTTTGTTTTGTGCGAATAAACCTCCCCAGGACAGCGCATTTCAGTAATGTCTTAGCAGCAGCATCTGGATTTGAAATCATTCTTGGGCATTTTTGAATAAAGTATCCTAATGACTCGAGAACTGTGTTATGCTTCTTCATACTAAAGTACTTGGGGGAGCATATGGCTAAATTTCCTTCAAAATGTGGCAATTTATTTGAGAAAGATCAAGGAATTCTATTTTTTCTCATCTGCTCTTCATTTTAAAACTGATTTCTAAAAATATGGAATATGGAAGAAGTGGAGTGTGATGGGGTAAGTCCGAAAGCAAGACCGTGGCTGATTTCTTAAACCCTCTGGGATACAGTTTCTTCATGAACTAGGTCCATTCTATTCACATCTTAAAACTGGAAAGGACCTTAGACACCAGTGAGTCCCAACTCCCTGTCTTACCAACTTGGCAGCTGTGGCACAGACAAAGACAGGGATTTGCCCGAGATGCCACAGCTCGCTAGTAGCAAAGCCGGACCCAAAGGAGGAAATTGTCCTTCTTATCTTTTGTCATACCCATCTGTCTGGTATGCAATTAGAATCATCACATCTGTAGAATTTTAGGTGGCAATCCCCCACAGGTGCACACACCATGTTCTGTCCTAGGCATTTTCCCCACAGGTACCATGAGCATGACTTTTTCAATGAGACATAACATTCTAGCGAGAGAATGCCTGTCATCTTCAACTGTTCCCTCTTCGTTGTTTACAGAGCTTGGACTTTTCTCTCCCTGATAAGTAATACCACAGTGATTATCTTCAGGAATGTGGCCATTTGCATGTTTTCAACTTGTCTTTTGGACTGTTGGAACAGAAGTGTTAGCAATGTCGCAGGTCTTTCTCTACAGGCTTTCCAAAAGGAGTCAGTGTGGATAGCAGCGAATGAAAACACCGAAGTCACCGCACCCTCATCAGTATTGGAATTTACTTTTCTCCTTGCTTCTTGCTAACAGGTAAAATCTCTGTTATTACTGTTTGAATTGTCATTTCGTTACTACCAAAGTAATTTTTTTTAAAACTGTTTCTCGTAATTTTCTCGCCCTTTATTTTCTCTTTTCTCAATCATCTGGAAGCAACTCCCGAAGAGTTTGAAAGAAAGGGAAATGAGATACACGGACTCTTTTGTGCCATGTTCCTGATTAGCCATTAGGTGGTGCCAAGATGACCAAACCCGTCACCTGAACTCAGGAGACCCTTTCATCTTCAGACCCCGTAACTGTCCTCTTTTTTTTTTTTTTTAAGATTTTATTTATTTATTTGACAGAGAGAGATCACAAGTAGACAGAGAGGCAGGCAGAGAGAGAGAGAGAGAGAGAGAGAGAAGCAGGCTCCCCGCTGAGAAGAGAGCCCTATGCGGGGCTCGATCCCAGGACCCTGAGATCATGACCTGAGCCGAAGGCAGCGGCTTAACCCACTGAGCCACCCAGGCGCCCCCGTAACTGTCCTCTTATTGAAACAAAAATTTCACTCCATAAAACTTTCATGGGAAGGTTCTTGGACTAGCCTGGAAGTCCACAAAAATGCAAGCTAACTCTTCTTGCACACACCAACCATTTCTCCGTGTGGAAATGATAATTTCCTAAGTCTTTTCAAGAACAGACATTTCAAGTTCCATCTACCCTTTCTCTCTTTCTCTCTTCTGGACATTTTCCCATCTGTGAGCAAAACTGAGAGCTGAGAACAGAACTCCAGGTAAGTTTGAGGAGGGGGACTGCCACCTCCTCCCTTCTAGATCTTCCATTTCTTTTCTTTTTTTTTTTTTTTAAGATTTTATTTATTTATTTGACAGAGAGAGATCACAAGGAGGCAGAGAAGCAGGCAGAGAGAGAGAGGAAGGGAAGCAGGCTCCCTGCTGAGCAGAGAGCCCGGTGCGGGGCTCGACCCCAGGACCCTGGGATCATTACCTGAGCCGAAGGCAGAGGCTTTAACCCACTGAGCCACCCAGGCGCCCCTAGATCTTCCATTTCTATTCCTGAAACCAAAAACTGAATTTTATTGTCAGAAGACTCGTCATGCCACTGATTCAGACTGAACTTGCAATTAACTAAAACAAGTAAGTCCCAGCCATTAGTGTCCTTCTCCAGATACTAATTTGGGATCAGAGTGCAGGGCTTTGGGGAGCCTCAGTCGGTTGGGCATCTGCCTTCGGCTCCGGTCATGATCGAGTCCATTCTGGGATCAAGTCCTGCGTCAGTCTCCTTGCTCGGCAGGGAGCCTGCCTCTCCCTCTGCATGTTTCTCTCTCTTAAATGCCACCTCCTTAGATTTGGTCCACTGTTCAAGGTTTGTTGAGATTACCACTGGGGGATGGTGTGAGGGTCCCGATTTTGCTTTCCCTCCCGATGTTATTGGATCACAGATGTCTTTTGTATATTGACTTGGACAAAGCTGACGCCCTGTGGCATGGTTCTGGAGAACTCCTGGTAGGTCAGTTTCCTTCTGATCAGCACGCTCTGAGGGCAGATGCACTTGGCTTTATGGAAATAAAACCTATATTTCTCCATCCAATCAAAACTGTCAGTACATCCTTGATCTCCAGGTACAAGTCCAGAGTCTTCCTTTATAAAAGAGGAAATAGAGTCATACTCTATGCTAATAAGAATTATGCAAATCTGAAAAAAGGCAATGGGAAAGAATAAAGTTTCACTGAATGTACAAAACTTGAAATGATGTAAATCCTACTTTATTCCTATGGGGGAATTAGTCGTGATTTATGCTTGTATTAAATTATACTAGGTCTTAGGGAACATACCCCTCATAAAAGCAACTACGCTTCATTCATCCATTCCTTCCTCCCTTCATTCACATATTGTATTTTAGTGAGCCCAAACTGGCTTCCTTGCCAAGAGCTTACGAACCATACTCACAATAATCCGTCCAAGAATATGGCCATGAGACTATAGATCTACGGTTTGCAGACAGGCTTCTCCTGTTTACAATCAGGACATTCTAGTATAATGTTTAGTGATATATCTTCAGTCGATGGGAAGCCTTTTTTGAGGACTGCCGTATCTAGCATGTAGTTAGCCTCTAAATATAGTCAAATGCATTTAAAATAATTGGGCTTCCTTTAAAACAACAACAACAATAACAACAACAACAGACGATGAGTTTGGGTACTTCTGGCACTTACTTATTTTTAAATACATGACTCTTTTTCCAGCGTGGCATATACAGTTAAACCTGTCCAAAAACATGAAAAGATTAGGAAGAAATAGATTCAGAAAGTTTTAAAATAGATTTTTCTCCTTCTCACTCACAGTCAACCCACACTTGTTTTTCAGCGACCGCTATGTGCCAATCCGGATAGGTGCCGGGATGCTGATGAGAAATGTGATTCCTACCTTCCGGCGTGCTCACCTCCCCAAATCTAGCTGTGGCGATTCATGGGTGTCTCGCTGGCAGCTGGTGTATCGTTCCCCAAACTCCTCGGTGGTGGGTGGTCTTTTTCAGGCCTAAAAATACTGGTTGCAAAGAACAGTCTGGCCTTTGTCTCCCCCTCCCTCCCATCTCTCCACCCCTCACCGCTGTTGGCTGGTGTGAAGGCAGGGAATGGAGCCCGGGGTTCACTCCAGCTACAGCAGGCTGAGCTCAGCCGGGGAAGATCAAGGAATGAAACTGGATGCCACAGGCCCAAGGCCAGCACTCCGGTCCTGCGTCCCATCCACTGCACACAGGGTGTCTGTCCCGCACAGCCATCTGAGACTTCACTCTGTCTAAAATGTCACAGATTGAAGGACAAACAGGACCAGAGAAGAGACACCCCCTACCCCAGGCTCCCCCCCCATCCCCCAATCTCCCACCTCTCAGGCCAGCCCGGACTTGTCTCCTGCTGCTTGTGGCTGGTAGGGGTGGAGGTGGAGGTGGAGCATGGGGTGGCGTGGGCATGACCTAGGCAGCCCCCGCCTCTGGCCGGGCCTCGGTCTCCAGCTTCTGTCACCCTGACTGGCCACGCTGGAGCCTGTTTCTGTGCGGGAAATCACATCACAGTGTGTCTGCCCCAACACGCTCAGTATGGATAAGTCAGAATCTTCAAATCATCACTGGGGGGGACAATCGATGCTCTTGTCCGGCTTTTAATGACAATCAATTCTCTCCCTGGCTCTTTGCTAAGTAAGTGTCATTGAGAACAATTGCATTTTGTTAACCTGGTACTGGCCTTGAATTTGCAGCTTCCTCCAGGTGATGGGAGTCCGAGCGTTTTGTTACCGCCCTGTTCTCAATCAGTCACACAGGATGCTCAGCTGTACAATTAATGTTCTTTCCGGGCTGTTTTTTAAGTCAACATGACAGCTCCACTAATCAGGAAAGAAAGTCCCTCCTTGGCACCTGAACTCCCAGGACGGAGCTGGGGAGAGGAGAGCCGGGGTGGTGGCTGGCCTCTTTGCTGCTCCGGAGGAAATGAAGCCAAATGGTCGTGTTGGGTGAAATGTTTCCAGTCCCAACTCTGCCGTTTACCAGCTGTGTGACCTTGGGCAAATCACTCACCCTCTCTGATGCTGTTTCAGCATCAAACAGAATGAGATAATAATAGTACCTACCAGGTAAGGTTAAGAGGATTAAGTGTAATGGTGCATGAACAAGAGAGTTAATGTGACATGTGTCACATCTAAGAGGCTCCATAAATGACCATTATTATTAATTACTACTACTACTATTATTATCACTTTATCCTTAAGCATCCCCAGACTATCTTGTCCAGCCACTATCTGTGCTGACACACAGATATGGCCACTGCAGTTGAAACTGAGAAGTGCTCTAAATATACTGGATTTTACAGACTCAATATGGAAATGACAATGTAAAACATTTCACTAATACCTTTGAAAATATTGATTACATATTGCAATAATATTTGGATAATATTGGGTTAAACAAAATATATTATTAAAATTAATTGCACCTGTTCCTTTTTATTTTTCTAAAGTGGCTACTACTTTAGCCACTTTTTTTTTCCTTTGGCCACTTTTTGATTTGAAACAACATATGCAGCCCAGGTACTGTCTCTCTTGAGCAGCACTGCTGTTTCTACATAGAGTTGCTTTCAAAGAAGTCCCATCAAATAGCCAAAATAATCAACAGCGACAAGAAAAAGCAGACGACAAACAAAACACCCAGGAATTTTCCATCTTTCGTTTTCGTCTCTTTGAAAAACAACATATAAGCACCATTCATACTTCTTGCAGCTCCTTTCCTCTTGTCCCAATTTCCTTGCACTCGATGCTATTTTGAGGCCTTTCCTTTGCCACTTCCCCGCCCCCACTGCCAAGCACTCCTAAACCATCTCCCCACTTCAGCCCACAGGACATTTGTCTGCTCTCCACTGTTCCTCCAGCTCCTCAAGTACACCCTTTCTCTAGGATCTTTCCTTTTCTCCTCCCACCTCTCACGCTGGGCCTTTTCTTATCTACTTCCTGAATTAGCATCTCAGAGGAACTGCTCTCTGGCTTTGACAACCGCTCCCAAAGAACTTGGTGGGAGCAGAGCAGACTACCATTAACCAAGATCACAAAAGACTGATGAATAAACCAGAGTGCCGCTGGGTTAATTGACAAGGGAGAAAGCGTCTTTTTCAGGGACTGTACACTCCCTCCACAGTGGAGGAGCGTTGACCCCAGGTTTATACTATACGAGGGTGGGGTATCCTTTGCACAAAGCAGGGAGATGACATTTACACAGAGTGTCCTATGATGTTAAATGTACCTGGTGATTCCCAGTATCAGGGCTCCTGAGAAGATGAATTGGTCAGTTTGGTGAGCTCGGTATTAGAACCAAGAAAATCTGAAGAGAAGAGATTTTTATCAAAACCATGGAAAAACCTGGTGGAGGCTTCCAGCCTGGCCGCCCAGTGTATCTACATGGAGGCCAGAGTGCCCAGATCCCCAGATTTGCTGCCTCTCCCTCTTGGCCAGGGCCAGGTAAACACGGACAAATTCTTACTCGTCTGCTCTTCTCCCAGGCTCCTGGAAGAACCGTGCTGTTGTGATTATAAGGTTCTCCTCCAGCCTGGACAGGAGGCATTTGATTGGGTTTCTGCTCAGTGACATGTCAGTTTTCTCTCCCACAAGTGCACACGCTGGTCCCCAAGACTTATCTAAGGCTTCACTCCTGTCCTTGGCCCTGTTCTGGGTTGAATTGTGCCTCCCCTCTTTCCACAATCATCTATCGAGGTATTGACCACCCCCCCCCCCAGTCCTTCAGAATGTGACCTTGTTTAGAAATAGGGTCATTGCAAATCAGATTGGTTAAGGTGAGGGTCATACTGGAATAGGGTGGACCTTTATTCTAAGAGGACTGGTGTCTTTATCAAAAGAGGACATTCAGACACAGACACAGAGGGAGAAGACCATGTGAGGACTGGAGGTAGGCTACCACCGGGAAAGAAAGTACTTGGAACAGATACTTCTCTGGCTTTCAGAGGGAGGCTGGCCCTGCGGACCCCTTGATCTGGGACTTCAGCCTCCAGACCTGTGAGACCAGACATTTCTGTTGCTCCAGCCCCCCAGTTTGCTGTGGTTGGTTAGGGCAGCCCTGGAAAACTAATTCCTCCACCAACAAATAGAGCTGCCTTTACGGGTGGCGAATCACTCTGCCATTGTAGGTAAACTCCTCCTGATCTGGGAAGGACCTGAATCTTCAGGTTTGATTTTTTTTTTAAAGATTTTATTTATTTATTTGACAGGCAGAGATCACAAGTAGGCAGAGAGGCAGGCAGAGAGAGAGGAGAAAGCAGGCTCCCTGCCAAGCAGGGATGCGGGACTCGATCCCAGGACCCTGAGATCATGACCTGAGCCGAAGGCAGAGGCTTAACCCACTGAGCCACCCAGGCACCCTGAATCTTCAGGTTTTAAAGATAATCTGCCATCACTCATAAATGCTAATCACATTATTAGTATTGTGAACAAAATCTTTTAAAATGAAACGTTTAAATTCTTGGCTTGCTTTATTATAAGGTATCCTGGTGCACCCTTCTAAGGAAACGCGCTCCATTATGCACTCATCTTGTTTTGAGAATGGATGGACCAAACAGTCAATGCGAGAAAGTCTTCTGCGTTTATGACCACCATTTGGAGATACTATTCATTAAGTTACTCAAGGACCCAGGGCCAGATATCTGATGACCCATGACAAAATCCTCTCAAAGCTCAGAGCCAAGAACCAGTGGGTTTCTGCTTATTTATTTTCCCCCATGATGAACTTGTATACAGTGAAAGATACAGGCTGTGTCTGCTTCCCTGTTTTCTTCCTTCCTGCAACTGCCCTCGGCCAAGGGCTCTTGGTAAGTTGTTTTCTCCTTCCCCTTTTCTGCATGTTGTTCTTCTGTTGTCCCTCACGAATGCTGGTTTTACTGTTCCTTTACTGTGACAGTAGCCACCTCAGATCTCTTTGAAGAAAGCAGGATATGAATCAACAAATTGAAAAGAAGCTAAAAAACACGAAGTGATGAAGTTTTGGGTGATGGGAGGGAGGGTGGGATGATTTTACCAGAAGCTTAGCCTTAAAAAACAAAAACAAACAAATCAAAACCAAGCACAGTCGTCTTCCAGCTGACAGTAGGGCCGGCAGGTGTGTGGTGGAGGCTGGAGATGGATCGAGGGAGGAAGGAGGGCCAGGGGTGTTCGTGTGCACTGAGGAAGGGCCGCGAGCTGACTCAGGAGCGTGGGGACCCTGTGTCTTCCCTCTGCTAGATGTGGACCCCGGCTGTTCTGCAGGGACCCAAATTCATTAACTTCGTATTCTTTTCTGCATCTAGAGTAAACAGCAGGTCTGCTCCAGAAGCTTTACAAAAGGCCAGGCTGGGCTCCCAGCATCCTGATGAACACCGCTGCTCTGCCCATCCGGGGCGAGGCATGGGCCCCTCTGTACAGTGCGGTCCCCAGGGTCCCGGCATCTCCCTCCCTTTTTTGTAGGACTCCACAGTGGGGCAAAGGGGGGGCAGTGGTCACTGAAGGACCTTACTCCATCCACGGGATCCTCCCTTGTCCCTGCCATTGGAGGGGCCCTCAGTGAACAAATATGGGCACAAGGGCCGTGCCCCGCCCCAGCAATCCACACGCAGGTCTTGGGGTGAAGGGTGCGAAGCAACAACACTTCTTGTTTTCTGGACTCTCCCTCACCTGGGGGTACAGGGCCCTTTTTAGCAGACAAAGTATTCGAGACAGAAGAGCTAGCGGGGCGCCTGGGTGACTCCACGGGTGAAGCCACCAACTCCTGGTCTTGGCTCAGGTTGTGATCTTAGGCTCCTGGGATGGAGCCCCATGTGGGCTCTCTGCTCAGCGGGAAGTCCCCTCACTCTGCCCCTTCTCCAGCTCCCATACTCTCTGTCTCTTAAATAAATAACTGAATCTTTAAAAGAAGAAGAAGAGCTACTGACACGGGGTGTTGAGGCCTGTCAGCCTGAGCAGAGCGACCATTTGAGTGCTGACTGTATACCAGGGCCCGTGGCTGGCACTTTGTGTACGAGTGTACGAGGCAGCGTCTTCTACTCTCCACACTTCATAGATGAGGAAACGGAGTCAGAACATGCCCCCAAGATGTTCTGCCAGCCTCCTCAGGAGCCCCCACCCGTGGGAGGAGCCACTGTGTCCCCCTGGCCGGGCTAAAGACAGAGGTAGGACCCAGCAAGACCTTGACCATGACCCTGCTAGACCCCTGCTCATCAGTGAAGGGTCTTTTGAAGCTACTCCCCAATTTTGGAGTTCAAGAGTGGCTGAGGAAATAGGGAGGAAGCCCCATTCAGGGATCTGGGGTCTGGATTGGATTTAGGATCAGCTCAGGGGTGTTCTCTGGACATCGCTTGGGGCCCCTGCACGGGGTGGGGGCCTCTCTCTGGCTCGCTCAGATGCTCTTAGCACCTAACGTGGGGGGAACGCAGGCTTCCCTCCCACCGATGGAGCCCCGGGCTGGGAGGACAGTGGGATCAGGACAACCCTGTGCATAGTGAAGCTGTGGGAGCCCTACCAGGTCTCCTTAGCATGCATGTTCCAGCCCCTGCCAACAGGACTGTAGGGGGCGCCGCGCCCTGCCAGAGGGTCTTCTCCAGGCCAGGGCAGCCCAGCGAGCTGGGGACGTGGTGCCCCACCCCAGCAGGCCTCAGCCAATCCCGGACGGCTGCTGGAGTTTAATATCCCAGCTTTCTCAGCCTTCTGCTCAGGTAATTGTAAAGTGTGTGCTCTACACACTCTTGCTGCTCGAAGCGTGGTCCCAGGGTCCGCAGTGTGCACACCCATGGCGGCTGGTTAGTGGTACAGAATCTTGGGCCCCACCCCGACCTGGTGCATCAGAATCGGTATTTTAAGAGTGTCCCAGGAGTGAAAGTTTGAGAAGCACTGTCCTGTGCTGCTTCCCAGAGGTCCCCAGAGGGATAAAGTTCTGGTGGCCCATAGTGCTGACCTGCTCTACACCATACTTTTAAAAATTTCCTACACTTTGGTGTCTTACTCCCCCTGCCCTCTACCAGTGCTTTCTGGCCGTGCCAAATACACTATGCCGTCTCTAGATCTTCCTGGGGGTACCAACCCAGGACCCATGGCCTCTTTGGGACGAAATAATGGATCTGCTACAAAGCCCAGCCCAGCCCTTCTCAACTGTGCAATGCCAGGCAAGTGACATTCGAGAAAAGCAGTATTTAGTTCTTAGAATTAGTCCGAGGATTAAAATGAGTGGCTTCTGTGAAGAGTTTGCACAGTGCCTGGCACACGGTTGCCCTTCCAAAAACATTGGCTAGGGCTACTCTTCTGCTGCTGCTTCTGAAACCCTCCCAGACTCCTGTGCCCAGTGAGCGTACCAACATCCAGGCCACGCAGGAACAGGGACATGGAGCTCTAGAAAGGGCTCTGGACTCGAGGTGGGAGCAAATGGCTTGGATTCAGCTGTGCTGCCAACTAACTGAACCTCAGTTTCCTTATCTGTGAAAGGGGTATGTCAATACCAACTGGTAGTCCCACAGGCTGCTGGGAAGAAGAAACGAAGCAGTGTGTAGAAACCATTTGGCAGTGAATCTGGTCTGTGGTGGGTGCTCGGCAAATGTCTGTGGGAACAAAAGTAGGAGGGAGAGCAACTCGGAATAAGTCTGCTGGGGTTGGGCACATCTCCCAGCCCAGGGCATGACCCCAGGATGACTCATCACTCTTAAACCGCAAACTGGGGCCTGGCCTTCTGCCCACTGGTGCAGCCTCCCTGCCTGGGTCACCCCAGGGCCACCTTCCCCTGAGCAAACAGGAAGAGTCAACAGGCAGAGAGGCTGGGCCTCTTGCCACTCCGAGTGAGCCTCAAGTCCTTGTTTCATGCCCAGACAGGAGATGGTATTGTTCCACGAACCTAACTCCTTCCCCGGAGAAAGCCAGCCAGAGCCACTGCGGCCCCGTTGTTCCTGGGAGTTGGATAGGCAGGCCTGCTGGGGGGGCTTGACCAGAATGAGGGAGTGTATTGTAAGAGAAGGTGTGTTCTCAAGTGATCGCACCTAGACCAAAGGATGGAAGAGGGGTCTCCCCTGCAGGAGAGAGAAGGCGTGGGCCTGCCGCTCCAAGTACAGCCATCAGCCTTGGCATCTGCGGTAGACTCGCCATGAGAAGCTGCTTTCTTGGAAGGGGCTACGAAACTGAAATGAGACCAGGCATGTTGATAGGTTGCTTTAATTATACAAAAGATTAGTTGTTTACCAGCTTATTTATCTTCACAACCACCCCGTGAAACAGGCTGGACACAGGATCTTATTTGACAAATGAGGGGAACTGAGGCCCAGAGAGGCAAATAATCAGCCTCAGTCACATGCTAGAGGCCAAAGTAGCAGGAGTCCCAGTCACATGAATTCTCCTCCCAGAAAATGGACAATTTAAATGGCAGGAAAAGGAGAGCCTCTGTTTTATTATTATTATTTTTTTTTACAATTGTATTTATGTATTTAGAAAGAGACCTTGTGAGCTGGGGTGGGCAGAGGAGAGGGAAGATCTCAAGCAGACTCCCCACTGAGTGCGGAGCCTGACTTGGGGCTTGATCCCAGGACCCTGAGATCATGACCTGAGCTGAAATCCAGAGTCAGATGCTTAACCGATTGAGCCAACCAGCGCTCTCTCTGCTTTAGTTTTTAAAGTTATTTTAAAAGTAAGAAGAAAGCCTTTTATAGTCACTCTTACAGATACCATTTTCAGTGCTTGTCATTCTTTTCTATAAATGCATATTTCCATCTAATATCATTAGATATTAGAAGGAATTCCTTCAATGTTTCTTATTGTACTGGTCTGCTGGGGATGAATTCTTTCTGCTTTAGCATGTCAGCTTTCATTTACTGAAAGATATTTCTGCTGGGTATAGAATACTAGGTATGTGGTTTTTTTCTTTCACTATTTTAAAGATGTGTCTCTACTGTCTCCCAGCTTACATTCTTTCTGGTGAGGAATCCGCTGCCACTCTTCTTTTTGCTGTTTGGTATACACTGTATCCTTTTTATCTCTGGCTACCTTCAGATGTTCTTTTTATCACACTGGCTTTAAGCAACTCAATTGTCCTTTGCCTTGGTGTTGTTTTCTTCATGTTTCTTGGGCTTGGGCTTCACTGAGCTTCTTGGATCCATGAGTTTACAGTTTTCTTCAAATTTGCAAAAATCCCAGGCATCATCTCTCCACCTTTTTTCTGTTCCTCCCCACGCTCCTGGAGAGACTCCAGTTACACATATATTAGGCTGCTTGAAGGCGTTCCACAGCTCACTGGTGCTTTATTTTAATTTTTCCCAGTTATTTTTCTGTTTCATTTCAGATGGCTTCTCCTGCCATGCCTTCAAGTTCATTGATATTTCACTCTGCAATGTTTAATCTGTTGTTGCCATCACACAGTATATTTTTATTGTAGATGTTGTATTTTCTTTTAAAAAAGATTTATTTTATTTTAGAGAGAGAGAGAGCACAGAGGGTAGGGGCAGAGGGAGAGGGAGAGGGAGAGAGAAACTTCAGCAGACTTTGCCCTGAACATGGAGTCTGATGTGGTGGTCAGTCTCATGACCCTTAGATCACTAACTGTGCCAAAACCAAGAACCGGACAGTTAACCAACTGCACCACCCAGGCAACCCCAGACGTTGTATTTTTTTTTTTTTTTTAATCTCTAGTAGTTCAGTACTTTCTGGGTCTGTTTTTAGAGCTTCTGTGTCTCTCCTTAACATGTTCGTGTTTTTCCCTGTCTTGCACATACAGAATACAGTTTTAAAAAGTCTTAATGTCCGTGTCTACTAATTACATCATCAATGTCACATTGGGGTCTGTTTCTATTGACTGATTTTTCACCCATTTTGGGTTATATTTTCCTGCTTCTTTGCATGCCTGGTAATTCTTTTTTTTTTTTTTTAAAGATTTTATTTATTTATTTGACAGAGAGAGATCACAAGTAGACGGAGAGGAAGGCAGAGAGAGAGAGAGAGAGAGGGAAGCAGGCTTCTTGCTGAGCAGAGAGCCCGATGTGGGACTCGATCCCAGGACCCTGAGATCATGACCCGAGCCGAAGGCAGTGGCTTAACCCACTGAGCCACCCAGGCGCCCCGCATGCCTGGTAATTCTTAAGTTGGATGCCAGATGCTGTGATGGGTACTCTAGATGGGTGCTGGTATTTTTGTTTCCCTTTACATATTCTTGGACTTTGTTCTGGGATGTAGTTAAATTACTTTAATCTTTTTGAGGCTTGCTTTTAGGCTTTGTTAGGTGGTTCTAGAGCCTCTTTTAGCCTAGCGCTAATTTTTCCCCATTGCTGAAACAACACTTTCCAAGGACTCTTTAGATGCCCTGTGTATTATGACATTGCCTGCATCTTGGCTGGTGAGAACACGAACTGCTCCCAGCCCTGGGTGAGCCCCCTGGGTTGGTCAGCCTGCTCATTTTGTTGGCTGTTTTTCCAGGTAACTTCTTTACATGCACACACTCATCAGTGGTCAGCCAAGGTCAGATCTTCAGTGCAGTCTCCCTTCGTAAGTTCCTCCTCGCTCTACAACTCCCTTCTCGTAGGTACTCTGCCGTGATTTCTAGCTACTATGTCCTGCTTGAATTCTTGACTCTCTCTTCACAACTCAGGAAGACCATCAGGCTCTGTGAGGGTTTCCCTCCCTGTGCTCTACCTGGAAATTCTTTCCCCTTGTTTATTTCTCTTCCCTTGGGGATCACATCGTGCACTACTGGCTGACATCTGAAAAGTATTGTTTCATATGTTTTATTCAGGGTTTTAGTTAGGACAGGAGGGTAAGTTTAATCACTGTTTCATAGCTGAAAGCATAAACGCCCATAAGTTTTTTAATTAAAAAATTTTTAATAATGGTAACATGTATCTAACATTAAAATTTAGCACTGAAACCATTTTTAAGTATGTAGTTCAGTGGCCTTAAGTCTCTCTGTCTCAATTTTAACTGGAAAAAAAAAGCTTATTTCTTCTAATAATTACTCAACACTTACTCAGTGCCAGGTATTGAAGTAGACATTATGGTTACACCCATTTTAAAGACACAGAATGTGAAGTTTAGAATAATAACTTGCCAAGGTATCAGGGTAGTTGGTGGTGTGGTTTGGGTTTAGTCCCACAAAGCCAAGAGATGAACTTCACTGAGAAACTGTTCCTCCATCTGAAGGCCTTCGCCTGTCTGGAAGGACTTCCCCTGGAAAGCTATTTCTTGGCTGGGAGCAGGCATTCCAGAAATTAGCCTCTAGTCCATGGTGACAGGGGCCTGTTCACCTGAATAACAGAAGTCCTCTGGGCTCGGGGCCAGACCGATGTCTGAATGGTGGAGTGTCTGTCACCTGTGACCCAGGACAGGGCCAGGTTTGGCACACACATCTGAGAGAGGCTCTGTCCTCGAGGCACTGTGCAGGGCAGGAGTGCACCAGGAGTCAGCTGGCGTGTGGTGCTGGTGGAACCCCGAGACCACAATACACAGTCAGCCACTTGGAGTTAAATGTCAGCTTCATTTGCATCCCTGGCTTATCTTAAATTATAATTACAAATCTTCTGAAATCCCTGTTTAACTTCCTACCAGCTCCAAATGGGCACGTTAGTGGCCATTGATCCAGCCCATCAGGGATTCTTGGCTTCAGGGAGTCGATCCCTTTATGTACATGAATGAAAACAAGACTCTTGTCTCAGAAATACTCTGGCAGCCTCTTTGCAAAGGCGGTGGGGCATTCACTCCCACCTTTCACAAGAAAACCCTAGAAGCGCAATTCCTTTGTACGGTTTCAGTTTGTGTCAAATGCACTTTAAGAATCACAAGTGGGTTCTTCTTAGTTATTTCCCACTAGCGACCCATGAAGCTTGGAGTGTTTTATAGGTGCTCCTCTTACTAACAGGCGTATGAAGGCCAAGGGACAATCACCCTCACAGACTCTCCATCCAGTGGGGGCAGCGCAGAGGCCACACACCCCCACCCACCCTGTTCATCTGTTCTCCCGTGAGTCTCTCTTTGCCTGGAGGTGCACTGTCCCGTTTCATTCTCCTGGCTTGTTCTTTAGTTTCTAAACAATCCACAGTTTAACAAGAAAACAAATTTTCATTTTACAGGTAGTATTTAAATTCAGTAAACTATCTCAGGCATGAACTAAAAATCTGTACTTTCAAAGTGAAACCCCCACACCTCACAGTTTATACTTGGTTTTCTTTCGCATTTAGACACAAAATCAAAATTGCGAGTGCCCACATGGAATGAGCTCACTCAAGGTCTGTGTAGTCATTATGTCCAATTTCTGTTCAAAGGCAAGCATCTGGGAAACATGGTGTTGGAAACAGAGCTGTGCCCCAAGAAAACTTGGATTACTTCAAGCCATCAGGAAGTGAACCTCAAAAGGAAACTGCCAGCCCCTCCACCTGTCCCTGAAGGTGACCCCAGAACTGGGGGTTCTTTAAATGAACTCCATGTAGAAAACTTTTTTTTTTACTTTTTTTTAAATAATTTTTTAAATTTTTATATAAACATATAATTTATTATTAACCCCAGGGGTACAGGTCTGTGAATCACCAGGTTTACACACTTCACAGCACTCACCATAGCACATACCCTCCCCAATGTCCATAACCCCACCACCCTCTCCCTACCCTCCTCCCCCTGGCTACCCTCAGTTTGTTTTGTGACATTAAGAGTCTCTTATGGTTTGTCTCCCTCCCGATTCCATCTTTTTTCATTTATTCTTTTCCTACCCCCAACCTCCCCATGTTGCATCTCCACTCCCTCATATCAGGGAGATCATATGATAGTTGTCTTTCTCCGATTGACTTATGTCACTAAGCATAATACCCTCTAGTTCCCTCCATATCGTCGCAAATGGCAAGATTTCATTTCTTTTGATGGCTGCATAGTATTCCATTGTATATATGTACCACATCTTCTTTATCCATTCATCTGTTGATGGACATCTAGGTTCTTTCCATAGTTTGGCTATTGTAGACATTGCTGCTATAAACATCTGGGTGCACGTGCCCCTTTGGATAACTGCATTTGTATCTTTAGGGTAAATACCCAGTAGTGCAATTGCTGGGTCGTAGTAGCTCTATTTTCAACTTTTTGAGGAACCTCCATGCTGTTTTCCAGAGTGGTTGCACCAGCTTGCATTCCCACCAACAGTGTAGGAGGGTTCCCCTTTCTCCACATCATTGCCAGCATCTGTCATTTCCTGACATGTTAATTTTAGCCATTCTGCCTGGTGTGATGCGCTATCTCATTGTGGTTTTGATTTGTATTTCCCTGATGCCAGGTGATTTGGAGCACTTTTTCATGTGTCTGTTGGCCATCTGGATGTCTTCTTTGCAGAAATGTCTGCTCATGTCCTCTGCCCATTTCTTGATTGGATTATTTGTTCTTTGGGTGTTGAGTTTGCTGAGCCCTTTATAGATTTTGGATACTAGTCCTTTATCTGATATGTCATTTGCAAATATCTTCTCCCATTCTGTCAGTTGCCTTTTGGTTTTGTTAACTGTTTCCTTTGCTGTGCAGAAGCTTTTGATCTTGATGAAATCCCAATAGTTCATTTTTGCCCTTGCTTCCCTTGCCTTTGGCGATGTTTCTAGGAAGAAGTTGCTGCAGCTGAGGTCGAAGAGGTTGCTGCCTGTGTTCTCCTCAAGGATTTTGATGGATTCCTTTCTCACATTGAGGTCCTTCATCCATTTTGAGTCTATTTTCGTGTGTGGTGTAAGGAAATGGTTCAGTTTCACTTTTCTGCATGTGGCTGTCCAATTTTCCCAGCACCATTTGTTGAAGAGACTGTCTTTTTAGAAAACTATTTATATTAAAGGATACGTAATAAAAATGCACTAATTTTAAGATAACATCTATCTTATTAAAACTTGACCAGAACTGCAGTAGTTGTGTAGAATTAGACCAAAAAACTGTCTCTGAGGGGAACTTACCATCAATAATGGTTAGTATGGTAGACTCACGGTGCCAATAAAAAGCAGATCAACTTTAGTATATATCACTATTGTTTTAAAACTTGCCACTGATGAAATGCCACCTGATTGTGGACACCTGAGTAGGGGTACACCACCCCCAAGAGCTGCCCTTTTAATTTTGCCATCAAAACTCACAAGCTTTTTTGGTTTGAAGGGCGGAGGTAGCCAGTATTGCTAAGGATTCGGGGCTGCGAGTGGAAATACAACCATTGGGCAGGAAGACGTGGCAAAATGTCAAAAGGCCATATCCCTTAATCTAGAAATTTTGCTTCAAGGATATTAGTCTAAAAAGATAGTGTATCTGGGGATTGAGCAGGAAAGATGCTCAACACAGTATTACTGAGAATAAAGACGCTGGAAGCAAATTGGTTGAATAAATCTCAGTACATCCATGCATTTCCAGTATGTGGCAGCCAGGCTTAAAGCGTTGTGTAAGATATTTAATGGTATGGGAAACTTGTCATAACATATTCTTAAGTGAAGCAATCAGATGATAAAACACAATGCATTATATTTCCCTTTTAAAAGAAATCAGAATATGCATATTATTAGTACATGCCACCCACTTCCCAGCTGGAACACAAAATAAGTTTACGTTTTCTTTTCTATCCAAATTAGGGTTCCAAATCTCTGCCCCAAAGATCAAGGGAAATCCATTCTTCCAGCTCCCATCCAAGGGCATTCTGGGAAGTGTGGGCCATGCTTGACGGTTTCACAAATCTGACCTGCTTCTTCTTCCCTTAGCATCCTTGCTTTGCAGCCGTGCTGCTCAAAAGCCCTGCGGGTCACCTTCAGCAGTTGTTTTGGGAAGTAGCTCTCTTTCCTGGCCACTGGCTCCAAGCAGGCTCCCTTCCTTACCTGTCCCAGCTGCCTAAACCCAAGCTCAGGTGTATAGCAAACTTCTGCGGAATGCTTGGGGTGATATCCCAGGGTCAAATGCAGTGAATGCCTTGGTAGCTGAGGGCTCTACTTCCCTTCAAGGAAACCCCCGCCCCCCAATCACCCAACCACAGACGCACACCCCATGTACATTCAGGCACACAGGGCTTGATCTGACCTCTCTGACCAAAAAAAAAAAAAAAAAAAAAAGCAAAAACAGTAGGTGTCAGCGCAATTCCCAAAGCCAGTCAGTGAACATAACTAAATAATGCAACGTAAGGAAAACCAATGGTCCCGCCCAAATTGTCATTCAGATAAAAATCGTTTCTCCAACTCGTCAAAGGCACAGTCAGGCTGCATAATATCCCTGTCTCCATTAGAAACTATGCCATACCAGACAGCCACCGTCCTGCCTCCTGCCATTTCTCTTTCAGTTTGCCCGTTAAGTCCTTTACATGTGAGTCACTAAAGACCCCAGTCTGGGACTTTTTCGAAAAACATTAGAAATCTGCTCTAAGGGAGAAATGATATCTCCACTTCCAGAAATGAAAAATTGTGAACACGTTTCAAATGTTGTTCCTGCAGTTATAGGCTTCCACAAGGAAGGGGGCCACCCCAGCAGTCACCCTATTACCAGTGTGTGTGCACAAGTGTGTGTGTGTCCCTGTGTGTGCATGGGTTTTGTGTTGCATGGAAAACTGGTAGCATGTACAAAATCACAAATCATCGCCAAATTGAAGTGAAGAAGTTATGGGCAATGTTAATTTCCTCTTAATTGTCTTTTAGGTCTCTTTTGCTCGAATTTTAAGATTAGTTTGAAAAGGGGAGAAAGCACAAAGTGCACATTCAAAGCAGGGCTTTTTGTTGGTTTTAAGCCCTTAATATTTTATTTTCTCTTCCCTCCATCTTTCTTCTAAAAACCAAAGCCCCGCATGTCTGATTAATTAAGGTTTTCAGCTAATCAGGTTTTATTAGGTGTTTTACAAGTTTTCTAGACAATGTCCTATAAGCTGGTCTGATGCAAAAAGGGCACACGGGTCCTGTCTAATCACAGAGAGGAGCCCAATGAACAGAGCAGACTGAACAGGAAAGGTGTTTGTGTGAATCAGTGTGATCTGGAATCGGGAGAGTTTGTTTTAAAAAACGTCCATTTTAGCAAACAGTGAACTGAAATTAGTAATATTTATTTAAAACCCTACAGTGAGTTTTGAAACCACAGGGGCACCTTGATTATCTTGTCTGTAGCTCACTTTTTGGACTCAAATCTGATTTTTAAAAAGTATTCATTTTAATTTTAAAACTTTAAAGCAATTGTTTTTCTCAGTGCTTGAGCAGTTTCCCATCTGTCAGGTGGCAAATGGGCTGGTGCTTTTTAAAACAGTCTTTTATTTCAAATTACCAAAGTAATACATATTCATTGATGAAAATATGATAAATACAGAAGAGCTCAAAGAAAAACAATCATCCATAATCTCACCATGTTCATGAAAAAGCTGCTCATTTGAGGCATTTACTTCTAGCCTAATACACACACACAAACACACACGTACCCAATATACGTACAGACTTAGCCCCAGGAAAGCACACACTTCCAGGTGTACACGATAACCAGGTCGTCCCGACACACGGCTTTGTAGAATGTCATACATGTATCTTTAGAGATTCTTTTTTGTTTTTTTTTTTTGGGGGGGGGGTTTGGCTGCATTTTTCTCTGTCATATTGTTGGATATTTACGTGATATCTAATTCCTTGCGAGCATAAAGACTACATCAGCATACATTTTTGTTGTCTATTCCTTATGAATAATCTCCTTAAAGTAGAATTGCTAAAGCAAAGAAAGTGTGTATTTTCGAGGTTTTTGAGCCGTCTCGATAAATATCGGTCTGGACAAGTCGTACTCATGGGTGCTTCTTCAAGCCCAAGGGGAGAGTATTCGTTCCCCCCCGCCCCGCCCCACCGTGGGTATACCAGTATTTTTAAAGACATCTTAATATCTTGGGCTAGTGGGCTAAACTTTTCCTTTTTAAAGATTTTATTTATTTGAAAGAGAGACTGGGATGCAGCTTAAAAATGTGGACTTCTTTATAAGTGTGCCTGTGATAAAGACAATATAATAAAATAATGAAAACATAACAAAAATGTAAAATACATTAGTGTATTTATTTATATAATTTATTATACCTGATACAATATACGTTTATTTATTGTAGTCTCTAAAATAGAATGTAACAAAAAGGGCTGCCTCACTGTAATCTTCCCACAGAACAATTTATGTTCATAAACATCATTCTCACTGTAGGTGGAAACTTTGTAAGAGATGTGGGTAATAGAAGGGGGTATCTGAGAGTTGAGGGTTGGCCCGGAGCTCCTCCCCATCATCTCTGAATCAGGAATTGATGAAACCATTCCTAACCCCTGGGGCAAACAGCACTCAGCCTCTGTTGCCCATGGGGTCACCTGGGGAGTTTTATTTATTTATTTATTTTTAAAAGTTTTTCTTTATTTATTTCACAGATAGAGATAGGCAGAGAGGCAGGCAGAGAGAGGAGGAAGCAGGCTCCCCGCTGAGCAGAAAGCCCAATGTAGGGCTCCATCCCAGGACCCTGAGATCATGACCCAGAGGCTTTAACCCTCTGAGCCACCCAGGTGCACCACCTGGGGAGTTTTTAAAAATGCTCATGCCCCAGGTGATTTGAATGTGCTGTCAAGGTTCAGAAGCGCTGATCCAGGACAGGTGTTTGTCCTGGTAAGAGAGGTGATGGTAAGAGAGGGAGGGGCCCCTCATTGAAAGGGGCCAGTGGAGGCCTATCTATGTATGTTGTATGGGTTCTTTGGGTCCTTTGCAGAGAGGGCCTGGTCACAAGATCTCAATCTGTTAGGTACACGGTGGCCACGTCCCATGCTTATAGGGTCTTCTACGGATGATGCCAAAGGGATGGAAGAAATGGAAATAGTTATTCTCTTAAACGACTGAGAATATAGGGAGAGTTTTAAAACACGGAAGTTCTTCAAAGCCGATGTGAGTCAATCAACATTTAAAAATCCAGTTGCCTTTCTTTTTAGAGTGTTCTTGGAGAAACTCCAAAATTTTGATTCTGTGCTGTGATCTGGCTGGCCCTCCTCAGGGAGCTACTTTTCTGAAATCACTGCTGTGGAGGAGCCTAGACAGGAGTCTGGACTCTCCGAGCCAGTGCAGGGCACAGGGGATCTGTGTGGGAGGCCAGGGTCTTCGGACCATCTGCTTTGGTCATCAAGGACACCTGCTGAGGGAAGAAGGAGGGAAAGATAAACTCTGCTGACAGTCACTTATTGGGGGCCTGAAAAACAACGGGAGGCACGGAGATCACGGGTCCTGATGACAGCGTGGCGCAGGCCAGGAAGCGTGTGCTGGCGGTGGCTGTCCAGGGACAAGATGTCGGAAGACCTTGGGACATCTCGGGACGTGCCCAGCTTTCATGTCCTCCTCGGAAAACTGGGGAAGGGGTCCAAAATAGCTGGTACCCAAGGCCTCCTCTAGCTCAGACATTCCAGGAGCTGGTAAGTTGGAAGTGTAGGTTACTGACCGGCTCCGAGAGGGAGAAGAAAGAAGACCTCTTTGAGGGAATTGTGTTCAGGAGGGTTGGGAGAAGAACAGCAAAAGAAGAGTTGAGTGATTCTTCAGGAAACAAGGGGGTCTCAGGACAGAAGCGAGCCTGGGCCCTCAGTTTGTCCTCTGACCTGGATGCTGCCATTCAGATTATGAGGCAGAAAATGGCTGTGGTGCCAGCTTCTTCCCAGTTTCGTGGGGACTTGCCGTTACCATGGTGATGGCTAGGTGGTGTGATGTGTGGCTTTGTGCTGAGACCACCGCCTTCTTTGTTCTCGTCCCAACTATAGGTACTACCTCCCGGGCTATAAGAAAGAGTCCAAGTAGGGGATTTCCGAGTTTGTTTGACTCACCTCAGGAGCAAATCTCTTTTCCCTCCTGCTATTGCTTCTATCCTCCAGGAATTAAGTTTCCTGATTAGAAGTTCTGAGGCACTTGGGCCCTATTTTCTTGAAGGCAGCAGAGAACAAAATCTGAAATATAAAACCCACTAGATGAGAAGAGAATAAAGCTTGGTTGGTCCCTTTGTTCTGTCTCACTAGCAAGAGATACTTTACGGGAAAGACACAGCAGCTGCCTTCAGTGATGTCTGTCTCTAAAGGTTAGGGATATGAGCCTCTTTGACTTGCCCCTTCACAACTCTTTCTGGCTCCATCATTCATGTGAGCTCCTCTAAGTCCTTCTGGAACTTATTTACCCTTTCAGCCTTTCTTGGATTCCAAATGATAGAGGCAACCCCTGAGATGAGCCCTCATCCATCAGCTGTAGACTCCAATTGTGAAGTAATGTTCTCTGTAGAAAGTTCTCTGCTGGGGTTCTTTCCTTGGATCTGCCTCCAAAAAGCTATGACCCTGAGCAAAGTCCTTCAATCTCTCTGAATCTAGGTTTCCTATTCTAGAAAACAAAAGGAGGAGCATCGGACAACCCCTACTTCATGGGGTGGTTGTATTTTGAGGGAAGAATGGTGTTCTCTATTCATCGTTGTGTCCCTGGAGCCCAGCACACAGTCCCTGACACATCACAAGAATTCAGTGACTGTCTGTCAAATGGAAGAGGTAAAAGGAAATGACACTAGTGGTGATATTTCTGTCCCAGTTGGAACTCTTGGTGGCAAATGACAGAAACCAACTTAAACTAGCTGAAGGAGACACAGGACGTTTCCATCTCACATGCCTGGGAAGTCCAGGGGTAAAATTTGTTTCAGTCACGACCAGATTCCAAAGACTCTAGGAAGCTAGGAGAGCACAGACCGTTGGAGCAAAAACTAATCTTGCTTGTTGGGGCTCATACCTTTGCAGGGAAGGAAAGTGTCAAAAGATGTCTGGATTTCTCATCCTGCCTGCCCTTTCTGTGTTAACTGACCTTGGGTGAGTCACTTTTTTCGAAGTCCTGGCTGTCAACTCTCGAAGATGGGGATAAGAATATTTGCTCTCCGTAAGGTGGTTGAAAAAGCTCCAAAAAAGGTAAGAATGTGAATTTTTCTACTAGCCTTAAAATGTAATTTAAATCCAAGGTAGGGGGCATGAAGCCTAATTTGCTTTGCAAGAAATCATTTTAGGAAGCATGTCCAGAGCCCTTCTTTATGTAAGCCTGCATCTGAGCTGACTTAGACCTGCTAGTGAGAGCTTTACGTGGATTATCTCACTTAATCCTTACCTCATTCTATGCGGTAAGGCACTGCGGTTAGTTCCATTTTAAAGATGAGGACACCGAGGTTCTATGCACGCAGGGAACTCACCAAGGAACACAGAAGTAGGTGGTAGAGACAGGACACGGATCCTGGGGTCTGACTGAGGATGCTGTGTGTACCACACCTGGGGATGTCCTATCCCTGTTCTCAAGGTTCTCTGTGCCCATCATAGCACGTTGGTGCTGGAAGTGACTCAGAGAGGGCAGAAGCCCCTTCCCCCTCTTACTGAGGCCCAACAGAGCCAGGACCTCGGCCCAGCTTTCTGACCTCTGTTCTGCATCTGCCAGAGCTTCCAAGAGGAAGTCCCAGAAGTGCCAACCAAAGGCATTAATTGCAAGAGAGTCCCAGAACTGCTGCAGAAGCTGGAGAACCAGTCTGGGGTCCCTCCTCCGCTGCCCAGCACCGGACATGACAGTTGGTAGCACCAGACCCAACTCCAAACCCACCCCCACCTCGCCCACCCAGACCCTGTCACTCTGTCTTCCCGTAGAGAGTACTGTTCCCACCTCCCAACCTGGCCCGCCCTGGATTCAGCATCTCACTAGGGACAAGGGACAAGTGGAATATATGTCACATGCCCATGTCCTGGCGGCAAGGAGGCCGCAAAGGCAAGCATCTGGCAATTTTAGCTTTTGTAGTAAGAGCAGCATTCCTTCCTCCCAGTACTCAACAAAGGGTGGGGGAGGTTCCCAGACCATGAAAGGGGAGATAGATATCTGATGGGCAAAACTAGCATTCTTGGGATTCTGGATAAGAGTAAACGGGGTCTCAGGACAGGCCAGTTGGCTGCCCAACTCCCACCCGAGGAGCTGAAGAGCAAATGGCATCTGCCCCTTTCCTGCCTCCCTGGGGCGCAGAACACGCTCTTCACGAACTGCTCTGAAGCTTGTTCTCAGCTCTCCGCTTCTCCACCAAGGTGGTCTGCAGCCTCTGTCCTGGGTCGCATTTGCTGTGTCCTGTTGTACCATACATAAAAGTAGGTGACATGGACATTTAGGGAGCAGAGCCCCACACTCTGTCAGTCGCCCCAAGTCGTGAAGGGGAGAATGAGTTTGGTGTCTGGACCCTCTGTCTGTGGGCAGCTGGCGGAGGGCAGACTGCCTGTCTGTGTCTTTCTTCTCAAGCCCTCCTCCGCTGCCCCCAGCCCTGACCCCTAAGGCAGCCAGGCGTGTCTTGGAAAGGAAAAGGCAGAGGCTCCCTGGGCTTGAGCAGTGACTTTTCCAGGGACCTTCGAGGATGGAGCAAACAGCAGCTGTTGCTGGGTCAAGAACTCTTCCCGCCGGATGAGCCAGTCTTTTGACTGTAGGGGCACAGGTCCTGGGTGACAACCTGGGACAGCAGAGAGTTTCTCGCTCCTTTAAAAGAGATGGACTTTGGGTTTCTTTGATTTGAATATTTTAAATAGATTTGTTTGTGGGGTATTTATGTTAGAGGGCGTCTCCTTTGCTGCTATCACAATGTGACTACCCCATGCTGTAAATGGGCAAACTCAGCAGAGCGGACAAACGACCACCCCATCCCTCCCCGCCCCAGGTCATGAGGCTGGTTCCCAGTGGTGCAAGGATGGGGACCCAGGTTGTCGGACTCCTGGGTCAGAGTTATTCTAGACCAAAGACTTTGAGTCAGAGGACCCTTAAGTTCTCTCTCTCTCTCTCTCTCTCTTTTTTTTTAAAGATTTTATTTATTTGACAGATCGAGATCAAAAGTAGGCAGAGAGGCAGGCAGGGGAGGAGGTGAGGGGGAAGAAGGCTCCCCGCTGAGCAGAGAGCCTGATGGGGGGCTCAATCCCAGGACCCTGGGATCAAGACCTGAGGCGAAGGCAGAGGCTTTAACCCACTGAGCCACCCAGGCACCCTAAGTTCTCATTTTTTTTTTAAAGATTTTATTTATTTATTTGACAGAGAGAGATCACAAGTAGGCAGAGAGGCAGGCAGAGAGAGAGAGGAAGGGAAGCAGGCTTCCTGCTGAGCAGCGAGCCCGATGCGGGACTCGATCCCAGGACTCTGGGATCATGACCTGAGCCGAAGGCAGCGGCTTAACCCACTGAGCCACCCAGGCGCCCCTAAGTTCTCATTTTTTAAGCAAGGAAACTATGGCCTAGATTGGTGAAATGACTTGGCAATATTCGCACAGGTAGTTCGTGGCTGAATGGGGGTCCAGAACAGGCACAGAGCATGACTTTGAGAATCGAATGAAACCAGGTTAAAGTTCTACCTTTGCCTCTGTCCCAACCAACACACCCCTGAAAATGGGCACAGTCAGTTCCATTTCATAACATTGCTTACACAATTGAATGAAATAAAAACATTAAGCCATTAAAGCGGCAGTTAGCACAGAATAGGGATGTAATCCATGCTGCGTCCTCTCTTCCCATCCCGGCTGGATTCCTAGTCCAGTGCTCCTGCTGCCGCCTTGGCGTGACTGCTCCTGATAGAGATTCTGCTGGTCTTCTGTCCCGTGGGGGTCAGGCTGGCCAACCCCCTCGTTAACCACAATGACTTTGATTAAGTGCCAGCCTGTAATCCTAAAAGGGTCACATTATTAGGACCTCATAGAATTCCCCACGGCAATCTAGGACACCATCCTCCGGACGGCCAGATTATAGAGATTTCCTTCTCGCATCTCATGCGCCACGATTTTATAAGCAGTGATTGTCATCTCGTTTTTTTCCAACTTCTCATTTCCAAGGATTATTTATGCAGACATCCTGCAAATCTGTGTCCCCTGCATTCCCAGGGTGGTGCCTGGAATGACTGTCCCTTCTCTCTCCCTCCCATCCCCAAGTTTTGGCTCTGTGATATCTCATTATATTCTAAAGAGCTATCCACGAGGCAGGACACCACGGATGAATTAAATCGGCTTCTGTGGCAACACTGCTCTTAAGCAAAATATATTGATCGCTGAAGCTTTGGACCCACTTTAATCAAGTAATCTAAACAGGGCTTAAGCTTCAAAAGCCGAGCGATATGCCCGGCTTCAAAGTGCTTACTTACACTGAATTAATTTATCCGGGTTGTACTAATGCTCCCCACAGCCCTGTGGATTAGAATGTTAGAGGTTGTAGTCAGGGCTCTGATCGTCTCCCCGAAGCCCGGCCTCTATTGATTATCATGAAAAAGACACAAAGAGAAGTGGGGTACAGGGGAGGAGGGAACAGAGGGATTGGATCTGATTAAGACTAAGCCCTCCCTGTCCACCGGTGGCCCGGGGTCCTGATGGCTCGCCCCAGGGGCTCCCAGGGCTGGTTTTGGGGATGGGATGGGGAGGAAGTAGGGTCTGTGTGTGAATGGGGTTACATTAGTGGGAGAATTGCTGCAGAATGTTCCAGCTGTGACTCTGAGTGGCAGCCAGAGGGATGGCTTGTGTGTGTGTGTGTGTGTGTGTGTGTGCACGTGTGGTGGAGAGGGAAGGAGACTAGACATCTGCTCTTCTAGAGACCAACCTGCCAATTCCCACCCTGCTGGTAGTTACTTCTCCCTGCTGATCCCGTCCAGGAACTAATTATCCTTGACCTCAATACTGGCTTTTGAGTGAGGCCCTAACCACATCCCCGATCTGGAGCCTGTGACCTTGTTACTCATTCATTCAACAGTTTTTTGAGAGCTTGCTAAGTGCCAGACATTATTTTAGGTCCTAAGTTTACAATAGTGACCAGGATAGACAAGACTCCTTCTCCTCATGGAATTCATTTTCCAGTGGGGTGGATGGGACCAGACTAACATCCTGTCTTTTTCCTTATGATGGCCTAAAGGTGACATGTACTCTAGAGGAAGGGAGAAGGGACAGGGAGTGTGTCAGCAGGTATATGTGTAGGTGGTGGTGTTGGTGTGAATTCAATTTTAAGTCCAGTGGTCCTCATCGGGAAGGGCACCTTTGAGTAAAGACCTGAAGGAGATGTGGGAAGGAGGCACCATAGACTTCTGTGGGAAAAGTGCTCAAGGCAAAAGAAAAAGCATGTACAAAGGCCCTGAGGTAGAGCTTGCCTGCCATGTTCGAGGGGCAATGAGGGGGCCAATATAGCTGGGACAGCATAGGCAGAAGCAAGAGTAGGATGACATGAAGTCAGAGACGATGGATACAAGGGCCAGATAGAGGCCAAGGTCAGCCAGTGTATTTAGTTCCCTGGTTCAGTGATGGACCAGTGACAAGAACCATGAAGAGTATGTCCTGAGGAGACAGCAGCATCTTGTCACCATGTGGAGAACGAGGACAAAGCCAGAATAGAGGACAGTGGAGCCCAGAGATGGGTGATGTTGTCCGAGTCTCTCCTCCTACTGAGCCTGAAAACTTCACAACACTTGGATTTTTTCAATTCATGGGAGCCAATAGATCTTCCTTTTTGCCTAAACCATTTTGAATTGTTTTTTGCTTCTAAACTTTAAAGCCATGAAATTCCTACTTCTTGACACTATAACATCCATTTTCTTTCTGTATCATGCTGGGGGGCCCAGTCTGGCTCACCTTTCTCTTTAGAAGTAGGAAGGACCTTATGGCTCCTGGGTGGCTCAGTGGGTTAAGCCTCTGCCTTTGGCTCAGGTCATGATCTCAGGTTCCTGGAATCGAGCCCTGCATTGGGCCCTCTGCTCGGCGGGAAGCCTGCTTTCCTCCCTCTCTCTGCCTGCCTCTATGCCTACTTGTAATCTCTGTCGGTCAAGTAAATAAAATCTTAAAAAAAAAAAAAAAAAAAGAAGTAGGACAGACCTTTGTGTCTCACTGCAGGGGACTATGAGAGGGTACCTCCTCCCACCAGGGACTTGCCCTGCTCTCTTCCTTTTACTCTCTCTGCCGCTAGAGGGCCCCTGGGCTAGCAGGGGTGGGGGATGGCAGCACTCAGAACCCCTCACCAAAGTCCACTTTCCTTCCTTCCACTCAACAGCACCTTCAGTTTGTGCTGTTGGCCTTCTCCTACCTGTATTAGCACTAACAAAGGACCTAATATGTGCCAGATTTTACATACGTTGAGTTTCTACATATGCGATTACATTTTTGCAATTTTTGTACCTTGAGGAGCTCGCTCTGATATTCACCCAATGTGACTGTGATGGTGGACAGTCCAGCCTCCAGTTCTCATGGTTGGTGCCCAAGCCACACAGGCAGCTAAAGCTTTCAGATATGACTCTTGGAGGTTATTGTCTCCTTGTATCTCTGGGGTTGGTGGGGGCCTCCCTGTCCTTAGATATCCAGATTAAATGGATCCAAATGCTGCTCTGTGGGTGGTCACAGACAACCAGGCTTTCTCCAGTCTCTTGGGGGTTTTGTGGAGAGCAGAGGTGATGGCTTACATTTCCCTATTCTCCCCTGGCTCCAAGATCCTCTGAATTACCAATCACATTGCCCAGGTGTGGACACCCCGCCCCCCATAATTAACACAAGGCATTGGTGTGTAGAAGACTTTACTGAAAGGGTAGAGCAGTGGAGTAGGGCTACATCACAGTAGCAGGTAAAAAGAAATCAAATATTACACCTCCCTCTGTATTTATTTACTTGGCCCTTTCCAACAAGAAGACCCTGCCTTTTGCCCTTTGCCATCCCAGCCATGTTGCTATGCCGTCTCTCTTCTTCTAAACTGCTCACTTACTCCTCGATTTTCAGGTTCACTCTCCTTTCTCATCCCCCTTTCCTCTCATTCTTTCCCTCCCCACCATCCAACCTGATTCCCACCCTCTTCTGCAAAGAAAAGAAATTTGTTCTCTATTTCTCAGCTCTGGCCTTAATGTGCTCACTTATCAAGGGGACCAGCCCCATGGGTCCCTCTTCTGAGCAGCACAGAGGAAACAGCTTGACTGCATGGTCCTCCCTTCCTCCCAGCTACCTCAGTCTCTGCTAGGGGTGGGGTGGATCTGTGGTCAGTTCTCCAGGGTTGTTTCTGAATAATTCTATCACCTGCTAGAGGCAGAAGAAGCCACTGTGCCCAGCCTCGGTTTCAAGACGAAAACTTCTCTTTATTAAATCACCCATTTTACTGGTGACAAAAACGAATGCTCCATGAGGTGAGGTGAATCAGTCACTTGTCCAGTCCGGCACCACTAGTCCCCAGGAGACAGAGGATTTGGATCCAGGTGTGATGATGACAAAGTTATGCCATTTTTACAACAGCATGATGAATTCCATCAAAATCACGTTGTTACATCTACCGAGACCCATCCCTTCACATTCCCTGAGTGCTTCCTATGCTGGGAAGGTGGTGGCGGGGGGTCCGAGGATGGACAATAAAGGGTCCCTTCCCAGAATGAATTCTTCATCTCATAGGGAGACAGGCCAGAGGGCCCATGAATTAAGAGTGAAGATTCAGGAAGTTCAAGGAAAACGAAGAAAATGACTCCAAAAACTCTTTACCAATCTATTAAGGAATCAGGATAACAGTGGTTACCCACGGCAGGTTACTTACCTCCTCTGTACTTCGCATTTTTAACAGCTGCAATATGAAGATAATAACCGTACCTCTCTTACAGGCTTCCTGGGGGCTAAGGGAATTCACTTCATGTAATACAGTGCCGGGCACATAGCAGACACTCCGTGAATGCTAGTATTGTTATTAAATAATGAATGCCATGCTTGGCCAACAATTATTTTACTTGATAAATATCACTAGCCCTGGCTGGCGGTGGAGGAAGTTGAAGCTCAGGGGTGAGGGGATGTCCTTCACATCGTGGAGCCATTTTTGGCAGAGGAGGTCAGAAAACGCAGGTCTTGGGATGGTTGGGGTTGTTCTCTTCCCAGTGTGTCCAACTGACAGTTGGGCATGCAGGACAGACAGCTAGGCAGGCTTATAGAAAAGGTGGGACTGATGGGGGATGGAGCAGATTGGATCTAAGAATGGATGGTAAAGAAGGTTCATGTGACAAAAACCACTAGTTGTCCACCAAAATCTGTTCTCATCTTCCATGGTGACAGTGTTGAAGATGGATGCATGCTGCCCACTTAGGGACTACATTTCCCATCTTGCCTTGTGGCGAGGGGTGGTGGCCATGTTGAAATGTTCTCCTTGGAGGAATGTGAGTGGAAGAAAGTGATCCCCTCCCAGGCTGGTGCTGTAGGACCTGGGGTGTACCTCTTCCATGTTCTTTCCCCCTTTTGTGCTTCTCAGACTACTTGTGTTGAAGAACTGGATTTCTACACCACCACACCCTCAATCTACAGCCAACCAAAATTTTTGTTCTACAATCTGCTCAGTGAGAGGTTTACTAGTTGTGCATATACTAAGATGTCATGGAAATGTCAAACTGCAGTAAAGTTTCCTAAAGCTTATTCTCGATGTCATGACTCAATTCGTGGTTTGGCTACCGAGAAGTTTGCATGCTTGAACTTTCTGCAGACCATACTTTAAGGAGCACTGCTCTTGGGGAGACAGAGACAGACCCTGGTACTTTCCATGATGGCTGCATGGAAAACAGTGGCCTATTGGCCTGGAACATTCAAATGCGACAGTTAGATAAAAGAAGAAATTTACAAATCCATGTTCTTAAGCCACTGCACCTTAGGATTGCTTTCTTAGGGAGGTGTGTTTTATCCTAATATAGATGGGTCATGCCATCTATTAAAAGGAAGGGTGGGCTTTCACACCAGGAGAAGTGATCCCTTGATGCCCATGCTGTGGATAGACTGGGTCCAGCTGTGGGGACATTACCATACCTCTGTGTGACATTCCTGAGCAAAACTGTGCCTGTATACCAAAGGATGATCCAAGAACCCCTGGTTCCCTGCCAGCAGCCCCCTTGCTTGATGTCTTACAAATTATAGGCTCTTAGTATGCCTTGGAATGATTTGGATCCAAGTAAATCCATGTTCTAAGGCTCAAACGGAATCATAGGTATTGAAGTGCTTTGAAAGAAGCATGGTAAGCAAAGTTTAGCTCATAAAGCAGCTGGAGACCAGAAAGGATTGAGGTAAGGATTTAGGGACCCACAGGCAGATCTCCAAGAGCTCTGAGAGACCCTAAGGGGCACTGAGCCGGATCTAAACCTGGAAGTGAAACCAAAATGCTTTTGATGCCGGGAGTCACACTGTCTCCTGATGAGTGGCCTCTGGCAGGTCACCTAGCATCCTCCCTGTGAAGGAAGATTGTTATAACAACATTGCAGGATCAGTGTGAAGGTCTGGGAGAAGGTAGGTGTGAAAAGACCGGAGGGCACCTGTGTGCCAGCCAGGGCCTGGTAGGGGACAGATGCCGCATTAGAGCTGAGTGATTTGAGAGAGTGTTATAAAGAGCAGCTTTCAAAGGTGTGGCAGGGACGGGGGCCTCACAAGGGGCCGTGAGTACCTGGCTAGCAATGGTGTGTACAGAGTGGGGAAGGAGGCATTACCTCCCCAGGCCTGAACGGGAGTGGAGGAGGCAGTTAGGAGAATCTAGAAGCCTTGTTACATCTGGGTGGCGTGACAGAGACAACCATCCAATGGAAATGGCCACCAGCGCCAAGACGGATACCGCCCCCCAGGGGGTTCTATAGGGAGTGAGCTGGGGAATCTATTCCCTGACCTTCCTCTTCCCACCCTCCTAAATCCTGCTGCTGCCTCCCACTGGCCAGGCTCTGATGGAAGGCAGGGGAAAGGGGGTCCCTGATGCCCATTGGCCTGCAGGACTCAGAGGAAGATGGAGAAGCAGGAGAAAAGACCCGCGGGTCCAGGGACTCTATCCCCCACGCCCCCAGATGACGCTGCCCCACTTACAATGCCGCTTTAAAAGGCGGGGTTATCGTCTCTGGCTGTAACCATTAATGAGAAGGCCACAGGCGTCTTCCAAGGCCCCACTTAGCTGAAGATCGGACTTCCTGGATGCCAGGCCCGTGGGTCTGTTCCCACCTCGAGCAGAGTGTAAGCAAATGGTTCTTTCTGTGTTGGCTTCTCGCCAGATCTTTTTCTACCCCTTTATTCGCTCTTCTCTGTTGTCCTTGCCTAAGAAGCCACCATCTGGCCACAACCTGCCCGAGGAAGGGATTGGTGAGTCGAGGACCTGCGGTTGGGCCCCTGCTGCCTCACGAGGTGATTAGGGACTGCTTGTCAGCAGATGCAGCTCAGTGGCGTTTTAATATCCAAATGTCCCCCCCCCCACGCCGCGAGGAAGGCTGCGGCCTATTGAAGGCATTTCACACAGAGAGCCGTGATTGCCGCGGCAATAATTTCCTTCAACAGCCATTAAAACACTTCTGAATGTGTTTTAAAAAAGAGAAAGGAGAGGAAAAGAGGGCGGACAGGGGGCGGGGTGGCAGGAGTCCTTCCCATTTCCTGGCAAATATCAATGTTCCCAGAGCCAACTTGAATTGGATGGGATGTTAATATCAGCACGTTTGTGGTTATTAATGCCTGCTCAGGGCCCGACGTTCGTCCTGGCCTCCGCCTGGGGGTCACGCCTGCCCCTGAGACCTCAACCTGAAGTGTACGTGGAGCCCAGCCCTCCTTGGGGTGCTTCATGCCTGGGCCGCCCGGTGGCACCCTCCCGTCCAAAGGGATGTTGTCTCAAGTCTTCACTGGTCAATGAACTTTCTCAGTTCAGCTCCCTCCCTTGGCAGAGCCACCAGCTCTTGGGCAGGGCCCGGGCTTTGCCTCTGGTCCAGTTACCAAAAGGTAAGCAAAAGTGAGCTGTGGCTTCATTCATTCACTCAACAAATATCCACGGAGCGTCTACCAGGTGCCAGGAGCCCCAGATGGGGAGGTTACCGCCGGGAGGGTTTGCAGAACGCGGGCACAGCGCTGAAAACGCCTAGCCAGAGCCAGGATGTGGGTCAGGGGGCTGAGAGAGGGTCCTGGAGACTGGGTGGGCCTGACCCTCACCCTTTAGCTGCTGGATTACAGAGAGCGGAGAGCGGGGCAAGCCTGAGGAGAGGTGGGGCAGCCTGGGCAGCCTCGGGGGGGGGGGGGGGGATGGGGGGGTGTCACAGGATAGTGAGTGTTCATCGGTCTGGAAGTATTTCAACATCTTGCCAATTGTCCTCTTCCTATCAATATTTGGCAGTTGGGGAAAAATAAATAAAGAAAACCCAGCAATGTCTCCCATGTGGAGTTTGCCTCCTTCCAAGCACCAAGAAGCAGTCAGCTTGTCTTTTCTGCACTTACAGGAGGGATATTGTTGTAAAATCTTGCCCCAAGTGAAACCAGTAAGCAAACGGTTAAGGGGCTAATTTCCAGCAGCAGACTAGTAAGAGCAGCTGCAACTTTTTACCCAGGCCTTTTTTGTTTGCGGTTAGATTTCTCTGACTCTCCTTGGGTGAGGTGGACGGCAGGCCCACTCTCCTGTCTCCCCGTGGGCTGCCCGTGGAGTAAACCCCTTTCCTGGCCGCATGCTGGACGTCTCAGTGACTGGCTTTGTGGGTGCCAGGCAGATGGACTTGGGTTTGTTTGCAAAACTAGCCGCAGCCCCATTTTCTGTGCTAGGCCTGTGTGGACTCAGGGACAAATCAGGAGACAAGTTTCAGGCCACCAAGGCACAGGGGTTGTTCAGCAGAAGCCTTTGGTCTTCGTTTACTGCAAGACAGAGCGACATTCTGGTGTGTCTGGATGGTTGGGATTGGAGATGTGTCTGGACAGCCATCCCCAGACCCAGTCACCCCATCCTCAAGGAGGTAAGTGAAGAGTTTGCCTACATTTCTGGGGTCATGAGACACTGCTTCAGAAGAAAGACATGTTCTGTCCCCTTTTGTTGCCTCTATTGGTCCCAAATGATGGGCTGTGCGGACATCCAACCGCCTCACTTGCTGACACCATCTGCTACCCCAAAGGGCTACCTTTCTCTGCTGGGTCTTTCTCTAGGCGGAAAGCTCTCATCAGGGGACAGGAAACTCGTTCTCAGAGCTACACACAGTGGCATGGCTCCTCAAGTCAGAATGAGGGTCACAAAGGATGAGTCTAGTTTTGTCCCCGGAAACTAAGAACCGTAACACAGTTACTACTGACAGTCCATGTCCAGGAGAGACGTTTTGCCAGCATTTGGTGGAACCATCCCTGATTATTCAACCCTGGATTTCTGGGCACCCTATGTTCTGAGGATTACTAATGCTACCAAGGAGGCAGAAATGCCTAGAAACAATGGGCGGTTGGGGGATGAAGTCCGTGGTGTACAAAGCTAGAGGCTATGGCATTATTTTTCTTACAAATTACCGAAGGGGAGAATAGATGCCATCTCTCCTCTTCTGGGTTTCTCTGAGATCGAGTCTGCCAAAAGTTTCCTTAAAATCTGTCTGTTGATGTGCTTGTAAAAACCAAGTTACAGAACAGTGAATCTAGTAGGACTCCATTTGCATAAAAAGGAGATATATACAAGGAATGTGGGCACTTCTACGGCTGTATAGAAAATGTTGGAAGAATAGACATGTTAGTGAATTCCTTCGGACTTCAGAGGCAGAAAAAGCTTATCTGTGAGACAATGTGTATTATGAAATGCGTCAGTTTCCCTTTTTGCGTCAGCTGCTGGGAAGCTTAGATTTAGATTTGTGTTCTTGTTATGGTACTGGTGGGTTCCCCTGGAGAACAGTGGTTCTTCAACCTTGACCGCAAGTTAGAATCACTTGGGCAGCTTTAATGAGGCCCAGTGCCCAGGCCACACCCCAGAACAATTAAGTCAGGATTTCTGGGGAATGGGACTCATAAACCTCCTTTATAAATAATATTTTGTTTATTTATTTGAGAGAGAGAGGACACAAGCAGAGGGAGCAGCAGAAGGAGAAGCAGCTTTCTCGCTGAGCAGGGAGCCCAATGTGGGGGCTTGATCCCAGGACCCCGGGATCATGACCTGAGCTGAAGGCAGATACTTAACTGACTGAGCCACCCAGGCACCCCTAGAATCTTACTTTTAAAATCCCTGAGTGATTCCATTGAGTGGCTCTCAGTAAGCACCAGTCTATTTAAACTCTTGCTTTCTCAAGTCAACAAGAAAGGAAAACTGCTCGCCTGTATTTACATTTTCCTTGGATTTGATTTTTATTTACGTGTAATTTCTCAATTTGATTTTGTGCATTCTTGTAAATTGCCTCAAGTCCTCTATAGAATAAGATATAATATAGACAAAAATGATAAACTTGTGTTCAAGCCATATGACAAGTCCAGAGCTGTGTGATTTCAGTGAGGAGAATATTTTCTGCATGAGTGCGTGTACTGGTAAGAGGGAGGGGACACTAACATCCCATCAGGCTCCTGGGTGTGGAGTGAGTCTGCCCTAAGGAAAAGCCCACATCTCTAATTCCAAGAAGGATGCCCTTGGGACTAGAAGCTGTCCTGACAGACACCTTGTTTGTGGGTGGAAGCAAGGGATGTGGAGAATTCTATTGGGGGGAGGCAGCAAAGCAAGATTTATTTATTTATTTTTTAAAATTTATTTGACAGAGAGAGAGACATCACAGGTAGGCAGAGAGGCAGGCAGTGGGGGGGGGGGGCGGGGAAGCAGGCTCCCCACTGAGCAGAGAGCCTGATGCAGGGCTCGATCCTAGGACCCTGAGATCATGACCTGAGCTGAAGGCAGAGGCTTAAACCGCTGAGCCACCCAGGTGCCCCCAAAGCAAGATTTATTAAATGAGAATAAAATGATAGTACAAAGAGGGAGGAGATCCAAGAGGGTTGCCAAGACTTCAAATTTTTTAAGAAGTAAGTTCCAGGAATGTTGCAACATATTTTCTTCCTGATTATCTGAGGAAACGTTGACCTGCTAAATAAGGCTTGTGTGTAGGTCCAGAGAGATCTGACTCCCTCCTGAGGGGAATCTCCCCATCATAATTAGCTAAGATGGGGCTGATTGGGTTAATTGCCTCCCACTGGAATCATGGCCACTGTTCTGGGGTGGGAGCCAGGTGGGGCTGGTTCTGGCACAGGGGAGGAGGGGGTACCATTTTCTCCTCTGACCCAGATTGTTCCCTTTTGAATGTTCCCCTGTGAGTCAGCCCTTGGTACTCCTTAGCAAGCCCATTGTCTGTGTTTAAGTGGAACTGGAACAGAGTGGCCAGAAGGCTGGCTGTTGCCTTGAACGCGAGTGGTAAATTTAATGTCCACAAGGCCAGAGAAGCAGAAAAATGTGAGCAAAGCCTAAGGGTGTGAGAGGAATGGGGAGGCAGGAGGGGACTGTCATGGAGTGTCTCAGAGAACATTTGAGGGACATGAAACTTCAGATTGAAGTGGGGGCTAGGCAGAGTTGGTTGGAGAGCAACAAGAAGGGTAGGGTGCTGGGAATACAAGGGCCAGAGGAGAGAGGTGATGCCACCAACTAATGGCATCTACGTCAAAATGTTGTCCAAGGGCATTGGTGGCCACGTGGCTCAGGTGGAACCTTAAAGCTCAGAACCTCACACACAAGTAGCTTTGGTCACAGGCAAGGGAAGGGAGTGTTGGTAAATTACCCAGCAGCTACTCGGGAAAGTGAAGGACCTTGTTAGCCTTGAGACTCCCTCCACACTGTCACAGATCCCCTGAGAGTCCCACCTGGGGTGAGGGGTGCTCCCGTGCCCAATTGGCATCCAGGTCTCGCCTAAGTCCTGGACGGAAGTGATGGGAGGTACCTGAAGGAAGTCAGAGCTCACGCTGGTGAAAGCAGAAGCTTCTAGAACCCGTGGGACTGATGTTAGCCGGCTTATTGCCCAGGAGATAATACAAGAGGACTTAAAATAGCATTTTCTATAATTGCTTGAGTCTCTGGGTGTTTAGTAACCATGTCTGGCAGTCTATACCCAAGACAGGCTGGCTGTGGGGAAAGCCATTGTTAAAATAAAATCATTAGCTTAATAGGCTTGATGAAAAGGTTGGCAAGATGGGAATTTCCTCTTGCAATATGTTCTCCACTCGAAACAGTCCCTGAAACCAGTAAGCCATGTTAATTATTGACTAAAATGCCCTGATATCTCCCAAGTTGTTTTTTTTTTCCTTAAGAACCTCATAAACATTACCTCCAAAAAGTTTGAAGTCCCCAGAATTTGCAGCCTCCTACAGGGCTCTATGTTATTTAACTGCTTTCCCTTCCTTATTATCATGCGTTTTGTTCCCTAGTGAGTATGTGCACACACTCCACACACACACACACACACACACACACACACATGTGCACACACACACATGCCCGTGTTATGCACATTTTCCAAGGGAAAGGGATGTCTGCTAATGAAGTGAAAGCACATAGTAATGAAGACGGTTAGCAAGGCCAAGGGCCCAGTGATGTCAACATACTAAAGAAGACCAAGCCAAGAATAAGAAGGCAACCTGAGAGAATCATGCCCAGCCAAGAAGGACCGGCACCGGGTGAACGGCTACAGACAGTGTATTAAAAAACAAGTCCTTCCACAGCCTTGCTGCAGTGGGTGAAGATGGCCACAAATTCTTGGTCAGTCTCCTGCTCCCTGCACCCCGACTGAGAGATGGAGGTTATCTCCCTTCCCCTGACCATGGGATCGCTGAGGCCAAGCGAAAGCACTATGCCGGTCCAGGGCCCGAGAATGGGGTTGGTCCAGCAGCTTTCCCTTTGTGCTTTTTGGGAGCCCTGAACTGCCAGGTGACCAGTCTGACTACCTGGCTGGGGACACTGGGTGGGAAGAAGAGGCCCTGAGACTCCACAGAGAGAAAGCGAGGCTGGGTTTTCCAGGGCCGAGCATCCCAATGTCTCTAGCTTCAGCCGCCATCTGGCTGCAAGCACGTGAGAGGGCGTATGCACCAGCCGCAGAAGAGCCACCTGGTCAACCCAGAACTGAGAAGGAGAAAAATGGTTGTTATTGTTTTAAGCTGCTAATTTGGAGGGTGGTTCATTAAGTAGGAAGAGATCATCAAAACACTGCTCAAGCAGAAACAGAGGGCACGTTTCCTGAGAGATGATTTCCCGCCACTGTCAACGCATCTGATGTTGACTCTGCCCTTCCCCGGCTTTCTAAGTGTTGCCTTTTCTCAGTTGGCAGAATTAACAGCAGTGAGACAGAAGTCAAGACCCGGGAGGAGAGGCCTTTCTTGTAGAATTGCCATCTTTTCAGATTAACTGGGTGGCACATCTCAGGGAAGACTGCAGGCCATTGGCACTGGCAGCCACCCAATGAGGGGGTAGGCAGGCAGGGCAGAACCCATGCATGGGTCCTGGTAAAGAAGGCAAGGGGCAGGGGGTGTCTTCATCAAGCAGGAGACAGAAAAGTGCCAGATTCTAACCAAACAGGCCCAGAGTATCTAGGAAGACAGGGAATTGTTTTCCTGTCTTTATAACACCAGTTTGCTGGCCAATGTCTCAAAATAGAATTCTGTGACCCCAATCTAGTTCCTCCTTGGAGAAAAGGAGAATGGTTCGAACTCACAGTTAAGGGGCCAGGACTTACCCATTGGGCACTGGGCCAGGCACTGTCCTGCACACTATCTCCTACACTTCTCTGGAAAGACTGGGTCACTCAGGCTGGCTTTTGGTTGCTTGAAATCCGAAACTTCTAATTAGAGTTAACTCGAACCTTGAGTCTTGTGTTATATTTATTTTAATTTAGCCCCCTTTCAACTCAAGATAGAAAGAATGTGACTTAAAATAAAACAAAGGAAACAGGGTAAAAGAATCCATGTGTACTATTTGTTAGCTTTGATAGAAGTGGAAATGTAGCAACATCAATGTTTGAACAAGTACATTCCCACCACCCCGCCCCCTCCCCCGCAAATATAAACGTGCCAAGAGGCATTTAAGATGTCCTTTGTCCTTGATTTTCTGTTTCACTTTTCACCCTGACATCTGAGCAGCTTCAACGTTAAGATCACACAGTAAACCATTTCCTTCTTATTTAATAAGTCAGGATTTCAGGCCTCGGTTTTATTTGAATACACCAAAAGCTTAGAAAGAGAGAGAGAGACTTTTAAGTACTTGGTTATTGTCGATCCATAGAAGAAATCAGCTCCTGTCACTTGCAAGGCATTTAAAGGGGATGTGAAGAAAGGGTTCATGGTAGGGATGACCTGTGGTTTTGTATGTCTACTGCTGAGAGATCAAAGGACTTCTCATCACCGAGAACTGTTAAGCACCAGAACCAGCTTGAGTGGTGACGAAATGTTTGTGTGTGTGAGTTTCTTTCTAGAATGGTTCTGGGATGGCAGCATTTGAAGGCAGGAAGTCGCAGCTTTGTTATTCTTGCTACACTTATTAATGAGTCACAATTCATTTATTTTTAGAAGTAGCTATAAATAAAGCCAGGGCATGGTTTTAGCACTGTTTAGACTGAAAGATTATTTTGCAATTTTTTTTTTTGGTGAATCACTAGAACAATTAATAAAATACTCCATATCCATTGGAGCCCATTTTTGGCAATGCCCCTCCCCTCAGGATCTGTCTAGTATTAAATATTATACCTTTACAACAAGGCACTATGAAATATTGAAATATTTATGTACACACACATAATATTTAGACATCTGTGGAGAAAAAGGTCAGCACACAAATGGGGTAAATTGCCATATTTTTTTTTAATAAGTCTCCCATTTCCCCCTATCCTTGCCAAGTTCACTGAGCTGAATCTTTCCCTGTCTCACATGATCATATTGCTTTGCCCAGTAGAATATGGACAGTCAAAACGTACACCACCCCCAAGTAGAGGTTTTATTTTATTATTTTTTAAAAGATTTTATTTATTTATTTGACAGAGAGAGATCACAAGTAGGCAGAGAGACAGGCAGAGAGAGAGAGAGAGAGGAGGAATAGACTCCGTGCTGAGCAGAGAGCCCAATGTGGGACTCGATCCCAGGACCCTGAGATCATGACCTGAGCCGAAGGCAGAGGCTTAACCCACTGAGCCACCCAGGTGCCCCTGAGTAGAGGTTTTCAATGTGCTTATGTGGCTTGGCTTGACCACTTGCCCAGCTGTCTGGTACTGCGAGAGGAACCCACCCCAGGCAGGAGCTAATCTTTAAGCTTCGGTCTTGAGCAAAGACCTATGAGGAGTAGACTTGGATTAACCCAAAGTCTGAAGCCAAGCCATGACAGCCAACTCACAACACTCAGAAGGAAGCGTCTGTTGTCCCAAGGCCCCGAGACTTTTGGACTTGGGACCCGGCATTGACTCAGCAACTGCTGACTGATAGAGGAGCTTTCAGATGAGTTTTAAAATTCATTTTCTTTTTCTCTATCTGCAGTTCCCATTTTTTGACGATGAACAAACGTTATTAAATCGATTCAGCCCTGTCGTTCGATAGTGAGCACCAACTGTATGCCTGTTCCTGGGCTAGAGACTGGGAATGAGGTGATGGGAAAACAATTGGCTTTTGTTACCTGCCCTCGTAGGACTTAGAGTCCGATGGGGGAGGCAGGCCTCCACCAACCACTGCGCCCGCGAACATGAGATGCAACAAGGCTGTGCTGCAGACGCGAAGCGTGTGGGGGCTAGAAGCCCCCGGAGAACAGAGCTGTGACTCAGGCAGACCCGAGAGGGACGGCTTCACAGCAGATGTGACAAGCGAGCTGACATCTGGAGACTGACTAGGAGCTAACCAGGTGGAGTGATGTCCTAAAACCCAGCTTTTAGGAAAATAAGCGTGCTTTTATTTACCAGGTCCTCCTGAGGGCCACAACATTACAGGGGACATTTAGCTCGAGGACTAAATGACCATTGATCATGACATAAACCTGCCAGAGGCTTGACAGCAGGAGCACCTAGCTGTCCATCAAAACCCTCGCTCTCCCTCCCACAGTCCAGGGCTGTTCTTGGAAAGTGGCTGCCCAGCCACAAACTCCTCTCCCAGATGCCTTTGTGTCTAGGTGTCGTGGTTTGAACCAGGAGGACTGAGCCCCAGTGATGAGTACCATTTTGGGGCCAGAATGGTTCAGAAGGAAGTAGGCCTTCTCTGCACCAGAGCTTTTCCCCCTCCTCCAGCAGATGACCCTGACCACGATGGGACTCCGAAGGACCATGTGGAAGAAAGCTGACCGTCAGCCAGAAACACCTGCCTGGGAAACGCCTCCCCTTCCCCCCTCCTTCCCCCCACAACGTGAGCAAGAAACAAACTATTCTGTCAGACTCCTGAAACCCAAAGGCGCATTTATTACAGCCTCTGTGTGACACAGATTCGTACAAGACCTATTTTAAACACTGATGCAGTATTTTCCTGAGTCACACATGTACACGCACAGCCAACCTTCTAACCAGGTGGAGTATTTCCTTTGTGTGAATTGAACTTTATGCCCAATTTTCCTTTTTTCCCACCTGGGAGGGCCGTCGTGGTGTGGGTCCTGCGTGTCCTACCTGATTGGTGAGTTGGGTGGAAGTGCTTGCTTTTATAGACTATTAATTTTGTTTGCGTCTCCACTTTCATGAATTCTTACAGGCGATGCTGACATTTCCAGCATGAGGGATGTTTTACACAAATCAGAGGTGCTCTGCTGGAACCTGAAACACATTACCTTGAAAGAAATACCATATTTGCTCACATAAATCTAAAAGGCCACATTCGCAAGGGTGGATGTCAGACCGAGGAGCCTGATTTGGGAGGCGGTGGGGAGCCATTGTAAGTTCTCTAGTGAGGGAATGATATGAGGGAAGAGGTGGTTTAGGAAGATGAATCTGATAGCAGTACACAGAAGAAACGAGAAAGAAAATAGCTCAGAGGCATAGGGACCCACTGTTGCAACAGTCCAGTTGTGAAATAAAGAGGTCTCGTCTGGGATGGTGCCAGTGGAGATGAAGAGAAGCAGGTGACAAGGCGGGCCTGCAGAAGGAAAGAAAACCACTCTCGCCCACTGTTCCCAGCTCACTCCTGCTCCTACCAAACCCCAGAGTTTCCGTAGACCATTTCACCCATAGGGCTCCCTTAACACTAGCTTCCCCACGAAAATAACACTGCAGACAGGATTATGAAAATTATGCTATTGTTTTTTAAAGAATGCTCATAAGAGAAAAAAGAATAATTGTTCCACTAATTAGGAATGAGACAAATGAGCTATTTCCTAAAATCGTTTCTCATAGCTGACTAATCTCTAGAGAAGAAGAAAAGACTGTATGTCTTACTTATGGGGGGGATATTACTTACATATTTCTGCTGGAAGGAGAAAGTCAGCTAAAAGCTAGGAGACTAGCGTGAGAGAAAAGCGAATGCCTGACCATGTTTTTTTGAAAGCACTGGCAAGTCGCTTCTATGATGTGTGCTGTGCTGGAACAGAAGTCAGATGGTCAGGCTTGAATCTGGCTCTGCCTTCCTCCCTGACCTCACTGTCCCCAACTACCCTCTGCCCACAGGGCTGCAGAGACAGGCCTGCTTTCTGTTCCTCAAAGGCACACTCTCGTCAGTACCTTCGGGTCCTTTAGTCAGCTCTTCGTTGGACCTGGATTCATCTTCCCATCGGGTTCTTCTTGTCCCTTAAGTAGCCCCTTGGAGAGTCTTTCTCAACATCCCAATCTAACGCAGCCACCCCCTCCCTAACCCCATTATCCCCTACCGTGTCTTCTGGTTTTAATTCTCTCCAAGCATTTACTTCATTCTAATATCTCCCATATATCTGCGTGTTTGCTTGTTGTCAGTTTCTCTTGCTAGAATGGAAGCCCCATGAGAAAGCACCTAGCCAGCCTGATTCCCCACAGTATCTGTACCTTCTAGAATAGTCCCCATAAAGAGTAGGAGCTCAATATTTGCACTTCATCGAATGACCAAATCAGGGACTAATGATGAGAGTGCCTGATGAATTAACCCCCCAGGAAATAGTCTCTTCTCAGAAAAGCTTATTCAATGAAAGTTTTTTTCCCCCTGTGGTTACATTTGATTAAGAAATATATTTTCGCAATTATGACTGAATTTTTCCAATCTGTATTTTATATCAGACAACTAGACTCTAGGAAAACATAAGGTTCCTAATCAAGGGGAGAAAAAAAAATCAACATTTAAAAAATCATCTCTGGGGGAAGTACAACCTTAAACACATGTCATGAATTTTATGCATGGTTTCTGTGGCTAATCAGCATCTTCCCTGTTCTTAAAGTTACAGTATCTTCTTGGTAGCACCTATCACAGTGTTATGCACACATTCAAAATTCAAAAACTATCGAGTCAAGGATGAGGAGATAGTGTTTGTGATCTGTGGGTTTGGGTGTGGCTGAGAAGTCCAAAATATACTATTTATCACCACCTCCAGGAAGTCTTTCCTGATTCCCCCAGGCAGGATTGAATTTTTCCTTCTCTGCTCTCCTAACACTATTTCTTTGACCCCACAACCACCCTGATGTCTAACACCAATGAGGTATTTAATAGGCACTCAGTTAAATGGATGCATAAATGAATAAAATTATATAAGAAAAAGCTGTATGAATTGGGACAAGCTTTAGAAATCACCTAGCCAGTGTTTCCCAAAATTTAGTGATTTGCATCTCCCATGACAATTTTGGGCATACTATTAATTCTTACATGTTTCTTTAAGTCCATCTTTCTACTTAAATGCATTTATATTTTAAGAAAACTATGCATCATAATCAGTAGAAAACTGGCATGGTTGCCATAAGTAGAAAGTGATCCCCACCCTTCCAAAAACCAGTGAAAACTAAATAAAAATCTACCTTGGTCTTATTGGCTGAATTGTGCCCCCCGCCCCCAATTCCTGTTGAAGTCTTAAACCGTAGTACCTCAGACTGTGATTTTGGGATAGGACCTGAGAGGTATTTAAGTTCAAGTCAGGTTGTTAAGGTGGCCCTGATCCAATATGACTAATGTCCTTATAAGAAGTGATTAGGAGGTCCTAAAAGTTCATTTTTGCTTTTGTTTCCTTTGCCTTTGGAGACACATCTTGAAAGAAGTTGCTGTGGCTGATTATCGAAGAGGTTACTGCCTATGTTCTCTTCTAGGATTCTGATGGATTTCTGTCTCACATTGAGGTCTTTTATCCATTTCGAGTTTATCTTTGTGTACGGTGTAAGAGAATGGTCCAGTTTCATTCTTCTACATATAGCTGTCTGGTTTTCCCAGCACCATTTATTGAAGAGACTGTCTTTTTTCCACTGTATATTTTTTCCTGTTTTGTCGAAGATTGTTTGACCATAGAGCTGAGGGTCCATATCTGGGCTCTCTACTCTGTTCCACTGGTCTATGTATCTGTTTTTATGCCAGTGCCATGCTGTCTTGGTGATCACAGCTTTGTAGTAAAGCTTGAAGTCAGGTAACGTGATGCCGCCAGTTTTATTTTTGTTTTTCAATATTTCCTTAGTGATTCGGGGTCTCTTCTGATTCCATACAAATTTTAGGATTATTTGCTCCAGCTCTTTGAAAAATACCAGTGGAATTTTGATCGGAATGGCATTAAAAGTATAGATTGCTCTAGGCAGTATAGACATTTTAACAATGTTTATTCTTCCGATCCAAGATCATGGAATGGTCTTCCATCTTTTTGTGTCTTATTCAATTTCTTTCATGAGTGTTCTGTAGTTCCTCAAGTACAGATCCTTTACCTCTTTGGTTAGGTTTATTCCCAGGTATCTTATGGTTCTTGGTGCTATAGTAAATGGAATCGATTCTCTAATTTCTCTTCCTGTATTTTCATTGTTAGTGTATAAGAAAGCCACTGATTTCTGTACATTGACTTTGTATCCTGCCACGTTACTGAATTGCTGTATGAGTTCTAGTAGTTTGGGGGTGGAGTCTTTTGGGTTTTCCATATAAATAATCATGTCATCTGAGAAGAGAGAGAGAGTTTGACTTCTTCCTTGCCAATTTGGATACCTTTTATTTCTCTTTGTTGTCTGATTGCTGTTGCTAGGACTTCTAATACTATGTTGAACAAGAGTGGTGTGAGTGGGCATCCTTGTCGTGTTCCTGATCTCAACGGGAAGGCTGCAAGCTTTTTCCCATTAAGGATGATATTTGCTGTGGGTCTTTCATAGATAGATTTTATGAAGTTCAGGAATGTTCCCTCTATCCCTATACTTTGAAGCATTTTAATCAGGAACAGATGCTGGATTTTGTCAAATGCTTTTGCACAGCAAAGGAAACAGTCAACAAAACAAAGAGGCAACCCACGGAATGGGAGAAGATATTTACAAATGACAGTACAGACAAAAGGTTGATATCCAGGATCTATAAATAACTCCTCAAACTCAACACACACAAAACAGATAATCATATCAAAAAATGGGCAGAAGATATGAACAGACACTTCTCCAATGAAGACATACAAATGGCTATCAGACACAAAAAAATGTTCATCATCACTAGCCATCAGGGAGATTCAAATTAAAACCACATTGAGATACCACCTTTCACCAGTTAGAATGGCCAAATTAGCAAGACAGGAAACAACATGTGTTGGAGGGGATGCAGAGAAAGGGGAACCCTCTTACACTGTTGGTGGGAATGCAAGTTGGTGCAGCCTCTTTGGAGAACAGTGTGGAGATTCCTCAAGAAATTAAAAATAGAGCTTCCCTATGACCCTGCCATTGCACTACTGGGTATTTACCCCAAAGATACAGATGTAGTGAAAAGAAGGGCCATCTGTACCCCAATGTTTATAGCAGCAATGGCCACTGTTGCCAAACTGTGGAAAGAACCAAGATGCCCTTCAATGGATGAATGGATAAGGAAGATGTGGTCCATATACACTATGGAGTATTATGCCTCCATCAGAAAGGATGAATACCCAACTTTTGTAGCAACATGGACAGGACTGGAAGAGATTATGCTGAGTGAAATAAGTCAAGCAGAGAGAGTCAATTATCATATGGTTTCACTTATTTGTGGAGCATAACAAATAACATGGAGGACAAGGGGAGATGGAGAGGAGAAGGGAGTTGAGGGAAATTGGAAGGGGAGGTGAACCATGAGAGACTATGGACTCTGAAAAACAACCTGAGGGTTTTGAAGGGGTGGGGGGTGGGAGGTTGGGGGAACCAGGTGGTGGGTATTAGGGAGGGCACAGATTGCATGGAGCACTGGGTGTGGTGCAAAAACAATGAATACTGTTACGCTGAAAAGAAATAAAAATTTTAAAAAAAGTGATTAAGAGGGTTGCCTGGTTGGCTCAGTGGGTTGGGCCTCTGCCTTCGGCTAGGGTCATGGTCTTGGGGTCCTGGGGTTGAGCCCCTTGTCGGGCTCTCTGCTTGGCGGGGAGCCTGCTTCTCCCTCTTACTCTGCCTGCCTCTCTGTCTACTTGTGATCTCTCTCTCTTTCAAATAAATAAATAAAATCTTTAAAAAAAAAAAGTGATTAGGATACAGAGACACCAGACATGTGTACCATAGAGAGGTGAGCAATGAACACAGAATAAGAAGACGAGCCAAGGAGTGCCCACCCACACCTTGATCTTGGACTTCCAGCCTCCAGAACCTGGAGAAAATAAACATCTACTGTCTAAGCATGTGTACCTTTTCTCGGCAGCCAGAGCCGACTAACACACTGCCTATTACTGCCTGTGAGGGACACTGAGCCCAAAATCTGAGCTCATTTGGTGGAAAAATGAGATTATAAAAGGAAGAGAAGTGTTTTAAGACCTACTACCACCAACGGAGACTTTCTCCTTGACAAAGAATTAAGTAGAAATTAAAAGGAAATGATTTTTATCCCTATAAGATGTGTATGGGTCAAGCTGGAATACGATGTATTAGAAATAATCTCAGTGTCTTAACACATCAACGGTTTCTGTCTCATACCTGCTCTGTGTCCTGCACAGGTTGGTAGGAGGGCCTCCCTCACCAGGTCCCTTGGGGCCCCAGGCTGATGAAGGCTTTGCCATCTGGAATACGTGGCACCTTCTGTCACCAGGTGTGAGGAGGAAAGTCTGGAGAATTGTGTATGGATTTCCCACCCTCTCAGACCGTAACTGACGCCCATTGTGGCTGCTCGTGAGTCACTGGCCGGGACTTAGCCTGTGACTCCTACTAGCAAGAGGACCAGGAAATATAAGCAAATGGATTCTTCCAGGTGTGTTTCTGTCTCTTCCACAAGATGCTACTTACTATCATATTCTCATCCTTAAAAATCATTTCAAGGATGCATCCATGTTTTGGGAAAAAAAAAAGATCTGGGATGGTCTATTAATTGCAGAGCTGAAATTCACAGAATACCTGTTTATTTGGTGTTATACACCCTCTTTGTGGTGGGTTTGCAGCCAGAGCTGTCTGATCTCTTCAGGTCTACATTTAAGCTCTTTCCGCTCAGCCCTGGGAGCACAACATTGTAGCAACTAGAACAATTTGGATGTCTATTTTTGGTACAAGAACTTTGCCATTGAAAGAACGTGAAGGCAGCTTGTCCCATTTAACATTTCATCCGGAACACGCAGAGACCTTTCCCACTCATGTCTGAGGCGACTACATCTGCAGAATCAATGAGAACGTATGATTGCTCAGTGTTGTCTGGTTAGCATCCAATTATGTACAGTGTATTTATTTTAAATTTAGAAGACGCACACAAGAGATTTCCAGGAAGAAAATGAGAAGAAATTGGCAGTGCACTGAATGGAAAAAAATTAATGACTTGAATTATACAGCCTGTGCATCAAAGCCAACAAGACGGGGAATGAAGGGGAGACAGGAGGGTGCACTCGTTCACGCTCTAGTCTGCCGATGGTCCAGAGTGGTACCTGAGAAGTGTCACCCTCCATGCAGCGGTCACATCCTTTATCTTCATGGTGAGGCTGGACTTTTTGGATCACGAATGTGCCACAGTTTCAGGGACACCAACGTGCTGCCCCTAACAGACTTCCATGGCAAACTTCCTTTTAGAGAATAGATTAAGTGAAATCACGTTGTTGGCTCCATGGGGCAAGAGGGAGGTGGCAAGCGAGGAAAGCCTGAGTAAAGAAACACAGAGTGGGGCTTGGGACATTTATGCTGATGGAAGGGATCAGTATGTGTTGAGTTCCTACTCTGTACTGTGCCTGTTATGTGTCAGGGACCTTCACACACGTCCCACTTATCCCTCGGGATTATCGCTGATTTTATGCTATGGGTTGAACTGTAACCCTTCAAAATTCATACATTGAATTCCTGGCCCCTAATACCTCAGAATATGACCTTTCTTGGGCATGGGGTCATTGCAGAAGTCATTAGTTGAGATAAGGTCCTACTCGAGTCAGGTGGGCCCCCTATACAATACGACTGATGTTCTGATAAAAAGAAATTTGGAGACAGACACACACACACACACAACGAGGATGCCATTAGAATGAAGGCAGGTATGGGAGTGATGCTTCTAGAAGCCAAGCATGCCAGAGATTGCCAGGAAACCCCGCAGAAGTTAGGGGACACACATGGAACAGATTCTCTCTCATAACCCACTGAGGAGGAACCTACCCAGCCAACACCTTGATTTCAGATTTCTGGTTCTCCAAAGCTGAAAGACAATAAAGGCTGTTGATTAAGCTCTCTGTCTATGGTCTGCTGTTCTGGAAGCCCCAGCAAATTACTACAACATGCTGACAAGGCAGAGGGCCGTTGGGTCCGTCCAAGTCTAAATATTGTCTGCGAGGGCAGGGTCAGTACATGTCTTGGCATGTCTCAAAGTTTCCCTTCCTTTTCTAAAGGAGGAAACTGAGGCCCCAAGGTTAGACTGCCCTGTCCAAGGCTTCAAGTCAGAGAGTTTTGGGCAGAGGCAGATTTTTCTGGGCTTTTTTCCTATCTTGGATCATGATTCTTTTCTTTGTTGTTCAGATTTCAGAAGGTTGAAGCCCACCTCTTGGATTTGTGGTAAACCAGGAGTTGAAAACAAAAAAAGAATGTCCCTGATCTCGAAGTGCCTGAAAGCTGTTCATGGGGCAAGGAGTTGGGAGGCTGGCAGGCTGTCATCTCAGAGCCCCCTTAGCCATACAGACAGAGGAGACCATGTAGGGTGAAGCCGAACCCCCGGGCTGGGGGACCCCACTCTCTTGGAGGGCTGGCTGCTGGCTTTGCACCATGTTACCTTCATGGATCGATCAGACTCACCGTGTCTTTTGTCATTTGTCCTGTGAGTTAGGTCTTACAATTCCTGTATTATACATGAGAAAAGAGACTCAGACCCTGTGCAGTCAGTTGCTGGGGAGCGGCGACCTGAACCTTGCAGATTCCGAGGCTGAGCTGCACACACAGACTGTGCTCCCCCACCCAGAGCTCTCAGGTACACTCTCCTGCCGGGCCTCTCCCCACCCCTGAGGCTCATTCTGGGGCTTCCTGGCCTTCTTACCTCTTATCCATCCTTTCTGCAGTTCCCTCTGGACAGGCATATGTGTGAATTGTATCAGAGATGGTCATGTTCTAACCATCGAGGACTTGTAAAAGGCAGATGGAAAAATCAGTCTGTGACCCTTTGATGACTGTCACCTCCAAAAGAGGGCTGGGTTTGGGGAAAGGGTTTTAGAAAGCACTACCCCATGGCGGTGATGGGGGTGGGGATTTCTATTCTTATCTCAGATCTGGTGAAAGAGACGGCCAGTGTCCACTGGGAGGGCTGGGGATGCGCCTCTGAGCTGGGGGGCATGGTGGACTACTGGTGTATGACGTGCGCAAGAGAGCTGCGCTATCGAAAGGGGCTGTGTTATCACCTGACCAAGATGCCGGTGTCCCACGGACCACACGCAGGCCGAGTGAGCACGTCATGCTCTCTCCCCTCACTTCCGTCCATTCTGTGTTCCGTTGGCTAGAGCCAGTCACAGTTTGCTAAGTGTTTTGGGCTCTCTCTGACCTCGGGCTGCCGCACGTGCTGTTCCCCTCTCCTGCATATCCTGCCTCATCCTTCCTCCTGGCCAACTCCGAAATTGAGAGAGTACTTGCCCCAGGACCCCAAAAGCCAGGTCAGCTTTCCTTCCCAGGCTCACTGGGATTCGAGCCTTCCCACTTCCAAAGGTTCCTGCACCAGAGTGAGAACTCCTTAGGTGAGAAGAGTCTGGTTCACACCTTCCTCCCAGAGCCCACTACAAGGTCTCTCTCAATGTACAGTATCCACTCAGTGAGTGAATAAATGAATGAATGAATGGGAGCCCCAAGGTGCTCTTGGACAGGGTCATTTGGGGGTAGTGGCACCCTAAGTGGCCTGTGGGCTGGTGGTCCCTTCTCAGCCCAGTTGACCCCCAGCCATGTGATGCATGAGCTTCTCCCAACAGCAGGGAGGGAGGAGGGCAGAGGGATGTCTTCCCCTGCTAAGCCTTGCCGCAGATTGGGGGGCAGTCATTTCATGAGTGTTTCAGTGATTGGTAAGTAACTTAGAAGTGTGATGTGGCCAGCAGAACAAAAACAATTGTTCTGTTTGCCCCCACTTACTAATGGTGTGTCTGGAAGAAGTTCCATCCCCTTCCTGAACCTTCATTTCCTCAGTGAGAAATGGGCATCACCACACACCTGGTTTATGACCAGGCACAGTTACGCACACAGAAATATCGTGCGCTGTGAAGTCACAAGAGGGAGCCAGGGCTAGCTGGTTCTTTCTGGGCCACTGTTGGGACAAGGTGGTACCTGGTTGAAGGTATGTTCAAAGTGCATAAAGTATTGTGTGTCAACCTGTCCTTCTCAGAGACTTCAGGAAATGGATTTATTCCTGAGCATGCTCTGGGGTTCATGGGAGATGTCGAGACAAACTATTTCCGCCTTCAAGGGACTTATAATGAAGTAAGGGACCTTTAATAGCTACTTAAATGTACTAATACATGACCTTGATGTCCACTGTGATCTCCTAGCCCTTCAAAATCTAAATAAGATTGGCTGAAAGCTCTTAATCAGTCTTCCATGCAAGACCAAAACCATCCCCAGGATTTGTGAGGAGTCCTGGGAAAATCACAGCCCCTCAGTCACAGGTCAGCTTTGAGTTCTGGCCACAGTTTCAGAACTGGTGCCCAGTCCCTCCTTGTTGGCTACCTCAGTGAACTTGACACGGGGCATCCTGGATTCCCTTCCTAAATCCCAACTCAGACAACGCTGTGTGTGTGTGTGTGTGTGTGTGTGTGTGTGTGTGTGTGTGCGTGTAGCTGACTTTATTGGAGCTTCAGGAGGAAGGGGACACAGAGGAGTTTCCATAGCAAAATTGCACTACTTAAAGCTGAGTGTTGCAGGGCGCCTGGGGGCGCTCAGTGGGTTAAAGCCTCTGCCTCTGGCTCCGGTTGTGATCCCAGGATCCTGGGATCGAGCCCCACATCAGGCTCTCTGCTCAGCGGGGAGCCTGCCTCTCTGCCTACTTGTGATCTCTGTCTGTCAAATAAATAAATAAAATCTTTAAAAAAAAAAAAATAAAGTTGAGTGTTGCATCAAAAACTCCCATCCAGGGGCACCTGGGTGGCTCAGTGGGTTAAGCCGCTGCCTTCGGCTCAGGTCATGATCTCAGGGTCCTGGGATCGGGCCCCGCATGGGGCTCTCTGCTCAGTGGGGAGCCTGCTTCTTCCTCTCTCTCTCTCTCTCTGCCTGCCTCTCTGCCTACTTGTGATCTCTCTCTGTCAAATAAATAATAAATAAAATCTTTAAAAAAAAAACAAAAAAAAAACCAAAAAAACTCCCAGCCACCCTTGACCCTAAGGATGTTATCACCTGGTGTCCAGGCCCCGTCCCATCTCACTCACTCTTGCTTCCCTTCTGCTTCTCACCACCCTTCCCCACCCCCTCCTCCAGATTCTCTCCTGTGTCCAAAGCCTTCACCTGCCTCTCTGCAGAGCAACTCCTGTCTCTCATACGCCTTCCAGGCTCACTTCCAGAGGCCCCCCCTGCAGATCCAAACTCTTCTGGCAGGGGGCGATCCCGGAAGGGGGCGGGTCTTTAGTTAGCCAGCTCTTCACAGCAACCACGTGTCTCCATTCCCCAGAGTCTGGGCCTTTGGAGGCAGGACAGAGAGAGATTCCTGTCTGAGGGATCTGGGCAGGAGGGATATGAGCCTGGGGCCAAGACAGCAGGGACCAAACCCTCTGGCCACCAGTATGCACCCTGCAAAGGGACAGACCCAAGGTGGTCGTACAGGAAGGACAGAGGGACAAAGAACCTGGTTTCTCCCCAGCAACAGACTGGCCCCTAGTTTGTTTGTTTACCTTTTATTCAACTAGTTTGTATACACACACACACACACACACACACACACACACACACACACATTTATATGTATAATGTTTATATATATAATTTTATACATTTGTATTTTCTAATATATATTATATATTTGCAAACATATGTTATTTAATACTTATCACTGTATAATATGTATAAAATCTATTCACTGAGATATGTAACTATATATTTGTATTTTCATTCACATGCTGCACACACCTATGTACATTACCAGGAACTCAGGCCTTGAAGCCGAGAGCATGCCAGCCCCCACAGGAAGCACTCTTCTGACTACTATCTGCACAGATTTGTTTTACCTGTTTGGGGACTTTATATAAATAGAAGACTAAGGTGCATCCTCCTTCATGTCTGGCATCTTCCAGCATTTTATTTGGGCAAGGCATCCCCATTTTTGGATGCGGTCACATAGAGCACATCATCTTTATTGTGTGACTAACCCATAATTTATTTCTATATTCTATTGTGGAGGGACATAGGTTGTTTCTAATCTGGAGTGACAATGTGGCCTCTGCTTTTGAACCAGATACTTGCAAAGGGCCAGTTACCTGAAAGGAGATGCTGGACACCAGAGGGAGTCATTGGTTCACTCGTTCACTCAGCAAACATCTGTGGAGTACCTCCCATGGGCCAGGTAGGTGGACAGACTAGAACCCAACAGACACTAAGGTCAACGTGACCCAGCCCTCCTGGAGCTGACCATCTGTAAGTGAGGTGGATGGATGTGGAGACAGACGGTTAGAACACAAAGACTTAGAGCTTAGACAGGGGTGGAGAGGAACCAGTAAAGGGAAGGCTTAAAGGGAATCAAGCAAAGGGGACTGAAGGGAGTGTGTTCAAGGAGAAAGAACAGCGTGTGCAAAGGACACATTTGTAGAACTTGAACCTTCCCGTTACTGAAGCCTCAATAATGGGGTGGGGAGCGGGGCGAGGCCAGGCGGTATTGGTAGGCTGGGGCTGGATCTCGAAGGAAAAAGAGAGCCATTTTAAGGAGCAAGGGTTTTTCTTGAGAACAAAGAAACTCCATCTAATTAGATAAGTAGCATCAGCTGCTTTGCCTTGTAGAAGCCCCTCGTGGCTGTGGCGAAGGGTGGATGGAACAAGGCACGCAGGGAGACAGACGGACAGACAGGACAGATGTGGCCAGAGAAGAGGTAGCAGACCTGAGCCCCTTTTCCCCAACCCTGGCTCCTCACAGTGTAGCCTACAAGGTGATTGATTTGCCAGAGACCAAGAACAGTGTCCTTCACAAGGCACATTTGCTGGGGGCGGGGAGGGGGTTGTCCCACATGCTTCTACAACGTTCCTCTGCTGTTTAGTCTGGAAGCCTCCAAATTAAACTCCCATCTGACCTTTCTGTGTTTCTGGAGCCCTCTCTTCCCATTTGGCATTCTGATCCTTGATGGCTGTTTCCTCCAGACCTGCCCGGCTGGGCTCTTCCAAGGCACGGAGACTGGGAAAGAGAAGGCTGGGTCTTGCGTCGTGGGGAAAGAGGCAGCTGCTGGGCCACGTTGCCCCCGCCTTGCTTACGCTGCATTTTTGGGTGAGCTGTTCTTGTTTAATGTAAGCAGAGCAAATCCATCCATAGCAAAATCAGAGAAAATAACTTGTTGATGTGTAAACCAGGATGTCACAAATAACCCAGTTTGTTTAATTATAGCAGACTGAGTGCTGTGAGCAGGGAAGGGGGTGGTGTCGGCGGTGGTGCTGAGAGAAGGGGAATTCAGGATACCACCGCCAGCGGCCCGCAGGCCTGCCGAGGAGACCTGGAGGAACATGTGAGCGCCGGGAGCCACATGGATAAAGTGGGGCACATATGGAGCATGAGTCAAGCTCATTGGAGTGGGTAGACGGCTTTCGGTGCTAATGGGCGTTTGCTGTAGAGTCGCTAGACAGAAAAATTAAATCATAGGTAAAAGGATAAAAAAGATACATGGAAATAATAAGGCTGTGAGCGTAGGAAATTTCGGCTTTATGACTAATTGTTTTATGAGGAAGTTTGTTCTTCCCTGTGAAATGCACCAATGTGGTAGAAGGCTGAGGACACTGGGCAGGGGAAGAAGGGTCTCCCCACCCCATCTACCATTAGCTCCTTTTTCCATTTCAGGAAGAACACGGAAACCAGGACTTTAGGAAAGTCAGAAGGAGTGTATTATAGCATTTAAGATCATGGCTTTGGGTTTAGGTAGGCCTGTGTTCAAGTTTCTCTTCTCTCCTCTTCTACATGACCCTCGGAGTTAGCTCCCCTTACGTCCCTTGGCTGGTCATCGAGTGTTAGAGCAATCCAACTCGAGAGGCATAGACACACTCTTAGCCCTGTGCCTGGCACAGAGGTAAATATCAATGAATAAAATATACAGGTCTACCCCGCTTTCCTAAAGTTCACATTATGTCATTTTGCTTTTACAAAAGATTGCCATCAGTACCCGTTTTCACTAACTGGAAGGAATCCAAAGAGGAGAACTACTTTATGAAAAAAGGCAAAAAGCAAAAATCGTTCAATATTTGTTTTGCCTCTCAGCTCCTTCCCCTCAAAGTCCACTTAGCAGCCCAGCATCAAACCACCAGAGCTCTGAACTGTGTCTGTGAGCATCTGAGTTTTATCTCAGTTTATTTTGTGCATCCTTACAAAGATGTGTGCTAAGGTATCAGGAAAGCTTTCATAGCATTACTTTCACAGCAATGCTCTACTTTCCGGTAGCAGGGGAAATTATAGATATTCGAATGGGAGATGAATGCGGTGAACAAGGGTGTTAGGTGATTCCCTTCCGCACACACCAAGCCTCCCTCCCACCCGCATCACCTCCCAGGAGCTGCCCATACCTCCCCCCCATGCCTCCATTAAGTCTTTTAAGGAAGCAATCATTCCAAGTAGCTTAAGAATCTCTTTCCTAGAAGAAGGTAACACATTGGCTAGTGAATGCGACTGCAGAGCTGACATTTTTGGGAGATGACAGAACATGACACTTACCTTCAGAAATTTGGGGAAGGGCTTTTGGGAAATTAGAACTTTCCTGGGCTCATGGCACATTTGTGTTCATGGGCCTTTTTCCTCCATAAAAGAATTAAAATAAAATAAAATAAAAAATTATATTGTATGAGTGCATTGGCATAAAGAGGAATGTGGCATAGCTTGTCTTCATTATTGTGTATTCATAATAATCATTTTTATTCTGATTTTAAAAGAAATTAAAACATGTTTGTGGCCCCTAGGCACAGCGCCTATTGGAGGGCAGGAGTTAGAAGCATGGAAAGTAAATGCATTATCTAAGTGAAATTTTTATAAAAACAGGAAAATGGATTGAGTTTTGCTTGAAGCTACCTTTATTTAAAAAAAGAGAGCTTTTTACTTGGATACTTTCTTTGCTGTTATGTTTTCTTTCATGGTTAAAATAGGCTTTCCCTTAGGAAATGATCTTGAAATTACATAGTAATTTTATTTTATTTATCTTGTTTTTTAATGCATTGTTAATATGACAAGATAAAAACAGTCCTGGGTTCACATATTGCTTTTGCCTGCTCGCTCCTTCCTGGCTTGCTTCTTTCTGTAGGTAACAAGGTTCCTTTGTTGAGCCGCCCCTCCCCCAGTCTCAGTAATTCTGCTTTGGTTGGGGCTGGCCACACCCCCTTGAACTGGCCAATCAGAGTAGTCCTCCTGGACCCTGACAGGCCAATGGGAGCCGAACCTGGTATTCTTGGGGGTGATGTGGAGGAGCTCTTTTTCAGGGTGGATTCCTGGCTATAAAGGCAAGTTTAAGTTTCCTGCTCCCAGGGGCTGCCAATGGTAAATGCCCACGAAAGAGGGAAGCCCTCACAGAAGAACAGAGCAAAGAGAGAAGTGAAGCTCTGATAGCATCAGTTGAACCCCTGGATTTAGTTATGCCTGAAGCTAGTTAATCCTTGGAATTTGAATTACAGGAACCAATGACTTGTGGTTGTTGTTGTTGTTGTTAAATCCATTTAAATTTAGTTTTTAAAAAAATCAAAGAATTCTAATACAATTGAGGACCTCAGATTTTTTTAATGCCTTATGAAATATACATATGAATGTCAGAGAATGTTTGTTTTATGCCTACCTAGAGTAAGAGAAGGATGTTCCCAGGCATGTTCAACCAGTGTTTCCACTTGGGTCACCAGGCTTTGGTGGCAGCACCTGGCTTTAGCGGCAGCCTCCTCTTCCTTTTATCTGATTTTAAAAAGTTACTTTAAGGGGCACCTGAGTGGCTCAGTGAGTTAAGTTTCTGCCTTCAGCTCAGGTCATAATCTCAGGGTCCTGGGATCAAGCCCTGCATCAGGCTTTCTGCTCAGGGGAAGCCTGCTTCCCCCCCAATCCCCCTCCCGCCGCCTCCCCCCCCCCCACCTACTTGTGATCGCTCTCTCTGTCAAATAAATAAATAATTACTTTAAGACTTCCTTCATCAGCAACAGGCTGCCTTGATATTCTTCTGAATAAAAATATGACCTCTTTTTGTTTATCAGGAGCAGATGGAACAGGCCTTCCCTCCACTGTGTCCCAGAAATGTGCTATTTGAGAACTTCCTCCTTAAGAGGAAAATCAGCAAGCAATGACAATCAATGTGTGTGATTCATTCACTACAGGCAGGACACCTTGACGATGTGTGGTCCATAGACCATAGCTTGGGCATCATCCAGAAACTTCTTAGAAGTGTAAATTCTTGGGCCCCACCCTTGATTTACTGAGTCAGAAACTCTGAGGGTGGGGCCCAGTGATCTCTATTTTTGCGACCCTGAGAACCACTGGCTTAGGGGTTTCCTCTTTCAGTTACTATAGACACAGCTGCTGGGTGATTAAAATCAAGCCTGAGTAACTGTTGTAGAATCAATCACTCTGGATTTGAGCGTTTGCTTCTCACTTTGAGGATAAGAAGGGTCAAGCTATAATAAATTGGCTATTTTATCTTTTTTTTTCCTTTTTATTCATTAGAATATTGCTAAATATACTTTCTGTTTGTATTCTTCTCTTCAAGCATTTTTTTTACACTCTACCTAGCATATTTGACTGTATATATTCCCACCAGTGTTGAGAGCCAATCAGTATCTATGACCTACTGCCATTTAGAAGATTAGACCTTGTGGGACACCTGGGTGTTTCAGTTAGTTAAGCACCTGGCTTGTGATTTTGGCTCAGGTCATGATCTCATAGTTGTGATGATGTAGCCCTGTGTCAGGCTCTAAGCTCAGTGGGGAGTCAGCTTGGGATTCTCTCTACTCCTCCCTGTATGCTCTCTGTCTCTCAAAAAAAGGTTAGACCTTGATACTTCATCGTGTCTTTCCTCCCCCACCCCTCACTTCCATTTAGTCTCCTTTCACCCATTCCCAAGTTTTGTTGAAATCTTTTGGCATTTAACAGAGGGAGTTTTTTCTTAACAGTTCATTAAACTTCGTGGCCATGTTTTTGGTGGGCATTTGGACTTTACTGCTTTTACACATTTAAAAGCACACTTCCTTGGCTTGTAACCTATCTTCCTCTTTCTTGGATTCATTTTTCCTATTGGTGGAGTACATCCACTAGAGAATCTTTCAGAAAGCACTCGTGGAAAGAACCTTTCTGAGTCCTTGCTCTTCTAAAATTGTTTCTATTTTGCACTTAAATAATTTTTTGCCTGGGTATAGAATTCTAGATTCAACATTTTTTTTTCTACAGAAATTTATGGCACTACATCTTATGGAATTTTATACTTATTACCCTTGAGAAGTTTGATATCCCTCTATTCTTCCTTTGAAGTTAAACTATTGGGATTTTTTTTTCTTCTTTGGGATTGGTTTTCTTTATTCATGGAAATTTTACCAGTATGCCCAGGGCCAAATCCTCTACACTCCTCTCTTGTGTTTCTTTTCAATACTTTGTGGATTCTTTTAGTATGAAGACTTAAGAACCTCTTTAGATTTGAATTTTTTGTGTCTAATTTTTTTTATTATTTTCTCTATCCATTTTCTTTCTGGATATTTTTTGAGACAGAGATTGGAACTCCTGGTTCTGTTTCTTTGTTGCTCTTGTTTTTGTTGTTGTTTTAAGATTTTTTATTTTCAAGTAACCTCTACACAAAATTTGGGGCCTGAACTTACAACCCCAAGATCAAGACTAGCACACTCCACTGACAGAGCTAGCCAGGTGCACTATGGTTCTGGATTTTTTGTTTTTGTTTCTGTTTTTTTGTTTTGTTTTGCTTTTCTTAATATTCACTTTTCTATCTCCCACATTTCAATGACTGGAATTTTGCACTATGTATTGGGTAGTTTGCTTGTTTCAACATTCCAGTTTGTCAATGCACTCTTCACTTGTATGCATTTTATTTATCAGTCCATCATTGGTGGGGATTTTTTCATTTGAAAATGTTGTAAGCCATAGAAAAATACAGAAGATAACATAACAAACACCCATGAACCCATCACTCAGAAACAATAAACATTAATGTCTTGTCGTATTTGCTCTGGTTCCTTTCTAATAAAATATTACTGATAAAATTGCAGTTTATTCCTCTCCCTACCAGTGTATTCTTCTCTCCACTCCTTCATCTTTCCCAGACCAATTATTACCCTAGCATTATGTGTTTACATATATATTCCACCATCACCCCTCAGTCTTTCCTAGCTTCCTGGTTTTGGTTTTGCTTTGTTTTATTTTGTTTTAACATTTTAAGATAGTGTCACACTGGATTTACCTTTCTGTAGCTAGTTTTTTTCACTCAGCAATAAGTTTTGGAAAATTTATTTAAGTTGTTGGGTATCTAGTGCATTCATTTTAACCACCATGTAATAGACCTTTGTAGGAATATGTGCAATGCATTTATTCATTCCTCTAGTGATAGATATTTCAGCTGTTTCTGAGTTTTTTTGCTTTTAGAAACAACACTTCAGAAAACACATGTGTTCATCTACTTGTACATGTGTGAGAGTTCCTCTAAGGTTTATACTCAGAGAAGGAACTGCTGCATCAAATAATATACACATTTTTGATTTATTAGAAAAACTGTTAAATTCTTCTCCAAAGATGATCTACAAGATGGCATGCTTGTTATGTATTCCTGTAGCACCCTTTGAGAATTTGTGGCTCCCCGCATCTTCACCAACCCTAGAAATTGTCAGACTTTTTCATTTAAGAAACCCATTTATGATGGGTAAGTTAAAAAAGAGAGAGAGGGGTGCCTGGGTGGCTCAGTGGGTTAAAGCCTCTGCCTTCAGCTCAGGTCATGATCCCAGGGTCCTGGGATGGAGCCCCGCATTGGGCTCTCTGCTCAGCGGGGAGCCTGCTTCCTCCTCTCTCTCTGCCTGCCTCTCTACCTACTTGTGATCTCTGTCAGATAAATAAATAAAATCTTTAAAAAAAAAAAAAGAAAGAAAGCTGATGGGTGGAAATTATATCTTCTATTGGGCTTTAGTTTTTGTTAATCAAGATTTTAGTCTCCAAGAATCCTTTTAGTTTCTAAGAACTACTTAGAAGTTTTGTCTGTCTGTCTGTCTATCTGTTTATCTATCTATATATCTGTCTGTATAGGCAGCTGTCTCAACTGTTTCTGAAGATATTAATTCTATTTATTAAAAAGCCTTTCTTTCTTTCTTCCTTCCTTCCTTTCTTCCTTCTTCCTCTTCTCCATTGTATGAATTCTGTTTCTTTAGGTGTAAATTCTGGAGGTGAGTTGGTGCTTCTATTTCATTCTGTTAGTTTTTCTGAAAGTATTGGCAATTTTTAGCATCTACTCATCCATATTGCTCTGGCTAGAGTGGATTTCTCAGCCTACCTGAGAATCCCTCTTTACTTGGCCATGCCTAGAGATGCTTAGGAGAGAAACCTGGCTCTCCCATGTGCAGAGCAAGGGAGAAGCAGATGCAAGGTTTGTGTGTAAGCATGAGGTCTCAGGTCCACTGCCATGGCCATGGGTGGCTGGGGCATTGCTCAGCTATCCAGGCCAAGAGGCTCCTCTGAGAGTCTTCTCTTTTTGTCAGAAGCCCCAAACTAGTCTGGTCACCCTCCCATGGCCCATCTTCTTCTTCCATCTGCTGCTTCTAGTCTTGGTGTTTGTATTGGTTTGCTAGAGTGTGGAACAAATACCACATATTGGGTGTGTTCTCACACAACAGAAATTCATTTTCTAACAGTTCTAGAGGCTAGATATATGTCCAAGATGATGGTGTCAGCAAGGTTGTTTCTTCTGTGGCTTTTTTCCAGGACTTGCAGATGACCTCCTTCTCCTATGTCTTTGCTTGATCTTCCCTCTGCCTGTTTGTGTCCTAGTCTCTTCTTACAAGGACACCGGTCCTATTGAGTTAGGCCATCCTAACAGCTTCATTTTAACTTAATCACCTCTTTAAACACACCATCTCTAAGTAGTGTCACATTCTGAGATACTGGGGTTAGGACTCTGACATATGAACTGGGGTTGTGGGGGACACAACTCAGTCTGTAACTGCCATATTCTAGGGTTCTGCTGGGAAAAACAAACTCTTTTGTGGAAGGCCCCTCTTTATTCTATCTTACTGATGCTATAGCATACAAACTGGTCAGTCTCATATGGAGGTTAGCTAATTTGTTTAAATGAATCCTGTGATCAGATATTTACTTGTATGTTTCCACGTGGCCCTTTCTATTATAAACAGTCTGGGCAATAAACTTCTTATGGCTAAATACTTGTTCATAACTATTTCCTCTTATATAGTTTTCATAATTCAAATTAAGTAGAATGTGATAGATGAATTAAGGAAATTTCTTTGCATCATAGGGATCTATAGTGATTATAACTCAAATGCCTAGAGAGAAGTAGTATCAAACACATAAGGGAAAAAGCTGTGGGACAATCTAGAATGGACAAGGGAGCTTCTAGAGTGCTGGTAATGTTCTGTTTCTTGGTTTGGGTGCTGGTGATGTGGATATGTCCAGCTGGTAAAAATGCATCAAGGGACACCTGGGTGGCTCAGTCAGTTGGACGTCTGACTCTTTATTTCGGCTCAGGTCATGATCTTGGGGTCTTGAGATGGAGCCCTGTGTTGAGCTCTGCATTGGGCATGAAGCCTCCTTGAGATTCCTTGAGATTCTCTCTCTCCCTCTTCCTTTTGCCCCTCCCCACCCCACTCACTCTTTCTCTCTCTAGGAAAAAAAAAATGCATTGAGCTATCTGCTTATGATACATGCATATTTTTGTACAGATAGTATATTCTGATAAAAATTAGAAGAGAGAGAATCTGGTGAGTGGGCAGCATAGGAACACAGTAACTCTGAGCGCTGCTTGCTTGGTTGGCATTGCATTTTTTTGAAGACTGTTATGAATGATATGCTTTGTGGTAATTTATTTTAATGGTCTGGTGGTTCTCAACTCTGGCTGCACATTAAAATTGCCTGGGGATGTGTTTTAAAAATATTGCAGTCCGGCCCCACTCCAGATCAGCTCAGTAAGAACCCCTTGGGGGTGGGGCTCTGGCTTCAGTATTTTTACAAAGCTCCCCAGTGATTCCAGCATGCAATGGGGTTTGAGCAAAAGTGGTCTAGAAACAGAATTATTTTGATCATCTGTGTTCTGTTTAGATTTGCTCTGTGATTTCAGAATTTTTGTCAGTTTATATCAACCACTCCTTTTGCAATAATAAAAAACACACATAGAGTTAAAATGCACTTTATTACCAAACTTCCTACAGGAAAAAAAAAAAAGCTTTTTTACTGTGAATGTGAATTGAGTCCCTATTCACCTCCTTTTTCTTTGAAATCATTGAAACAACTTCTTTAATAAAACAATTTTTGTGAACTCAGGAATGTGACTATTGTATTATAGTAGGATGGAGAGTGTTTTCTCCGATGCATTCTTAGAAGGAAAATCTTTGGTTCGATGGGTGTTTTATCTTCCAGCTTCTTGTGTTGCTCCATTGCCCCATCAGGATGCCCACAGATAGATAAGCAAGCTTGGTGCTCCCCAGCCTTGCTGCCTCCACACCTCCCTTACTTTTTTTTTCTTTCTTTTTAAAAAATTAATATATAATGTATTATTTGTTTCAGGGGTATAGGTCTGTGAATCATCAGTCTTACACATTTCACAGCACTCACCATAGCACATACCCTCCCCAATATCCATCACCCAGCCACCCCATCCCTCCCAACCCCTCCCTTCCAGCAACTCTCAGTTTGTTTCCTGAGACTGAGAGTCTCTTATGGTTTGTCTCCCTTTCTGGTTTCGTCTTGTTTCATTTTTCCCTCCCTTCCCCTATGATCCACTGTCTTGTTTCTCAAATTCCTCATATCAGTGAGAACATCTGATAATTGTCTCTCTGATTGACTTACTTCGTTTAGCATAATACCCTCTAGTTCCATCCACATCATTGCAAATGGCAAGATTTCATTGTTGATGGCTGCATAGTATTCCTGTGTGTTTGTGTGTGTGTGTGTGTGTGTGTGTGTGTGTGTGTGTGACATCTTCTTTATCCATTCATCTGCGGATGGACATCTAGTCTCTTTCCATAGTTTGGCTACTGTGGACATTGCTGCTATAAACACTGGGGTGCATGTGCCCCTTCGGATCACTACATTTGTATCTTTAGGGTAAATACCCAATAGCACAATTGCTGGGTCATAGGGTAGATCTATTTTCAACTTTTTGAAGAACCTTCATGCTGTTTTCCAGAGTGGCTGCACCAGCTTGTATTCCCACCAACAGTGTAGGAGGGTTCCCCTTTCTCTGCATCCTTGCCAACACCTGTCATTTGATTGGTTAATTTTAGCCATTCTGACTGGTGTGAGGTGATATCTCACTGTGGTTTTGATTTGTATTTCCCTGATGCTAGATGATGTTGAGCACTTTTTATGTGTCTGTTGGCCATTTGGATGTCTTCTTTGCAGAAATGTCTGTTCATGCCTTCTTCCCATTTCTTGACTGGATTATTTGTTCTTTGGGTGTTGAGTTTGGCAAGTGCTTTATAGATTTTGGATTCTAGCCCTTTATCTGATATGTCATTTACAAATATCTTCTCCCATTCTGTCCTTGTCTTTTGGTTTGGTTGACTGGTTTTTTGTTGTGCAAAAGCTTTTGATCTTGATGAACTTCCAATAGTTCATTTTTGCCCTTGCTTCCCTTGCCTTTGGCGATATTTCTAGAAAGAAGTTGCTGAGGCTGAAGTCAAGATTGCTGCCTATGCCTCCTCAAGGATTTTGATGGATTCCTGTCTCACATTGAGGTCTTTCATCCATTTTGAGTCTATTTTTGTGTGTGGTGTAAGGAAATGGTTCAGTTTCATTCTTCTGCATGTGGCTGTCCATGATTATTTGACATCGATGCGATAGATAATGAGTTCAACTAGTTAGTCGAAGATTAGTTGACAATAGAGCTGAGGGTACATTTCTGGGATTTCTATTCTGTTCCATTGATGTATGTGTCTGTTTTTGTGCCAGTACCATGCTGTCTTGATGATGACAGCTTTGTAATAGAGCTGGAGGTCTGGAATTGTGATGCCGCCAGCTTTGGTTTTCTTTTTCAACAGTCCTCTGGCTATTCAGGATCTTTTCTTGTGTCATATAAATTTTAGGATTATTTGTTCAATTTCTTTGAAAAAGGTTGATGGTATTTTGATAGGGATTGCATTAAATGTGTAGATGGCTCTAGGTAGCATAGACATTTTTGCAATATTTTTTCTTCCAATCCATGATAATGGAACGTTTTTCCATTTCTCTGTGTCTTCCTCAGTTTCTTTCATAAGTATTCTATAGTTTTCTGAGTAGAGATTCTTTAGTTAGATTTATTCCTAGGTATCTTATGGTTTGGGGTGCAATTGCAAATGGGATCGATGCCTAAATTTCTCTTTCTTCTGTCTTATTGTTGGTGTAGAGAAATGCAACTGATTTCTGTGCATTGATTTTTACATCCTGATACTTTATTGAATTCCTGTACAAGTTCTAGCAGTTTTGGAGTGGAGTCTTTGGGTTTTCCACATAAAGTATCATGTCATCTGTAAAGAGTGAGAGTTTGATTTCCTCTTTGCCAATTCAGATGTTTTTTATTTTTTTTTAAGAAAAATATATTCATTAGAAAAGTCCTAATTGTATATAAAATATCAAGGAGCAAGTTAAAACCACCTGATGTCCTACCACCCAGGTCACCATTCTTAACATGCTCTTATCTCACCATCTGGGTATGTACAGATATATGTCATGTGCAGGTGGTGAGACAAACAGCAGCCTCTCTTCCTTCCTGCCCACCATCTCTTCCTGAAGTTCATGGTCAGGACAGGTGGCTTAAGCGTGGCACCAAGATGATTATTATTTTTAAAGAACTAAAACTATAATCATTTCAGAAGAAATATATATACATATATATTTATAGTCAATACACAGCACATTTTTCTTCTAGATTCAACTAAGTGGTCTTTGAAAATAAATTTTGAGTTTGTTTTAAACACTTTAGGAGAGAAACAGTCCCAGGCTGTTTCTCTCTTCTCCCCTTCGCCATGTCCAGTCGACACTTACCCCCAGCCAGGACTAAGTGGAGAAGGAAATGATTGTCCTTCCACCAGCCCCTGAGGCTGCAGAATCTCAAGAAACAAGAAGGGACTAGGGCACAGGGGACCTCCTCCATGGATGCTCCCTGCAGGTAACTCACACCGGACAGAGACATCTAAAATATCTATAGTTGAGGGACGCCTGGGTGGCTCAGTTGGTTAAGCAGCTGCCTTCGGCTCAGGTCATGATCCCAGCGTCCTGGGATCGAGTCCCGCATCGGGCTCCTTGCTCAGCAGGGAGCCTGCTTCTCCCTCTGCCTCTGCCTGCCATTCTGTCTGCCTGTGCTCGCTCTCTCTCCCTCTCTCTCTGACAAATTAAAAAAAAAAAATATCTATAGTTGAACTCATTATCTATCCCATCCTGATTTCTTAGTCCAGGTCACGGTCAATGGTGTTTCTCAGCCTCCTAAATGGGAGCTCAAGGTCACATTGGACCCTTCCTCATCCCTAACCAGAGTCTGGCCATAGAGCCCTGACCTATCCCATCTTCTTATCTGGCTGCTTCTCTCCAGGGTCAGGCCTCATCTCTTGTCCATCAGCCTCCAGCCTTATCTCAGAGTCACCTTCTACAACAGATCTGATCCTGCCCCTTCCCTGCTTTCAAGCCTCTCTGAGCTTTCTTTGGTCCCCAGGACCAAGTCCAAGTCCCTAGCTCAATAGTCAAGGCCCTTTACCATCAAGAGGCTTTACCCCTTCATTCTGGCCTCAGCTTCCCTCCACAGCACCGCCACTGTGCCAGCCGTTCTCCAAACACCCAAGCTTCTGTGTCTTTGCATCACTGATCTTCATCTCTGAACACCCTTCCTCGCTGATAGAGTCATCCTAATCTCTCAAGACCCAGTTTAGAGATCTACAGTCTGGGGACATATTCCTTAACTCTCCTATCCCTCCTACGGCCATTCCTGGAGGGGTGAGGGAAAGGAGGGTCATTTGACCTGGGCCACACATCCAGAAATAATCTCACATTCAGACTCCTGATGCTGTCTTTCAAAAGATGCATGTGTACACACAGACATCCACAGGATAATGTACTGACCACATTGAAAAGCAAGATTTATCGTGGGCCTCTATACGTATCTCATCCCCCTAACCACACTGGCCAATGTGTGCTACAGTTTCATGGTTATTTTCAGATAATGAACGGCGATTATGTCATGATAGACACAATCATATTGCACTATATTTTTGGTTAAAGTCATTAATTTTTTAAAAGCAATATTTGAAACATCCCACAGATTTTATAACTCTTTTTGACATCTTCTTCTTCTTTTTAATATACTGAGAGCACTGAAGTCTAGGTAACTCTCTACTTGGTCTCCTGCAGATGTCAAGATATATCCATTGTGATGCCAACTGTGTTAGGTTGCTGAAAAACCAGGTTATCCACCAGGCTGAGCTCAGCGGATATAAGAGGACACAACTCTACTCTCTCCCCGCACTGCCGCCCGCCATGCTCTGTGGTCTCTCCCTGCCTCACAGCTTTTTAGGCACTGTGAGAACAGTTCTACATGGGGGTACTGAAATGGACTGTCCAACAGAGATCAAAATTTCAGTCTCACATCTAGTGCCATGGAGCTCTCCTCCCAGCTCAGGCCAATGGTTGGAGGCTACGGTGGGGACAGAAACAGGACTGGGCTCACTCTTCCTGGTTGCTTCACTACTCCTTCTCTGCCTTCTGCTGGTTTGTCCAGGGTTGGAAATGGGGAAGGTCACCTGAGGGACAGGGTTGGTGTTCTTGAGAAATGCATGGCAGGCCCTCCCTCAAACTGCCCATTTGTGAATGCCTCAGAGAATTCCCCAACTCTGTGATCGATACACCCTCTCTCTGACCTCCAGCAAGCCCCTGTCGTTCTTGGGCTCACCTCCCCTGCACTCACAAGATATTTGGAATGAGGGCCCTTCACTTGGCAGGAGCCTTTGGGAAGGTCGTTCCATGGGGCTCTCTGGGCCCTCCTTCCACTGTGGCCTTCCGTCTTCTCTCTGTCCTTGCAGGAAGCTTGGGCAAGACTCCTGCCTTCACTGTCCTGCAGCTGGTTGGGAGACATCTGACTCCATGTTCAGGTCACCCAGACTCGCTGAGATACCTCACATTCTCTGAGGAGCTGTCTTCCTGACCTTGTGCCAGTGGCCTCCGTGAGACAGGCCTTCAAGTCTCACAGCTCCAGGTTTCTCTAGATCCCTTCTCAAAGCCCCCCTAGTCTCCAGGAGCTGTTCTCTTGGGGTCCCAGCTGGGAGATCCTCCCAAATTGAAAATGCTCTTTTCTCGTACAAATGCCCCATTTTTGTTTCTATTACTGCTTTAATATATTACAAAAACTGAGTAGCTTAGAACAACACACATTCATTCAGCACTCCCCCTGCCCGAAAGATCCAGAATAATTTTCTCTTGCCATAGTCTTTAACCTTGATCACTTCAGTCAAGTGTCTTTTTTTTTTTTTTTGCCAGGTAAAGGGACATGTACACAGGTGGTTCTGGGGATTAGGACATGGCATCTTTGGGGGAGCAATATTCTACCATATCCAATTATTTCCTTCCCTCAAGTGTCTGGTCTTGTTTGCTATAGGTTGGAGGAAGGCAATGGGGTTACCAGTATAGGACAGGCTACACATTTCAACAACTCCCGGAGGGGCAGCTCTCTCTAGAATATAGGGTACTTAGTACCTGCTGCTCTCGGCCTGAAGACTATAACCAGAATCCCAAGCACCTGGAAAAGTCACATGCCATATCCCAGCCTTCCTGCTCCAGACTATGAGATCCTTGAGCGCAGGGTCTGTTTCCTGTTTGTCAGACATCGGGGCCAGACATAGTGTGTGCAGCCAGTGAGCCTTCTGGAAAGTTCTGTTGTGTGTATGTAGAAGAGAACCAAAAGTTATCTGCTTTGCTGCTGAGAGGAACTCGGGATATAGGACACTTGTCATACCTGCTGGATAAAATGACATAATACACATATTTAAAAGACTAGGTGGACTTGAGACAAATATCAGGCCACATTAACTTGCCAAGAAGGGAAAAAGACACGTGACTCTCCAGATTGCTGATGCTCTCTTGGTGATTTCGATCAGCACGCGGCTGTGGGAGAAGGCCTGCTGGAGTCCTTGCCATCAGTCTGCTTGGGCTCCTCGAACGGCCTTAGAGCGATGGCTCTAAACCCCATTTCTCTTCTTAAATGACTGCAAAGTTTACTGCAGGTAGAATATTTCTGGCACTGCTTTAGGGGCCCCAAGAAGGTGGGGAGCCGCTGGAATACTGTTAACTTACAATGGAACTGGGCACCAGTGCATCAGGACAAGCTGGCTTTCACCCTCATAGTGATAGGAGTGGACACATTTGCTTGGAGAGCCCCTTAAATAACTCTGCTTGCTCCCTCTTATTTTTGTTTGGTCCCCAGGCAACCTGAAATTCCTCCTGTGGCTTTTAAACAAAGTGTGGGGGTAGGAAGAAGGGAAGGAAGCATGGGCCAGGGGGGTGGTGTCAGTCTTTCACACTCTGGCTTCCTTATTTTAAGTACTATGAATACTGGAAATGTAGTCACACCCAGATTCAAAACACAGTGAACATTCCCAGATAACTCTGTGTGTGTGTGTGTGTGTGTGTGTGTGTGTGTGTGTTTTCTGATTTATGCCTCATTCTTCTTTATTTGGTGAAGTACACTGAATAATGATCTCCTTCAGGGATAATTAGAATGAATATCTGGTAGTAATTCCTGGAACCTATACATGTTACCTTAAACAGTTAAAAAAAAGGGGGGGGTGTGTGGAGACTTTGTAGAAGTGATCATGAAGGATGTTAAAATGGGGAGAGTGTCACCCTATATTTTCAGGGTGAATCCTAAATGCAATAATGTGTATTCTTGTCAGACGGGGGCAGAGGGAGATCTGACTGCCACGGAGGAGAAGGCCAGGTGACCAAGGAGGCAGAATTGGGGAGATGTGGCCACAAGCTAAGGGATGCCAGGAGACCCAGAGCCTGGAAGAGGCAAGTAGAGGGTTCTCCCCAGAACCTCTGGAGGAAGTGCATCTGATTTCTACCTTGAAGAATTGCAAGAGAAAAATTTCTGTGGTTTAAGCCACCAGATTTGGAGCCATTTGTTCCAGCCTTAGGCAATGAATACGCTTGGTATAAGACTGAGCACGGATCAGATGCATTATCTGTACCTTCTTCAGACCTTTGCTCTGGTGCTGGCACACCGGAGCTGGGGAGGTAAACAGGAGGGCACTGGGGGACACACCCATCCCACCCCACCCCTCAGTCCTACACCAAATGCTCCAAATGGGCACATTTTTCTGAGGAGAAATTTTATCATCTGTATCAGGCTCCAAAATGTTCACATCCCCACAAAGTTAAGAACCTTTAATATTTAATATTGATGGCCAAAGTTTCTTCCTTGGCAGACTGAGTCCTCATAAGCCTCAAAGACCTTAAGGACCAAAAAAAAAAAAAAAAAAAAAAAAAAAGGCAAAAAGGCATTCTTTGGCTTCCTCGGAAGACTAGATAAAGAAATGATATTTAAATTTTTTTTAAAGGGGCACCTGTGTGGCTCTGTCAGTTGAGCATCTCTCTGCCTTCGGCTCAGATCATGATCCCAGGGTCCTGAGGTCGAGTCCCACATCAGCCTCCTTGCTCAGCGGGGAGCCTCTTCTCCCTCTGCCTGCTGTTCCCCCTGCTTGTGCTCTTTTGATCTCTGACAAATGAATAAATAAAATCTTTAAAAAAATACTTATTTAAAAATTTTTTTAATTTTAAAATTTATTTTTAAAAAATAAATATTTTTTAAAGATTTTATTCATTCATTCATTCATTCATTTAGAGCACACACAAGCAGGGGGAGGGGCAGAGGAAGAGGAAGAGCCAGAATCCCAAGCAGACTCTGCACCAAGCATGGAGCCTGATATGGGGCTTGATCCCACGACCCTGAGACCATGACCTGAGCTGAAACCAAGAGTCTGATGCTTAACCGACTGAGCCACCAGGTGCCCCAGAAATTTCAATATTAAATTTTGTTGTTTATATTAAAATTTAGAGACCATTGGTTTATGTAGATATTTACCAAGCATTTGCTGGGTGCCTGCTGCTTCTCCAAGCCACCAGGGGTTCGGAGGAAACAAAATAGACCCAGACAACCCAGTTCTCATGAAGCTAATATTCTAGTTGAGAAGAGGAGACAAACAACAACAACAACAACAATAACAAAACAGATCAATATGTAACAAATGAGTTTGGTGACACTAAGTGGGCTGCCAAGGGGACAGAGGTTGGTGGTGGCCCCGGGGCATGCTTCATTTAGAGAATAGTAAGCAAACTGATTACAACTAGTTGCTAGTTTTGTTTAGCTGATGAACAGCCTGGCAGTAAACAGAGGCAAACCATTGAAATAAAATGGAAGCTTTTCCTTGGTGAGTTCAGATCTCAGGGACACTCCTTACATGGTGAATTGTCACCCAAAGGAAGGTGTCACCCAACCCTTTTGGGTTGTTGAGAATTCATCTCAGGGGAAGAAATATACAAACTTTGACAAGCAAAGGGACCAAAACAATCCAGAAGACAAATGGGACTTGGGTTTTTAGGCAGATGTGAAGGAGTAATGAATTGCCCCAAGAGAAGAAGTCCGGGGAGGGGGGGGGCACTTGGTTGGGTGTTTTGTTGAATTTTTGAGTGTTTGTTTTTAGTATATTGTAACTGAGACTCCTCCTTGGGATGATGTTTCTAAGTTCCCAACTAAACATCAATTAAGTAATCAGTTTTCCCGAAAATGACTGGACAGTGTGCTCTGGAAAGCCCTCCAAACCCACGAGTTGTCCTTTGGAAGACCAGTCCCAAGGATCTGGAGGGGAGTGTGAAAACACATTGCTCCCTGAGGGCCTGGATTGGCAGAAATGAGATTTCCAGGGCCCTGCTCCCTGAAATGCTGTTAGGAGGCTTGTGCCCAGCAATTTGAAGGTAATAAAACTCTGATTCAATTCCACAGATGGAGACAACTGAGAGGCAGGACGGGGTGGTGACAGAGAGCATGGGAACAGACACAGAGTTGGCCTGGGCTGGAACCCAGTCCCCCTTCTCACTCCATGAGCTTGGGAAGTGACTTTTCCCATCTAAGTATCCATAGTGGGGTGAATAGTGTCCTCCCCAATTCATGACCCCCCAAACTTTCAGATGAGGGTCTGTGCAGACGAGGTCCTCCTGCACTGTAGTGGGCCCTGAATCCAATGGCTAGTGTCTTTGCGAGAGAAAGGAGAGGGGAATCCAGACATGGAGACAGACAGGGAGGAGGGCACTTGACCTCAGAGGCAGAGATTAGAGGGATGGGCTGTAAGCCAAGGAGCAAGAAGTTTTGCTGGAAGAGGAATGAAAGATTCTCCCCTAGAACCTTCAGAGGGAGCAGGGTCCTGCTAACACTTTGATTTCACCTTCCAGGCCCCAAAACTGTGAGAGAGTACATTTCCTTTCTTTTATGTCCTGAGTTTGGGGTCATCATTGCAGCAGCCCTGGGAAATGAATCCAGCATCTTTGTCCTTAAATTGAGCTTATTTGAATGGTTTCCCTCTCTTTATGGCTAGTGTGTTTACCGGCTCAACAAAAATCGCAACTGGCTTTCATCGGTTTGCCTGGGACCGTCAGCTTTCCCAGGATGCTGCACCGGGAAAGCTGCAGGCTCGTGGGGAGCAGTAGGTCACCCTCACATGAGGTCACTGAGGGATGAGTGAGATGAACTACTTCACGCTGGCCCTGGGGCACACAGTAGGTGCCCAAGGAATGCTCTGTGGGTCTAAGTCGGGCGGAGGCCTCTGTAGCAGAGGTGAGGGAATTCGCCACTCTGTACCTGCTGGGTCCTAGTCCTCTGACCTCCGGCCACTTAAAAGTGGCCTCTCAGAAGGAAGCTGTGGGCACCCTTTGGTATCTTCTTTCTGCTCAGCAGTACCCCTGCCAAGCCTGAGAGAGTCACCAGCTGGGCTGACCCTGGGAAAGTTACCAAACTTCCCTGGGCCTCCCTTAATTCATCTGTGCACAGAGATGATAAAACCCCCCTTTTTGAAATGTGTAGGGGATTGGATGAAATAAGTCATTTACCTAACAAATATTTATAAACAACCTTAATACACCGTAATTATACGAATTGATACACAGGTTGAACAAAGAACACATAGATGCTGACCTTCAGGATGATACAGTGTAGGGGGAAGAGGAGATTTATACAAGTAAATTACAACCTGGGGTAAGTGTGGCCCAGAATACGTGGAGAAGATCCCGGTGGGTCTGCTCAGGGTTGAATGCAGGAAAAAGCCTCTGGGAACCAAAAGGTGCAGAGCCAGCTTTTGACATTTCTTTAAAATTTAATTTAATTTTATTTTTTTTCAGTGTTCCAAAATTTATTGTTTATGCACCACATCCGGTGTTCACGCAATACGTGCCCTCCATAAGAGCCACCACCAGGCTCACCCAAGCCCCCAACCCCCTTCCAGCTTTTGACATTTTTAGTGAGAATCCATTACATATATAAACTAAGGGAGGGACAAGTGACATTTTTATAATATTAGCTTTTCCTATCCAAGAATCGTTCAAACTTTTCTATTAATTCAGTCTTCTTTCATGTTAAAGGGAAGTGCTGTTTTCTGGGTGTTTTCAGTGTTTTAATTTTTGTTTTTAGCGATGAACTGGCTCATTGAAAATAAGAGAAACAATCATGCACACACACCACCCACCCAACCCCTGTGGGCTCTTCCTACATATCAAAGACCCCGCCTCCTGCCTCTAAGTAAGGGCACACACTCCCCAAACCTGTATGTATACATCCTTGTCTTCGTGCATAATTTTATACATTTCTGTGTATACTTGAATAATACATTGTCCATTTAGCTTTTTTTTTGGACTTCATATAAATGGAATCACACTGTCCGCCTTCTCTTGAAATTTGCTTTTTTTTTTGAGAGAAAGAGAATTTTTTAAAAATTGTATTTATTTATTTGACAGAGAGAGAGAGAGAGCACAAGCAGGGAGAGTGGAAGAGGGAGAAGCAGGCTCCCTGCTGAGCAGGGAGCCCGATGAGGGACTTGATCCCAGGACCCCAAGATCATGATCTGAGCTGAAGGCAGTCGCTTAACCAACTGAGCCACCCAGGTGTCCTGAGAGAGAGAGAGAGAGAGAATCATAAGCAGGCTCCACATCCAGCACAGAGCCAGACAGAGAGCTAGATCTTATGATCTTGAGATCATGACCTGAGCCAAAATGAGGAGTTGAATGCTTTACTGACTCAGGTGTCCCGAAATTTGCTTTCTTTGCTCAACATCAGGTTGCTGAGATTCATATGTATTGATAGTGTGGCTGCCATGCCTTCCTTTTCACATGACCATGGTATCCAACCATGACTACACCATGACGTCTGTACCCATACGTCTCCTGGTCCACATGTGTAAGTTTTTCCAGACATTTAACTGGGAGTGGAATCAATGGATCATAGGGTATGTGCATCTCCACCTGAAAGGTAATGCCCAAGTGTTTTCCAAAGTCGTTGAACCAATTCATATTCCCACTAGTAGCACATAAACGTGCCCTTGGCTCCATGTCTTTGTCAACACTTGGTATTGCCAGATACTTTTCTATATTCTCTTGGGTCAATGTGGGTGTAAAATGGTAGGTCCTTGTTTTAAATGAACATTTCCTTGCTTATTGAGGAGAAACATTTTTTTAGACGTTTGTTGGTCACTATGTTCTCTTTTGTTAAATGTCTTTTATTGTGTTGTCCATTAAAAAATTGGTTTGCCTTTTATGTGTTAATTTGTAGGGAACTTTAGACATACTACATACCAATCTTTTGCTAAATAGGTAAGGCAGAGGGCACCTGAGTGGCTCAGTCCGTTAAGCATTTGCTTTCAGTCCTGGGATTAAGCCCCACATCGGGCTCCCTGCTCAGCAGGGAATCTGCTTCTCCCTCTTCTTCTGTGAGCATGTGCTCTCTCTCTCTCTCTCAGATAAATAAATAAAGCTTAAAAAAATAGGTAAGACAGATATCTCCACCTAGTTTGATGAATATCTTTTAGTTTCTTTATGGTATACTTGATGGGAAATTTTTGTCATTCTAATCTAGTCAAATTTATCACTCCTTTCTTTTTTTTTTTAAAGATTTTATTTATTTATTTGACAGAGAGAGATCGCAAGTATGCAGAGAGGCAGGCAGAGAGAGAGAGAGGAGGAAGCAGGCTCCCCGCTGAGCAGAGAGCCTGACACGGGGCTTGATCCCAGGACCCTGAGATCATGACCTGAGCAGAAGACAGAGGCTTAACTCACTGAGCCACCCAGGCGCCCCAATCACTCCTTTCCTTTATGGCTCACATTTTTGTTTAAGAAATTCTTCTTTACACTGAGGTTATATAGGTAGACTTCTATAGCTTGGGCTTTTAACCATTTTTTTATGCCATGGATCCTTTGGCATGCTTTAAAATGTATGAAATGAAACTCATTAGATTACAAAGAAAACCAATGATACTGAAACGTAGTTATCAAAATACAAAAAATTATGACATAAATGCATTTCTCTTTTATGCTTTAAATAATAAGATTAAGTAGAAAATCTAATAGCTACTGTAAATATTATGACAGACATAAATAATATTTTATAATACCTACAATAAATATCATGGGATATGAAAATGGATGCTTTTTAGTGGCAAGATACAGGTACCACACAATTGCTATGGTCTGTTGTCTATGTTCATGACTGGATCTCTAATTAATAAGAGGTCAGTGAAAATAAATATCAATTTTTTTCCCATCTGTGATCACAATTCTGTTATAGAATATGATAGAATATATAGAATATTGAATTCTATTCTCAGGGGGGCTGTGGGACCTGGGTAATGAATCCCTGTATAGTATTTTCTAAAAATAGTACACATTTTATCTTCATGTTTTATCTTTTGTCAATCAGAAGTTGTTTCTTTATATGGTATATCACATTTCCTTTTTTCCCTTTTATTGATTAATTTATTCCTTCCCCCTTTGATCTACAGTGTCTGTGCTGGCTTAAATCATGGTTCTTTTAAATGGTCCATCTGTTTCTAGGATCTTTTTTCTACTCTACTTATGCAGTTAATGATCTGTGTAAACCCACATTGTCTTAGTTACTATAAAGTCTGACCTCGAGTAAGACAAGTCTCCCTACCTGTGTGTCGGCTTCTCTCTGGTCCTTTGCTTTTGTATGTAAATTTTAGAAGCAGCTTCACAAATTCCATGAGAAAGCCCACTGGGTTGTTGACTGGAACTTCATTGAGTCTGTAGGCCATTTATGTATACCTTCAATAAAATTTTATATTTTTTCCATTAAAGATGTGGACATCTTTTCTTAGAGCCGCTTCTAGGACTCTCTCTCTCAGTCTCCCCCTACTTACCTGTTGCACTTGGAAATTATGTTTTAAAAATTATATTTTCTCTCTGTTGCTGATGTATAGAAAAGCAATCAATTTTGAATATTGCTCTTTTATCCCTCGACTTTTTAAAACCTGCTTATTCAATCTAATTGTTTGTAGAATTTTAGGGAGTTTTCTATGAAAATAATTATATCACTTTCAATTAATGTCTGTTTTGTTTCCTTGATTCGGAACCTCAAATCTTGTATTTCTTTTACTTGTTTTATTGCACTCACCAGTACCTTCAGTACAGTATTGAATAAAAGCCACCATTTTTTTTTGACACTTTTAACCTTTAAATATGATGTTTGCTGTGGGCTTTTGGTAGATGTTCTGTTAGGTTACAGAAATTGCTTTTTATTTATAGTTCATCAAGTTTTCAAAAGACTTTATTTATTTATCCACTTAGAGAAAGAGCATGGGGGGATGGAGAGAGGCAGAAGGAGAATCTCGAACAGACTCTACACTGAGCACAGAGCCCGGTGTGGGACTCCATCTCACGACCACCACGAGCTCACAACCTGAGCTGAAATCAAGAGCCAGAAGCTTAACCATCTGAGCCACCCAGGTGCCCCTTGATTTTGCCTTAAAATCATAAGTGGATACAATTGATTTTTTGCTTTTTGTTTTATTTTTTAAGGATGGATACCAGAATGTGTATGCATGTCCGTGGCAAAGGTTCACTAAGGAAAAAGAGATCGAAGATGCAAAACAGGGAGGAGACCATCTGAGCACTGAGTCGTTGGGAAGGCTGAGGGTAGATTTTTAATGTATTTCTTTAGGCATGTAAAGTACTTATCGTAGTGCCTGGTCTATTAGTTTCCTATTGCTGCTGCCACAAATAACCACGCACATGTCTGCTTAAAACAACACACATTTAATCTCTTATCCCCGTGGAGATCAGAAATCTGGCTAAAGTCAAGGTGCCTGCTGGACTGCATTCCTTCTGGAGGTTCTACGTGAGAACCTATTTCTTACCTCTTCCTCCTTTTAGAGGCTGCCAGTGATCCTTGGCTAGAGGTCTCTTCCTTTATCTTCAAAGCCGATAGAATAGCATCTTTAAACCATACTCTACCTGGAGAGGCTGGGTGTCTCAGTTGTTAAGCATCTGCCTTTGGCTCAGGTCATGATCTGAGGGACATGGGATTGAGCCCTGCATGAAGCTCCCTGTTTGGTGGGGAGCCTGCTTCTTCCTTTCTCTCTGCTTTTCCCCTGGCTTGTGCATGTGCGTGTGCTCTCTCTCTAATAAATAAGTAATATTTAAAAATAAATAAATACATTGCCCTTCTTTTATTGCAGCATTGCTTCCTTCTACATAAGGATCTTTGTCAATGCTTGGGCCCAACCTGATAATCCGGGATTATCTTCCTGTCTCAAAATCCTTAGCTTAATGATATCTGCAGAGTCATTTCCCATGTAAGGTAACATGTCCAAGTTCAACAGGACATCTTTGGGGTCCAGTATTCAGCTTACCAGTCTTGCATGCATTTGATTAAATCGTATGTGTTTGAGGTAAAAAAAAAAAAGTTGAATATTGGTAATTCTATGTGTTTCAACCTGAAAGTTCTCAATATACAGGAGTTGCTATTAATATTAAAAACAAAAGAGATTATTTTACCATAAAATGCTGGTTCCAGGCCTGTCTCTGTTGTCTTGGGCAACTTGAAGCAGGGTCTTGGATTTCTAGTATTTCCTGTGTCACTGCCCCAGAAGCCTGGGTATGTCCCATTCCCCAAGGCCATTTGCCTCCCCACTATCTTGGAAGAGTCTAGCTGAAGGACTGCAAGATCCTCTTCCCACAGGGCAAGAGAGTCCCTCTGCCTAGCTACGAGACCCTCAACCCTACAGCCCAAATATTGTTGAGCAGAAAGCAACTCTAAAAGTCTTCCATGTTGGAAATGTGTATGAGGCTGTTGCCAAGACACACCCTTTTGGGACCTGATGCCAGAAGGGAAAACCAATCAGCAAGACTGATCCTGTCATAATTTAAAAATTTGATATTTTATTCACCATAAATCATTTTGTATCCATTTGGGTTTAAAACAAAATATTGCTTTAAAATATTATTTATTTTGATTACTGATTTTTTGGTACACACCCCTCCCCCCAATTTACACCCTGGATTTCACTCTCTTCACCTTCATTCCCTCTCTGGTCTGTGGATCTTTAATCGTAGCTATTTTCTCTAATGACAGTTTTGGATGAACACTCCTGGCAAAAGTTCAACTCTATCTGTAGAGAAGACCCGCGACGGTTAGGATTTACTGAGATAACAGGAAAGGAAAGCCACCTCCCAACCTCTGAACTGCCCATTGTCCAAATGACTCTCTTTCTGCCAATTGCGTTCTCCAAGCGGGAAAGAATAAACTAATTTCATACCTATTCAGTTCAATAAAGCTCATTGTCCTACCTCTACCTCCAGTGATAAGAGACAGGAACACTTCATTTTCCATTGCTAAGCAACAGCAAAAACAGAGCCGGGCATCTGTGCCTGGCCTGACCGGCTGATAGGGATCAGCCTCTAAAGTTCTTGTTTGCATTTTGAAGTCAACAATAATTGCAGTTCTCTATTAGTGTTCATTAAGTTGGTTTATGGCTGGACCAACTCCAATCTCCACTCGGCGCTTTGAATGTGCTGTCCTCCTAGGGAAAGAAATATTTGGCAATAAAAACCCTGTGCTGATTTCCTCAACTCATTTCCCCTTGATAGGTTGAGAAACTATGGTCACTGTGCCCGGTGCTCCAACAGCAGAGAACAAGGCCTTTGGTGAAGGCTCTGGAAGAGTGGGTGGAGAGCAGGGCAGGGAGGGTGGCTCTGTTCTTCTCAAGCTGGCTTCCTTCCACTCCAAGCTAAAAGTAGGCCAGTGGAGCAGAAGTCTATTATGTGAACGAAGCCGGGGTGGAGAGTACTGCTCCGTTTCCCCCACGCCAGCACTCAAGTTTGGAAAAAGCTCTCTGAGCTTCTTTCCATGGACCTAGTGCCAGGAACAGGCACCACCCAGGGACATGATCGATCGGGTCCTGCCTCCCCAGCCCCTGGAATGCATCAAACAGTGGCCTCCGAGAAATGGTAGAAAGTTCCACCCAGCTTGAAAGAGCCGCCCTTGGATGCCACTTCCCAGGTGTTGACTCACCCCGGGCGGCTGAAAGTCTGCCAGGCCAGGGGAGGAGCAGGTCGGCCACCTTACTTAACCTTCCCTTCATCCCCAGTTCTCGGGAGCTGGGTCTGCTCTGAAAATAAAACCAGAAAACAGCTTAAAGCAATTAATGAGGATGTTGCTCTCCTTTCTCAACTCTAGTCCAAGACTCCCTCTACTTTCAGCACTTTCCAAAGCAAAGGAGTGACTTCTGGTCGTCTTCATCTTGTCTCTTCTGCTCCCGAGAGAAATTTCTTAGGGCCCAGCCGGATAACAAGCCTGCTTGCACCCCCTAGTGTACACAGGAGCCCAACACCATTCTAAGCCCTGTCTGGGCAAGGCTACTAGCCCAGGCAAGTGGGATTGCAGAAGTTTATCCTAGTGATTGGGGTTTGGGGCAGGACGTTCTAATTCCATGAGGCTGTGGTCAGGTAGGAGGAAAGCAACTTTATACTCCCAATTCAGTTCATGACCCAGACAATTGGATCACTTTCTTCGGACTCTGATCTCTCTTCCTCTGCTTGCTATAAAGCGAGAGGCTCTCTTTGTGTCTTCATGACTGAGAACCAATTAGTCACAATACTTTAATCTCATTGAGAAGCTAGCGAATAGCCCTGTCTTGTGGTTGACACGTGCAGAGGTCTCATTGTTGTAAAGTGAGAAACTCTGAAAGTTCAGGGTCATTTGAATTGCTGCTGTTGTGAAAATATGTATACTTCTGTTGGGTTCAGAGGTATCATAGTGTGACAATTCCCACATAAGAGACCAGATGTGGAAGGTTGTGAAGATCTGAACAGCAAGTACCTTGGATCCTCATAATTCCATAATTACATAATTCCATAAACCATTCTCAGAAGAGAGTTTAGGTACATGTGAAAGAGGATCTGGTTTCATGATAAGCCAAAGCAGGATGGGCACTGGAGTATGACATGGATGTCAGGAACCACCATTCTTCTTTAGAAGAAGAATCGACAACCACCTACTTGGGATAAATAGGAGGCTTCCTTGCCTAGAATATTTCCAGATTGACTATTCTGATCAAAAAGTCAAGAGCAGGGATGGCAAATAGGTTTAATATTATGTACCAGCTTAAGTCAGCGGAAGAGCCTAAGCACCGAGAGGGTTCCTGAAGGTTCGTTTCAAGGAAAACTATCATGATTGATTAGTGATGTCTGCCATGAGTGCAGGACAGAAGAGTGATGGTAAACCTGCCAACAAGGCAGGGAGAAAACAGAGTATAAGAATTATAATTATATTCTAATTATAAGAAATTATTAAGAAAGCTAAACTACCTCACCTTTTGATGCTGTTTTTTTGTCTTTCTTGCAATCATAGATTGTGATGATGTTGTGGTTTCTCCAACTTCCTGTACTAGGGTGCAGGGAACTTACTGCTCCCATCTTCCTCCTTAGTTTGCATAATTTCTCTGCTGACTTGAAGACTGATGTGGAATAACAACAGGGAGGAGGTGAGTATGCATCTGCTTCTCACCTGTCTTGAGGTTATAGAGTGATGGCTCAATCCCCAAGTATGACTTGATTGTTGACTATATACCCAGTAGGTTGCTAAGTACTATGAGTGTACAGGAAAAGAGAAGAGGCAAGTATATTAAAAAAAAAAATCCTCAGTTGACAGTCTCCTTAGTTACCCAACCCATAAGAGGCAATCAGAAAACAGGGTCCTGGCTGGCATACCACAGCCTCAGGAGAAACACAAGAAGGGGGGAGGGGCAAAGGTAAAACAGCCATGGTCCTCCCCCCACTCCCCTCCCTGACCCTGTAGACCCCTCATGCAGTCATAGGTTGGAAGGAGGAGAGCTGCTAAGGGTCTGGCTTAACTCTGAAGCTATGCCCTGTCCCCTATAGACCCTATGGGCTCCTATAGACCGCCACAGAGCCCTGGGAGTCCTACTGTCCTCCTTCCAAAATGCACCTTGATGTCTCCACTGCTCTTCATCTCTTCTGCTCCCCTTCAAGTCCCAGCCATGGCCAGCTGTCCTCCAGCAACTCTCCCTGAATCTGTCCCCTGCCCCCAACCCCTCTGTCCACTTGCTCCCCTGGGGTCCACTCTCCAACAACAGTTGGTGGCGTGACCTTGTTGAACACAAATCTGACTCCGTCATCCCATGCTTAATGCTCCCTCAGGGCTTCCCACCCTCTCCTACATACTGCACTGTGGGGCCACAGCTGCTTTCTCCAATCCAGTGTGCCCCTTGCCTTCTCCCCTTTGTTCTTACCAGGTAGCCCCATGGGCCTTCATGTGGCCCCTTGAAGTAATACCTCTTCCTGGGTGCCCTTATGCCAACCCTGCCACCCGAATCCCTTGCCCTCCCTCTCTTTCTCCTCTTTACTTTGTTAACATCTACTTCCTACTCTGTCTCTCAGCTTGAATGTCACCTCCCTGTGGCTAGGTCAGGCCTTCTGGTTATGGGCTCAGAGAGCACCTTAAACTCTCCCTAGGGACATCAATCACAATTTTGACTGGGTATTTGTAAAATTACTTGCAGAACATCCATTCTCAGCTACACCATAAGCCCCACAAAGCGAGGTCTGATTCTCTTATTTGTTGTAGTGTCTCAAGGTCTTAGCATAGCCCCTAACACAGCTCCTGACAGGTAGTAGGTGCTGACTATTTATTGAGTAAATTAATAAATGGAAGGGGAGAGAGTTGTATGGATGGATGGATGGATGGATGGGACTTTCTGAGATTCCAGTTGATTTCCACCCCTTGCCTATCACAGTAGGAGAGAGAAGGCCTGTGGCTTTGGTATCATCACTAAACATGGGGGAAGGAGAGTGGATTGGATGGGTGGGTAGTTCTGGATTCTAACTTCATTTCCCACACATCTGAGCTTTGCCTTTCCAAGACTTGCAGGGTGGAATGTCTAGAATCCCCTTCCTCAGAACGTTATTTAAGAAAAGGAGAAATCCAGGGGCGCCTGGGTGGCTCAGTGGGTTAAGCCTCTGCCTTCGGCTCAGGTCATGATCTCAGGGTCCTGGGATTGAGCCCCGCATTGGGCTCTCTGCTCAGCAGGGAGCCTGCTTCTCCCTCTCTCTCTCTCTCTCTCTCTCTCTCTGTCTGCCTCTGCCTACCTGTGATCTCTCTCTGTCAAATAAATAAATAAAATATTTAAAAAAAAAAAAGAAAAGGAGAAATCCAAAAGAAAACTTAATAGATCAGAGGGTGGGAAATCAAACTTGAGCTTTCATTTATGCCTCAGGGAAAGTTAGATGCAAATAATCCACTTCTGTGGCTGCTTTTGAGCCATTCCATCCCAGCAGCAGCCTAACAGTCACAGAGTGGGTTGCTTTGCCCTGGGGCCTTCTGAAAGCTAAGAAAGAAGACAAGGCTAGAGTTTCATGACCAATTTGTTTATTATAAGGCAGACTCCAAAGACATCTACCCATTAATTATCCATGTGAATCACTGCCTCATGTATGTAACATGGGAGAAATGGACTTTAATATTGTATTTGGTGGCGTAGGATCTATTCAGACATCTCAGGCCTGTGCTGCTAACTTTTTTGAAGGAAGGAGAGCTGAGAAGTGGGGCATGCATGAGTCAGCAGCAGAAGTCCAACAGGGTCTTCCAAACACTAAACGTGGGGGTAGGTTCAGAGATACAGCCCTGGTTTCCACACTCCCTGCTGAGGGCGGGGTCTCCTCTCTCATTCAGGGGTGCACATTGCATCAGGTCTCTGTTTGATCGTACTGGAGGTGTGAGCTCCATTCTGCTGTCAAGGCCCATTCAGACCTGGGCTGATGAACGTGAACATCAAAAATCGCAGAGGATGTGATACCTGTGGTCCCCACCTGCAGGGCTGTTGCGTGGAGCAGGGAGCATCTTCCGAGGATGCTGCAGAGGGAGTGTGGCTGGGTGAGGTGTTCACGCCATGCTCCCACGGCACATGGAAAGCACCGTTCCCTGCACCATGCTCATCAGTCACAGGCAGGAAGCTCTCTGAGCAGAGGGACCAGGTCTGCCTCTTTAGAGTTGTGCATAGCACAATGTCTGGTCCCTAAACCCTGATGAACATACGTTTGCTGATGAGGCAAAAACACATGGATGGATGGATGGATGGATGGATGGATGGATGGATGGATGGGAAAATGGGCTGAATATCACTCCACATTTTCCAATCATTAGAACTGTCCAAAGATGGAATCGGCTGCTTTGAAAAGGACCACCAGTATAAATTCTAGTGGGAATGGGGCAGCACTAAGGTGGCTGGAGGTGGGAGACAGATGTGGAATTCATGTACTCCAGGGTCAGGCAAATTTGGTGTGAGCCCTGGTTGTGAGACTTTAAGGCAATTTGCCTCAGTTTTTGCATCTGTAAAATGGGGCCAACAATCTTCTTAACGAAGAGCCTGAGATAAGGATGTGAGTAGAGGTAGTTTGTTTGGGAGGTCATCCAGGAAGCAGGAGGGAAGCATCAGTGAGTGGTGGGCAGAGAAGGAGGAAAAGCCTATCAAGGGGGCCTTAATAAGCCCTGGCAAGCCAGTGGGACTCACTCCTATTAACAGTCTTCAAGGAATTAGCTGGAAAGTCTTTCCTGTAAGGGTGAAAGACCCAACATCTCTCTACCACCTCCCATCTTCATTCTTTGAGGCAAATTTCCCCGTCCTTAAAGGCTGCATCTTATTCTGGGATGAAGTCTGTGCCTCCCTCATCCCGCAAAGGACAGGCCACTGGAGGTGAGGAACTGTCTATCCCAGCGCCAGCTGAAGTCAGAGGTAGGCAGAGAGGATGTGGCCCAGGGCACTGTTCTGTGTCCTCCTCAAATCTTTCCATGGTGATAGAATGGAATGGGAGCCTCATGAGGGAGGGACTTGTCAAGACCACAGTCATTCAGTAAGTGTACTTTGGGGTTGCCTGGCTGTCTCAGTCAGTAGAGCAGGTGACTCTTGATCTCAGGAATGTGAGTTTGGGCCCCAGGTTGGGTGTAGAGTTCACTTAAAGAGATAGGTAGATAGATAGGTAGGTAGATATGCTTTGAATTAATGTATTATAAGGATTAAATAAAGTCAAACTCTAAAATGTAACAGACTGCCTGAAAATAAAGTGGTTTATACAGCTATTAGTTGTTATTAATTTCTTTTTATTAATAGATGATGCTAATTTTTAAGAGGAAGAGGAAACATTTGGGGTAACTTTGTAGCATTTGGGATTGTGGAGTTGCTTAGAGGACCCATTGTTTTGGAGCTATAAATAGTTCTGGCCTTGACCTACAGAACAAAAACTCTAGATGAGTTAGGATGGCCTTTCAGACGTCTGGGCATTTTGGAGTGTCTCATCTGGATTTTAGTGAAACCATTATCTTTGATACCTTCTGACATGTGGCCCAAGAGTTTTCCGAGTTGAACTGACAGTTTTAAAGCAGGAACAATACGATTGTCTCAGGGAGAATTACTTGGAGACCCTAGACTCCTAAAATGGTCACTTGACTGAATGAGTTATGGGAAAAAAGTGCAGAAAGTTGTGCAGATGTGTCTGTTGCCATTGAGCTCAAACCCTACCCCGTGGTGCAAAAGGAACAAGTGACCAAAATGGTTTCATCACAGAAATCCACACTTGGGTCCAGTCTGGACCAGCCTTTGCTCTGTCAGCCATCACAGGCCTTCTAGAGGAAGGCGGAACCGCTTGGGAGAAAGGGACAGACAGTGACAAGTAGGCAGGATAGCTTTCTTGCTGCGGAAGTCCCACACTCTAGAACGGATTTTTTTTTTTTTTTTTAATCTCTGGTTTTGACCTGGATATGCTCATTAAAGGAAGTCTCTTCTCCACCCTGAACAGACTTGGCCTCAGGGAAGAAGGCAGGTGATGGGGGGAGGGGCATGGGTGGAGAAGATAGTGCCAAAAATAAATGGAGAGAGAAAAAAGATGGTTTAGAAGGAATTCACCAGGACCACCCCCAGGCACCTTGGCATGGCTTCCCACAGCATTAGAATTCCCAAGCAACAGATCCCCTCTTTCAGGGACAGTGGCTTAGGTATAAGATGTCCCCCAAAACTATACTAATTTCTACCACTGCCTAAACTAGCTACTGAATGGCCGCCTTGAAGACTAAAGGTTCTCATTTCAGGCATTTGATGTTCTCCTGACCTGCAGAGATGGGTACCAAAAGCCAGCTGTGTCTCTTCCTGTGGCATAGTGCATAGCTCCCTACTGCCCCAAGCAAAGGCATATGGTTTACACCAGCGAGTGCCTCAGAAGAAAATATTCTTGAAATACATTGCTCTAGCTGCCCTGTCGATACTAATGCATTCTGGAAGCTGAAGGTGGTTCCCAGGACACTATGTCAGGTCTGGCATTCAAACATTTAGTGGCCGAGTAATTACTGTAATAATTAATTTCCGTTGCTTAATCCAGCAATCAGTCATGTTGCTTTACACATGGGAAAATGGTGGTCCCCACAGGGTTGTCTGTGTGTGTGTGCGTGTGTGTGAGTGTGTGTGTGTAAAATACAGAGCAGCAATTGCTATTAAGTTAAGATTTGGAGATCAGTTTGTGAAATAAATAAGATGCTTTTAGTTTGGTTTTTAGTTACAGGTTTGGGAGAAAAGCCAAAAGGTGAATAAAGAAAAAACTTAAAGGCTCCAAACTTCAAATGTCATCCTTGTGAGAACTTCTCTAAAGTTTGATCAAATGTTACAATTTGCAGCTTTGGAAATGGTACCTTGAAAGTGGATAATCTCACCCAAATCCCACCCTAGGCTTTCCAGAGCTGCACTGCTCAGAAGGAATGCACAGTAAAACACATCGGTAGTCTTAAATTTTCTAGTAGCCACATTTTTAAAAAGTAAAAACAGATAGTGAAATTATTTTTTTAAGAATCAATTTCACTTGACATGAACTAAAATACTATATTTCAAAAATATAATCAACAGGGAAAATATTAATGGGATGAGACTTTGAAATCTGATGTATTTTTAAGAAAATTTAATTTCATGTATTTATTTTAGAGAATGAGAGCCAGGGGAGGAGCAGAGGGAGAGAGAGTCCCAAGCAGACTTGGTGTTGAACATAAGGCCCGATGGAAGGCTTAATCTCATGACCCTGAGATCATGATCTGAGTCAAAATCAAGACTCAAACACCCAGGTGCCCCTGAAAAGTAATGTATTTTTTATACTTACAAGATAGCTCAATTCAGTTAAGAATACAGTTGCTCAGTCTCCAATACCCAATAGCCACACGTGACTGGAGACCTCGATCCTAGCAGCCCAGAGGCATAGGATGCTGGACAGATCCATCTCTAGGAAGCCATCACTTAAACAGAAATGATAACATGGTCATAAAAGAAATAGGCAATGGTATTTTGTATGTCAAAGGATGATCTGATTCACTTTAAGCAATTCCTGGGCACCTTGAATGACTGAGGGGTGGGGAATCCTGTCTTTCCCATCTTAAGCCCTCCCATTGCATTCATTTTTATGTCGGTTTTCATCTTCCCAAGATGGGGCACAGGACGAGACCCAGAACGTGCGAATTGAGTGAAAACCTGGCCTCCCCAGATGGGTGGGAAGGGGGATAGATGATACAGAGCAAGAACTGAGATTGACTCTGAACTCAGGGAATTTGCCACCAGGGAGAAGAAGCCGTATCAAAACAGAATGCTGGGAGAATCCCACCTGACGGTCTGAAGTATGGGATCGGTTTAAATGGGATTAAATGCCACAGTGAAAGGTGGGTGGAAATAGAGAAGTCAGAGCTGGCTGGATTTACCAGGGATGATTTCTGGGGGAATGGTTGACCCTTTGAGGCTGGCTTGGGTTTGAGCAGACCCAGGGGAAGGGCATTGGGGGAAGGGCAAATGCACTGTGGCAGTCCAATGAGCAACCTCCCTCTTCCATATTCATTAAGACTGGATTCATGCCTGTGGTTGCTTTGCTCTGTTCAAGGCCAGTCAAAAATTGAAGATGTTTCCAGGATAATCAGATGTGCCTACTTCTCTGAAAGCCTCCATGTTCCCCTTTTGCCCTCGATTTTGACTTTTTCTTTGCCCCCTATGATAGTCTTTAGTGCAGTGTGGAGGGATCTCTAGTGCCCCATCTTCTGGGAGACTTGAACGTCCTGGACCCTGTGTGGGCAGGCAGGGCCATGGGACAAGCTCTGGCCCTCGAGCTGTGAGCAGAAGTGAAGTGAGTCACTCCCAGGCCAGAGCGTTTCATTACCAGTGTGGACCCCATTTGAAGGACTCTCTTTAAAGAACTGGCTTGAAATGGGGGCTTTCCATCACTAACTACAGTACTCTGAGCCTTTCTGCTGACTCCTCCTGGGCGTGTCATGGGAGACAGAAAAGCATGGGTGTAGTTTTAAAGATTTTATTTATTTATTTGACAGACAGAGATCACAAGTAGGCAGAGAGGCAGACAGAGAGAGAGGGAAGCAGACTCCCTGCTGAGCAGAGAGCCTGATGCGGGGCTCGATCCCAGGACCCTGAGATCATGACCTGAGCCGAAGGCAGCAGCTTAACCCACTGAGCCACCCAGGCGCCCCAACATGGGTGTAGTTTTAAATCCTATCCTATAGATGTTGTTAGCACAATTTGACCTAGCTGGTGCTGACTACTACCACCCTCCCCTGAGAGAGGACACAATTATCTTGAGGTGGAGGGGTTTGGAAGAGGGGCCAAGAGAATAACGTTTCTACATAGACATTCAGAGACCCTGGAATACCCTGCCTCCTCTACTTAGGACACCTACCCCCATGGTCACCTAGGATGCTAGGGACCTCCTTCTGGGAAACCCACCTCCAGTGCCCATCTCACGGAAGAAAGGCACAGTCAGTGCTCTGTGCTGAGTACTGGAGGAGGATGTGGCAGGGACGGGAGGAACACTTAGATCTGTCCCAGAGAAGGAGAAAGAAGAAATTGAACAAGGGTCTGGCCCACCAGTGTTAAAAAAAAAAAAAAAAAAAGTAAAGGCTTAGGGCCAAGGAACATATCAAATGACCCTCGACCTACTGCCCAGAATGCCCCTCTTCCTCTAGAGCCCTACAGCTGCATGTTGCTTCCCAAGACCTCCCTTCCCTTTCTCCACCCCCTCCAGACAGTCCTTTAGTCAGATTTTACCTTGCCAGGGAAGCAGCGGGTCTCGCACGTTCACTCCATTATTGAACAAGTGGGCATTGAAGGGTTCCAATATGCTTGTCTTTAGGATACTGTGCCAGACGTATGCCCACCCTTGGGGAGTTCCATCTACGGGAGTAGGGCTAAAAGTCCTGAGGTGAGTTTTAAGTGCGGGGACAGACAATCCAGAGGCAGTTACCACCGAAAAGGAGCCCTTCCCCCAGCCTGAGAAGTCAAGGAGGGCTTCCCAGTAGAGGTGAGGCAGGAGTCCCTGAGCAGAGTTCAGGGAGCGGCAGTCCAGGCATATCTGGTAAGGAATGCAAAAGAGCAAGTGAGCGAAGGCGAGATCGCTGGGCGCTGTCCACTCAGGGAACATGAAGTGGCTAGGCAGGAGCAGCTCAGGAGGCATCGTGGGCAAGCGGTGAGCTCTGAGGCTGACGTGGAGGGGGCAGGACCTGGTCGCAGAGGGCTCTGTAACCATAGCAATGGTGAGGAGGACAGGCTAGCCAAGAGCTACCTCGGGGATATAAGCGAGGGAATACCTTGAGCAGGTTTGCGTGTCTTTGGGAGAGGAAAGAAGGATCGGTTTTGTTGTGTTTTGTTTTGGTGAGCTGGCCAGACAGGAAAAGATCTATTTTGTGGATTTATTTGTGCATTTGTGTTAAACAAAACTCCCTCTGGCACAGGGGATAGGAAAAGAGAAACCAATATTTTGACAGACTGAGAGCACTTGCTTTTTTTTCCCTGAATAAGGGACCCAGGAGCAGGGGGAGGACTAGAATGGTGGACAGAGAGCAAAACCATGGAATGTGAGGAGGCTGAGGGAGAGAGAAGGCGGCTAGGAGGAAAGGGAAGGGAGCTGGGGGAGGCCCAGAAGTTAGGAATATCTTAAAGGAAGACTGGCTGGAGAACTACAAACTGGGGCGTCCAATATTAAATTCTAAGTGATTAGGTCTGCCAGGAGCTTTACTTGGTCTTGCCTTTGGCCTCCTACATGGACCGCTTTCCATAGATTTTTACAGTTGGAGGAGCCCAGCCAGAGCCTCTGACAGTGATTTTCCAACTTTAACGAAGGACCCACTAATGAGTAGTGATATTCTTTTAGCAGAGCATACCCAGCATTAAAAGAAAAGGAGAAAAGACACAGTATAAAATTTAAAAAGGAAAGAAAAGAAAATAGAGCGTAGCACGCTAAGGATAAGTGTTGTTTTCAGCTACAGAGACGTGTGTAGGTCACTATCAAAAACCAAAAAGGTGTTTGAAAGCTACGGAGGGAGGAGACAGGACTCTGTGTCCTGGAAGGTCACAGACTAGACAGTAACAGGCCTGGGGCTGAATATCACTTCTCAACCTTGTGACTTTGGCCAGTATTGAGCCTCGTTTCCTCATGTGTGCAACAGGTTAACTTCGATCTCCAGGAGGGCACAGGCCCCAGGACTGGGAATAAATGTCCCATGGGTCCTTCCCCCGCCCTTAGTTGTGTGCACCCCCTTTCTTTTTAGGACAGAAGAGTTGCTTGTCTGGGCTTCTCTCCTGACGCTAAAGCCAGGACTCCTACTTCTTCGGGCCTCGCTTTCCCTATTTGTAAAGGAAGGTGCTTTGCCTAGAAGACCTTTAAGGGACCCGGGCCCCGGGGCAGTGTAAGCCCATGTGTCCGGAAGGCACGTGTTTGGGGCGTGGGAGGGAAAATGCCGGAATGACCCTCACCTTGCCTCCGCACCTCTAAGATGCGGAACTCCCGCACTTAGGCCCCAGGGAGGAGCGGGAGGGAGGAGCAGCCACACCGAACCTCCTCCTGGCGCCAGCCCCGCGCAGGGCGCCCGGCTCCCTTGGCCTCCGAGAGCGGGCGGTGCGGCAGCGCCACCGTGTGGCCGCGCAACATCAAAGCGCCGCCGCTCGGCCGCGCCCCCCGCTGCGTGGCAAGCCCTGCCCGAGACTCTCTGGGAGGCTGACAGCGGTGGAGGGCATCTCCTCCAGCACCACTCCCGTCCCCGTTTGCTGGCACAACCTCCGGTCGCGGAGCGGTTGGCGCCAGCAGGTAGGGAGTGGACAGAGCAGGCAGCTCTGCCCGCCACGGCCCGCTCCCGCCGCTGGACGAGGCTGTGGCCAGCGTCTAGGTGTCCGCTCCAGACCGCTCTGGTCTTGTAAACGCGGCCACAGGTTCGAGCCCTGGCAAGCAGAGCGCCCAGGTTCTGCGTTTGCTTTCGGATTCCGCAGGGGAAGAGGAATACGGGCAGCCTCCGAGGAGGGAGCCCAGAGGGACCTGGTTACAGGTGAAGGGCAGCCAGGTGCATCTTGGGCAACATGGGCCCTTTAGGTTCCACGGGCACCTGGTCCGGGGGTCCGCGATCCCGGGAATGCCTCCGTCCCCGCGCCGACACTCCAGACCTGGGAGTTTGCCGGAGCTCAGTGGGCGGATGGAAGAGGAGGATACTCCCGCTCGCCCCCACTCCTATTTTAAGTCGTATTTGTTGAGGCTCCCCCTGGGTCAGGATTCGTGCCAAATGCCCTCCGAAGGGAACCCTGTGGGCGCTGGACAAAGTCGACCTAAGGAATATGAGGCCAAAAGGCACTAAGTAATTTTCCCTTCTGCTTCTCCAGCCCCGAGCCTTGGGGGTGGGGCGGGCGAGGAGCTCGTGGTTGAGCCAGATCAGGGACACCTGGGGACTGGGGAAGAAAACACGCATCTAATGGACTCACCTCTCCCTTAGCCAGCAGGGCCCCTGCAGCAACTTGCCCGCGGCTTCCTCGGCTGTGAAATGGGAAGGCGGCAAGTCTCCTGCCACCTGTCTTGACTATCTCAAGGCTCACACGTGAATGAATGGAAACAGAACCTTGAGGTGAGAACCCAAGGTTAATTATCTGGCCTGCTAGGGGCATTCTGGGCATTACTCCTGGAGTTAGTGATCATGATTAAATCCGGATTTGGAGCAAGCTACTTCGAACTTTCAGAATCTGCTCTCCCTTATGACTCCTACCAAGAGCTAATACTTTTGAAGCGCTTATCAAATGTAAGCAGAATCGCTGAATTAACACAGTGTTTACAAAAACATTGTAAGTGGTGTTATTCACCTCACTAGTCCACCGAAGGATGCTGAGGCACAGAGAAGTTCAGTATCTTGCCTGGGGTCACACAGAATCCAGGATTCAAACCCAAGCTTCCTAGCTCTTCATGCCTCTTCCCCCACTATGCTGCCGTCCAAGACATTCAGTCTCCTTTAGGGGTTTTCTGGAGTCAGTACAAAAATATGCCTTTGAGGAAACACAGTTTTGGCAACTGTTCTGTCCAAGTCCTCAGTTTTTAGCACGAGGAGATTTTGTTCACACCATTCATGAGGGGAAAAAAGAAAACTACCTTAAAAGCAAATTCTCCCTTGTGCCTGTTTCTGAGAGTTCTCTATGGGAGGAAGATGTTCTCTGTGTCTGACAGTAATATCTTTTCATCCTCCATAGAGACCAATGCAAAGTCCCTGTTACAACCTCTCCCCAAACACTTCTTTCTTTTTATTCTGAACGGAGTTATGTTGATGCCTCACAAGAAGGTGCCCACCCTTTTGTAGCTTTTAAAACACGAGCAAATACACCAGGCTTTTTTTGTTTTGTTTTTAAGATTTTATTTATTTAGGGACACCTGGGTGGCTCAGTGGATTAAGCCTCTGCCTTCGGCTTAGGTCATGGTCTCAGGGTCCTGGGATCGAGCCTCATGTCAGGCTCTCTGCTCAGTGGGGAGCCTGCTTCCACATCTCTCTCTGCCTGCTTCCCTGCCTACTTGTGATCTCTCTCTCCATCAAATAAATAAATAAAAATAAAACCTTAAAAAAATTATTTATTTATTTGACAGAGAGAGAGAGTGAGAGAGGGAACACAAGGAGGGGGAGTGGGAGAGGGAAGAGCAGGCCTCCTGATGAGCAGGGAGCCTGACGTGCAGTCCGATTTTAGGACCCCAGGATCATAACCTGAGCCCCAAAGGCAGACGCTTAACAACTGAGCCACCCAGGCGCCCCATAAACCGGGTTTTCTTTGTGTGTTCATGTGTCCCATACCGTGTGTCCCGTACCATGGGCAGTTAGGTTTGGCAGTAAATTGTATGTTCCAAAAGTGGTCATCATAAGGCATCCCATCCCATATGCTCTTAAAATGTACCCATGGCACTCCTCGTGCACCTACGTGGATCTTTGTGACTGCCTCAACCAATTAACTGTGGGCACAAGCGATGATAATAGGGCTTTTGGGGCTGGATCCTAAAAATGCCCTGCGTGTCCACCTGGCTCTTGTGGGACACTTGTTCCTGGAACTCACCTGCCATGCTGGGGGGAAGCCAACTGGCAACTTGGAGAAGTCATGCACTGAGGTCCCAGTCGGATGCACAGCCAGCATCAGTCCTTGGATATGTGAGCAAATGACAGAATCTTTAGATGATTCTAGCCGCTAGCCTTCCCGCCACCCCAGCCGATGCCACGTGGAGCAATCGGGAGCTTTCACTGCCAAGCTCTGCCCAAAGGGAAGACTCATCAACAGAATAAGTGGTCGTTGTTTTAAACCACCAAGTTTAGGAGGTTTGTTTCATAGCAGTAGATGACTGGAGTTGTCTCTCCACACTTTTTCCACTATTATGAACTGCTCTGCAGTGAACTTCTTGGGGCCTCTTGCTTTCTGCCCATGCCCAAAGACTTACCTAAGGAGACATCTAGAAGCAGTACTGTTGGGCCCAAGTATAAACCTCAAAGGGAACCTTATAGAGCAGCTAAAATCAATGAACCATATCTACATCCAGCAACACGGGGCCACCTTGAAAACAATGTCCAGTGAAACATACAAGCTGTAAAATGATACAATATGGTATGACATACATGAAATTCTAAGAAGCCTGAGAACATTATATGTTGTTTATGTTACATACAGCCAGTAAAAGTGTGATAACATACAGGGGAGCAGTACACTGAGTGAGTGTGAGGGCTTCAGTAGTATCCATAACATTTCAGTTCTTTAAAAAAAACAACCCACCACTGAAGATCTAAAGCAAATACTACAATATTGACATCTGTTTAATCTGGGTGTGGGGAATATATGGGCATTGTTTTTTTTTTAATTTTTCTTTATATTTTTATATGTATTATGTATTGTTATTATGTTATTAATAGTTCTGTGACTATTTCACTATTAAAAAAGGTTTTAAAAGTATCCATTCAAATAGAATTGTGATGACAGTAATTTTGCCCCTTGTGATTTTCTGTGATTTTCTCTCTGATCACACAACTCACTGATTAAAGCAAAACATTGATTTTGACTGATCATTCAGTTTAAAGAGCACCCTTTTCCCACCGTGCATTCTTCACCCTGACCACACTCAAGGACTCTTCCTTTAAGAAAAGCTAAAGCTCCCTTAGTTTTTCCAACTTTACATGAGATAGTCCCTCTGTCTGGAATAATAAGCCCAGAGATTTCGTTTCAATAATCATTCTCACACCTCGTGTCTCATTCAGTCCTCACCAGCCCCCAGTGACAGGTGTAATAACCTACCATTTACTGGAGGTTTATACGAGCCAAGCATCATCTTGGATGCTTTACATGTGTTTTTTCTTTTTTAAATTTTTATTTATTTTTTATTTATTTATTTTTGTTTTTCTTTTTTAAGTAGGTCTGTTATCATCTTTGCTTTTTTGCAGACAAAAAAAAAAAAAAAAAAAGAGTCTTTGGCTTAAATGTTAGTTGCTCTTGTTGTGGTGGTTCTTTTCCCCAGACCTTGGTGGTAGAGCAAGAGACAACCCAGGTCTATTCAGAATCCACACCCTTGGCCCTTGGACCCTCCCTCCTCCTGGGAGAAAGCTGTTCTTTTTCTTCTCAAATTAACAGATCAAGAACCAGTTTCTCTGAGTTTCTCTCCTTGTCTGCCTGGCGAACTACTCATCTCACTAGATGCATTGCAACGTCACCTCATTGGAGAAGCCCTCCTGTGGCCAGACCCTCCATCAGAGCAGGTCATCCCACTCCGCCATCGAAGCGGGTTTGTATCCTGCCTTCTCCTCCACTTCATCTCAGCTCCTTAAAGCTAGAGACTGGCTGATGCGCATTCATATTCCCAGCACCTAGAACAGCCCCTGATGTGTTATGGGCACCTTGGCTTTTCAGAAATAAATATTGATTAGCACCTGCCTCGCTCAGTCCCAGAACTACATACCTGCCCATGAACTCTGGGGACTAATTCATTTCACCAGTCTGCACAGGGCGCAGCTCATGCAAAATGGCTCACAGATATCCTGATGATTTTTCTAAAACAAAAACAAGAAATTCCTTGGCATCTTTACCAAAGAAACTTGCAGGACTGCCTGACTGGAGAACTGGGATTCAAATTCAGATACCCCGAAAGCTCCATAAGAGTAATGCTAATAGAACCCGAATGACTGTGCACTGGATATTTAACTCATGCCAGGAACTGGGCCAAGTCATAGACATGGATTTAATTTTCACAAAATAGAAGGAACTATTGCTTTTCTTTTTTTGGTGAGTAGTGTGTTCTGGTTTCTGTGTTAGGGATGGCCCAAATCAGAATGTGTTGGGGAGACCTGGGAGAGAGGACAGAAAGTCTTCATCCAAAAGCTTTGTCATCTTCCCATCAGGTGGTGAGAAGACTCCCAGCAAGCAGCTTCTCCGAGCCCAGGATGACATTTGTCATATCACGGGGGACAGGTGTCACAGTGCCATTTAACGATGCCATCATGCCATACTTTGTCAATATTTCCTTTCAGATGGTCTCAGGAGTGACAGGCAATACAGTGTGGACTGATCTGCGTTGTGACATTAGATACTGACAAAGTCTCTTTTATGGGACTTACTTTTCTCTGGCAGTTTGAAAGAATGTTGGCATGGCACTGTTTCTTCTCTTTCAACACCACATTCAACTCACTCCTTTAAAGCCTCCTGTGATGTTGTACCTAGGAAGCAGCAAAGCCACACGAGGGCAGCTGAAACCGGTGGACTTGGGTGACCCCAGGGCTCTGCATCTCGGCTTCTTGTCTCAGGATCTGTCTGCTCAGCATCTGCCAGACACTAGGTGGTGGACAGGCCAAGTCTCACCTCTGACAATTTTGCCAAAAGGCAGAGATTCCTAGTGTGTATCAGGTCTGTGCTCTGTGATGGATATTTTACCTGGTTCTGTGAAAGCTTTAAGGGAAATTTAAGGTTTGGTCTCTGCCCTCAAAGAGTTTACACCTGACTGCAGAGACAAAAGGAAGATCTATGAAAAACTTACAAAACAGGTGAGAGTATGTCTAATACCTGGGCTCAAATGCCCATGAGTATAGGTAGACATTGGTCAAGAGGCGGGGGGGGGGGGCGGGGAGCAATGGAAAAAGAAAAGCAACTTCCATTCTTAACTCCGTTTCCTCCTCCAAAGGGCCAAGGAAGAATCTGATCTGATCTCATGACCCTCGATCTTGACCTTTCAGGCCCCAATCACCCATGATGACAGGAACCTTTAAACCTTATTGAAGCCACCAAACTTGAAGTAGGGTCCAAGTTAACCACAGTTAAAGATATAATGAGAAAGGGTTTCTCCTCTCCTCTCAGGCCGTCAGCAACTAGGCAGGATTTAGGTGTTCCTTCTTGGGCTTTGTGCTAAGGTTATTAAGTGGTCAAACAACTATCCCCAAGCAAAACACTGAAGAAAGCTCTAGGAAACTATGTCATTATATCTACAGAAAAAGCATCTGACAAAATCCAACACCCTTTCATGATAAAAGCACACACACACACACACACACACACACAAAACAAAAAACAAAAAAATCACCAAACCAACCAACCAACCAACCAACAACAACAACAAAAACAAAACAAAAACAAAACCCTCCAAACTACTCTGTATAGAAGGGAAATTCCTCAATCCAATAAAGGACATCCATAAAAGATACATCACACGTAATGGCGAAAGACTGATTGCCTTCCCCTTGAGAGCAAGAACAAGAGAAGGGTGTCTACTCCTGCCACCTCTATTCAACATTGTGCTGGAGTTTCTAGTGGGGGCAATTAGGAAAGAAAAAGAAATAAATGTATCCAGATAGCAAAGGAAAAAGACATCACATATACACAACCCCCCCCCCCCCACAAGTGACAATCAGAAAAAGAAATAAATAAGACTTCATCAAAATTAACTTTTTTTTTTGCATCAAAGGACACCATCAAGAAAGTGAAAAGACAACCCCCAGAATGGGAGAAAAAAATTCACAATTCTATATCTGAAGGGACTTGTATCTTGAATATATGAAGAACTCCAACAACTCAATCATGAAAAGACAACCCAATTTAAAAATGGGCAAAAGAAATGCAGTTATTTCTCCAAGGAAGCTACAGAAATGACCAGTAAGCAAAGATGCTTACTGTTTGCTATTAGTCACCGGGAAAATTCCAATCAAAACCACAGTGAGACCCCATTTCACACCCACTGGGTTGGCTATAATAAGAAAACACAGAAAATAACAAATGTTGGCAAAGATGTGGAGAAACTGGAGCCTTCATGCATGGCTGGTGGAAATATAAAATGGAGCAGTCTTTTTGTAAAATAGTCTGGCAGTGTCTCAAAAAGCTAAATGTACAGTTACTGTATGACCCAGCAACACCCCTTCTACTGGCATACCCCAGAGAAATGAAAACATGTGTCCACGAAAAGTTATACATGAATGTTCATAGCAGGATTATTTATGTAAAAACCAAAAGTAGAAATAGCCATGTATGAGTAGATAAATACACTATAACATATTAATATAATGGATATTGGACAGTAAAAAAGAATCAAGTTCTGATATGTGCTTCTACAATATGGATGAACCTTGAACACATGTTAAGGGAAAAAAGTTATAAAAGACAAGTTGTATGACACCATGTATATGAAATATCCAGAACAGGCAAGTAGGTAGGGACAGAAAGAGTGGAAAATGACTGCTAAAGAGTACAGGTGTTCTTTTTGGGATGATAAAATTGACTTTGGTGATGGTTGCATGACTCTGTGAACATATTAGAACCATGGAACTGTTCGATTTTTTAATAAAATTTTTAAAAGATTTTACTTATTCATTTGACAGAAAGAGAGAGAACTAGAGCACAAGCAGAGGGGAGGTGCAGAGGGAGAGGGAGAAGCAGGCTCCCAGGGAGCCCAAGGTGGGGCTTGGTCCCAGGACCCTGGGATCATGACCTAAGTTGAAGGCAGATGCGTAACTGACTGAGCTACCCAGGCGCCCCTAAACTATTCAACTTAAAATTGTGAACTGTATGGTTCATGAATAAAGTTGCTAATGTTAATGAAGCTGTCGAAAGAAAAAGGAGTATCTATACTACTACAAGACTCTTGGGGACTAAAAGAAGCATTAGCAAATTAAATATATACTTTAATCAGAAGATGCAACATGATTTCAGAAATGTTGCAAAGTGCCATCTTGGAACTGAGATAACTTGATAATATACCCATTTTGTAGATGAGGAAAGTAAGTCCTAGAGAGTTTAATAATTTGCTCGCCATTATCTCGTTAGTAAGTATCAAGGTCAGTACTTAAGTGAAGGACAGCCACCTCCAGGGATAGTGAATTCTTCACCTTAAATTTAGTTTAGGAAACTGGATAGTGTTGATTCTCTGAAAAGCTTGGTGGAGTGCCATTTGAATATGGACAATGAACTCGGGGAGCTTCCAAGAAAGGCTGTCCTTTGGACTACTTCTGCCTGCTTTGGCTTGGGGTCCAGGAAGTGGACAATGTATTGTGGGGAGCCAAGCATTGCAGGCTGGGGCTCAGAGGACCAAGCACCAGTAGGCATGGGACTCTCTGGACCTAACCACAGGCCTGGGCAGAGTTGGTTGCCCCATGTGGCTGTGGTTTTATCCCCACTTCGCTTACCCAACCCCTGGGACCATCAGCCAGACTTGTTTACATACCTCATGATTGTCTTTTGTATTTATTTTCCCTCTGATTCTGGGCACATAATTTTGCAATGCTTTCGGTGTGTGAGCCCAAAAGGACCGGTTGTGTTTGAGTTGGAGCAGTTTTCTTCATTCAGTATCAGTAATCGAAAGGCCATGGGCTCCTAATAGACTTTTTTTTTTTTAATTTAAAGAGGTTCCTGGTGTACTGCCAAGTTAATTAAACCATGTACTGCCTTGTCTATTAACTTTATGGTTTATGAATTCTGTTTTATGGACTAGAAACCCAAGTGCAGAAGCCATGGGTCTCATTCTGGGTAACCCAGCAGCCACAGCTCCCAAGATCCTATACTATTAACCCTATGGGGGTTACTCTGCCTACATCCATGTCATCTACCTACCAGTGAGGTCTGAGTGTGGGTTAGGACCATCCCTGAGGAGGGCATTAACTTGGGGTGGGGGGTGCTGTTAAGTTTCCAAAGCACCATCCTCTATATTCTCATTTTTCATTTAGATTCTTCTTATAATCCCAAGTTTATAGTATTATTCCTGTTTTTTTGGATGAGGAAACTGAGGTTCAGAGTGGCTTGGTGACTTGCTCGAGGTCACATACTGAACCAGGATTTGAACCTTGGAATGTTAGACTCTAGGCTGAGATTCTTTTTCTGCCCGCTCCTATTTCCCCTTGGTTTGTGCCAGAAAAAATTAGTTATGGCCCACACACCCAATTTTTCCTGCCCGTCCAACCCCATTTGTAACCTAGTGAAATTAATTTGGCTTTAAAGGACATGCACGAGGACCTTGAGGAAGAAAGGAGACATGAGTGGGCAAAACGAGCCTGTGGGGTGTGTGTATGTGAGAGATTTGGTGCCTTGTCCTTGGTGATGAGGGTGTGGAAGTTGGGGGGACAAGACCAAAAAGTGTAGGTGCCTTGAACAGGCTAATAATTTGTCAACTCTTTCAAACCAGTGTCCTCACTCTCTCTTTGTTCATTAACTGCTTCGTTTTCATATGAAAAAGTAATAAATGTTCATGGTAAAAAAAGTTCAATAATTCTCCCCATACCTCCACCCGCCCACCCCCCCCCAGATCCTCTCAAGAGAGGACAGCCTGTCCTTTATCTCCCTCAGGAACATCCTAGATAGATGCAAAAACACACTTCTTGTCTTTTATTTTTACAAATGGAAACATACTCTGTACCCTGTTTTTTACCTCATTTTATTCCCCTATCTTGAAGGGTCTTCCATATTAGCTCACATACCTCTATCTCGTTATCTTCATTCTGTTACAGTTGCACAGTTGTGCTATCCTATGGGTGTTCCTTAATTTACCTAACCAGCCCCCATTGCTGGGGTCATTTAGGTTGTTTACAAATTTAGGCTGTTATAAACAATACTGGAGAAAACATCCTTATATTTTCATTTTCAAGTTTATCTCTGTGATGAATTCCTAAAAGCTGAATTGATGAAGAAACAGTTGAATGCAAGAGAAAGGATATTTTACCCCGGATAGAGATTGCAGGATTGTCTGTCATGCATCAATCCTAACTCCTACCACCAGGCTCTGGGAATGCCTGCTTCCCCTCAGTATGACATAATTTTTCCATCCCTATTAGAAAGTGTTGTGGGCTGAGTAATGACCCCTTAAATATATCAGGTCCTAATTCCTCGATCCTGTAAAAAGTTGCATAATATGGAATAAGGGTCTTTGCAGGTGTGATTGAATTAGGAACTTTGAGAGGGATAAATTATCCAGGAAATTAGCCAGGTGGACTCAACGTAATCACTGTCCTTATAAGAGGGAGCTGGAGATTAGATTACCGATGAAAGAGATTATGTGATGGAAGCAGGGGTCAGAGAGAGAAGCAGCCACACCGCTGGCTTTGAAGATTAAGGAGGCACCTAGCTGTGAGCCAAAGGAGGCAGCTGGAGAATTTGGACAAGGCACCGCTCTGCCAACACCTTGATTTTAGCCCAGTAAAACCATCTCAGACTTCTTGCCTCTAGAAATGTAAGAGAAAAAATTTCTGCTGTCTTATTTGTTATAGCAACAATAGGTAGCAAATACAGGAGGGAAGGCTTTAGCTATGAGGGTGACGAGCAAGAGAAGGGCTGCTGTTCCTTGCCCCCCAACACACACGCACACACGCACACACACGCACACATACACCCAGCTCTTCACTCCCTGGTCAATGGGCCAAACAATTCTCCCCTGGCCCGGGCCTGTAACCCTTCCCCCAGCAAAGCATACGCAAAGCCTCACTGCATATTAGCCCCGCTGCAGGGAAGGCGGCTGAAGCGAACATCTGTTGCAAACTGCATATTGAAATATTTCCTCCAAGCACCCACAGATCTCACTGAGAAGATATAGACCAATACCATTTTCTTCACCTCCCTTCGTTTCCAGTAATCCCTACAGATTTGCCCTTGGGGACCTCAGGGGCCCATAAACTTGGGATTTTTACAGCACTAGCTTTGCGACTCCCTGCCGCAAAGCAATTGGCGGGGCGGGGCCTGACTGGATCTACTTTTGGGACCACGTGGCTATTTGGGCTGTGGACGTTTCAAGGTCTCTTTGAGTTGGGGTTCTCTTGGTCTTTGGGGTGAGGCAAGCAATCAATGTTCCTGGTGATTTCTGGGACCTGGCTGGGAGGAATCCGATCGGAAGTTTGATACATGCATTGGAAGGTTCAAATCTGGCTGTGAGAGCTCCCTGATGAAAGGGCGGGAAGTAAATTGTAGGGCAAATAAATCCTGTCTCAGGCACAGCATTTTGGTGTCTGCGGTACAAGCAAGTAGATGCTTGATATAAAGTCCACTTTGTCCCTTTATGGAGCCCAATGAGGGGCTTGAAGTCATGACCCTGAGATCAAGACCTGAGCTGAGATCAAGAGTCGGTCACTTAACTGACTGAGCCACCCAGGCGCCCCACACTGTGTCCATTTTTTAGTTGTCAGGAATTTCCCTCCCCCTTCCCCCTCCACCTACTCATTCCCTGGTTCTGGCTTGCCAGTTCCTGCTCTAGGCCAGGCAGGTGAGGCTTACAGGGGACTCTGTTCTCTCAGCCACCTGTTAGAATAATTCTGGGCTCCTCCACCTCTCCCTCCCAGGCAAGTGGATCAGGCCATGCAACAGGATGACAGCCTAATTATCCCAACCATCAGAAACTTCTTCTGTGTCTTTAATCTACCTTGACAATCCAGTGGCTTGTCACTTCGAGGCCTCTTAATTGGCTGTGTGATTGACAAGGAGTGTGGGGGCTTTTTATTTTAAGAATTGAGGAGAGCCTGTGCCTTCAAAATTAGCTTGGTTATATGATGCTAGAGACCTAATTTGCACCCAGCATGGGCTAGAATCTGATTTATTTTTTCAGTCGTTCTGATCCTAGGTAACCAGAGTGTTGAGAGAAGACCAAACAACTTTCTGTGTTTATTATTTACCTTCGCCGGAAGTTTCCTCAGCCCTAGGTTAACCTGACATTCTCTTTCAACAGCATTATGAAAAAAGATTTTTAAAAAATTTTAAAAAAGATTTTATTTATTTATTTGACAGAGAGGGGCACAGCGAGGGAACACAAGCAGGGGGAGTGGAAGAGGGAGAAGCAGGCTTCCTGCTGAGCAGGGAGCCTGATGCGGGGCTCTATCCCAGGACCCTGGGATTATGACCTGAGCCGAAGGCAGAGGCTTAACGGCTGAGCCACCCAGGCGCCCCATGAAAAAGACTTCTATGGTCTGAATGTTTGCGACCTCTCCAAATTCATATGTTTTGTTTGCAGGTGATAGGAATGTTATTCATTTTTTATGTTCATATAACTTATAAGTCCAAGCCTTGAGCTGCTTGGAGTCCCAGCCGGATTCGAGTGCTTAAACACTATGGACAGAGCTCTGTCACCTTTTCCAGCTCTCTGTACTGCCTTCCTTCTGCAAAGTTCTTCCGTTAATGTGGTGAGAAAGATGGCCCCTTAGCAGAGTCAGCCTTTCAGTAGGGGCCCACTCTTCCAGAGAATGCGCAGATCTCTCTCTTGGGAATCCCATTACCCCAGCCTTCCTGGAAGGCTCTGATTGGTCCCGCCCAGGCCATGCACCCTTCTTTTGGATCAAGCACTGGTGTCAGGAGAACAGAATTCGGTGATGGGCCAGCCCCTCCCCAACCTGGTCATATGACCAGGAAGATGAACGAGGATCTGTGGTTGGCAAGTCTCATCAGAACCACGTGAAATAGTAGAAGCGTCTTTCCCTATGGAAGGAGGGGGCCAGCCAGAAGACAAGTATCCCCTACAGACGTTAAAATTGAAATTATTTCAAATGTGGTCACCTGGGTAGGTCCTGTGTCTCCACTTTTTCTTCTGAATAGCCTCTCTTCGTTGACAGCATAGCCCATTATGACAGCAAGCCTCCCAGAGTTGTCAGAGGGGAAGTTTCTGAACGTGTGGGAAGCTGCTTCCCTTCCCCATTCTCGGGGCTTGGTGCTCATGAAGGGGGCTAGAGACCTCACTGATCAGGAGTGATTGTCACCTTTCCAGAGGATGACAATGGCTGGGGGCTCCTTGGGCAGGAGCTGATAAACACGGGGAGGTAAGAGTGTCCCCTCTGGCTGTCACCTTGTCCACCCGCAACCCCTCCCAGTCCTTCCTTCCCTATTCCTGGTCTTCCTAGCAGTTTGTTTGGCCCGGGCACAGACTCAGAGAGAATGTCTTGAAAACTTGCTGTTTTCTCATTTCTGGTCTTTTGTTTGCTTCAAAGAGAACCTTTCCTTCCTGGATTTTCTCTCCTTTCTCTGCCGGTGTATTTCATAGACCATCTAAACTGGGAGGAGGGAGGAAAAGCCTTTGGAAGCTTTCAGGCAGAAAAATCCTTGGAATTTACCTGGTCCATTTGCCCAGTTGAGACTGAAGTCCCTGCTACAGCATCATGAGGTCCTCAGGATCTCCGCATAAATACTTCAAGGGATGGGGGACTCACTCTCTGGCTGGCTGATTCCATTGCTAAACATCTCTAGTAGTTATAATGTGCTTTATTGGGAGGATATATCTGCTTGTTTGTTTTAGTTCTGGCACATGAAATTGTCTCGCCTTCTGTAGCCATTTAAATATTGGAAGACTATTTTTATGTTCTCTCTTAGCTACTGTTTATTGAACACATACTTGCTAATGCCTTGACGTATCTATGCTCACTTCATCCGAACTGTATTGTAGGTACACTTTTATGTCCATTTTATAAATGAGGAAGCGGGGGCACAAGGAGTCCCCAAGCTGACCTGTCAGATTGGTCTGATGCCAGAGCTCACACTTACAACCCCAGGAGCACCCCAATTTTTTTAAACAAAATAAACCATATAAACTCAATGTACTGAGTAATCTTAATACCCTTCATGATGGACTTTTAAATCTCCAGAATAGCTCAAGGAAGAGGACAAACTTTATAAGCAGTGCAGAGGAAGTGTGGAGACTCGACTGGAGAGGACAAGGGGGCAGATACCAAATTGGAGCCCCCGGCACCTGCGTGTCCACCATCGAGGGCAAATCTGAGTTGTTACAGGCTAGAAGAAGGCACTGTGGTGCAGTTGTCTTAGTCAGAGGTTCAGGAGAGCTGGGTTTTATTCCGGGCTGTGCCAAAGAATCAGGTTCAGTATTGTGCTTCAATTTCACCAACTGAGAAATGGTGATACCCTGTAGCTCCACCCACTTTCCAGAGAAGTTCTAAGAAATCAAAGAGAAGTTCTAAGAAATCAATGCCCTAATAGAAGTTTTGAAGTCCTTGGGAAAAAGGTGGTAATAGAAAGATCCAGCTTTACATACATACATACATACATACATACATACATACAATTATTTATTAGATTTTATTTATTTGACACACAGAAAGAGAGCACGCATGTTTGATAGCACAAGCAGGGGGAGTGGCAGGCAGAGGGAGAGGGAGAAGCTGGCTCCCCACTGAGCAGGGAGCTGGAAGTGGGGCTCGATCCCAGGACCCTGGGATCACAAGGATCATGACCTGAGCAGAAATGCTTGACTGACTGAACCACCCAGGTGCCCTTCTCCAGCTTCTCTTCTAGATAATCAGTGCACCTGGGCCAGTTTCTGACTGTAACATGGATTCCTTCTGAGCCCAGCAAAGAGTCAGCCAGAAACCCATGATGTGATGAGTATGTTGTAGGATAGATGATAGATGATAAGTCATTCATCTCCCATGAGGCAGTGGATGGAGATGGACTGAGAGGAGGGATCATTTTGTCTAATGAAAACACCTGCTTCTCTCCACATTTGTGTCAATAAATGCACCTTGCTCTTATTGGCCTCTTTGAGGATTCTCAGAGTCAACTTGAGGACAGTTTGTGACTTAATCTATGTAGTTGGAACAGTTAATGTCTGAGCTCATTATGATATTTGTTCTGTCTTCTCCCACTGGGCAAATTTAGCTTGCCTTAGCCACTCAGCACAGTGTACATACAGATTCATCTTTCCCAAGTATTCCTTTCATCCTGGTATTTTATGGCTTTTTACCTGCAGAATAAAATATTACCTCCTCAATCTGTTCCCAGCTTGTCCCTCCCATATCCTCTCCTCCTTCGTTCCCGGAGGAGCTTTTTATTTTGGACCATCTTGCCTTCCAAACTATTCGAAAACTGTGTATCCATCCCCACCATCAATTTTAGAATATCTCCATGACTCCCAAGAAGGAGACTCCAGCGACTGTTACGCCTGGCTCACTCCCTCCTTTCTGGCCTCCTCAGCACCCCTGCCATCGCTGATCTACGTTCCTTCTCTAGAGGTTGGCCTGTTGTGGACATTTCATGAAAGTGGAATCCCACAATATGAAGTCCTCTGTGACTGGCTTCTTCCAGTTAGTATGATCTTTTCAAAGTCCATCCATGTCGTAGAGTAGATCAGTACTTTGTTTCTTTTCATTGTCCAGGAGTAGTCCATTGTCTGGGTGTACTACATTTGTTAATTTACTTATGGAGGTTTGGGCTGTTTCAACCTTGGGGATATTATGAATAATACTATGGAAATTTGTGTACACGTTTTTGTGTGGATGTATTTTCACTTCTCTTGGGTGTAATACCTAAGAGTGGAATTGCTGGGTCATTGTTGACACTCTGCTGAATCTTTTGGGAAATTGTCAAACTGTTTTCTAAAGGAGCTTTCTCATCTTCCATTCGTACCCGCAGTGTATGAGGGCTCTGGTTTCCTTCGTGTCCTTCCCAATGCTTGTGATTTTCTGTCCTTTCTATGCCAGCCGTCCTAGCGGATGTGGAAGGCGTATTGGAGTTTTGATTTGCATCCCCTTGATGACTAATGATGTTGAACATCTTGGCAGATTAGTCATTTGTTTATCTTCGCTGGAGGAACGTCTGTTTGGATCGTTTGCCCATTTTTTAATTGGGTCATTTGTCTTCTCATTGTTGAGTTGCAAGTGTTCTTTGTATATCCCAGATACAAGTCTGTTATCAGATAGATGATTTGGCAAGTATTTCCCCCTATTTTGTGGGTCTTCACTTTCTTGATGGTTGTCCTTTGAAACCTAAGTTTTTAATTTTGTTGAAGTCCAGGTGATATATTTTTCCTTTTGTTTCTGGTGCTTTTGATGTTATATAGAAGAAACCATTGTCTAATCCAAGGTCACAAGTATTTAGGCCTTTGCTTTCATTTAAGAGATTTTAGTTTCTGCTCTTACATTTAGGTCTGTTATCCATTTTGAGTTAATTTTTGTATAAGGTGTGAGGTATGGGTCCAGCTTAATTCTTTTGCATGTGGATATCTAGTTGTTCCAGCACTGCTTTTTGAAAATTCATTGGGTAAAGAATAATCTTATCTAGAAACTCGCTATTTCTGCCATAGGACACCCTAGCTATTCTCTATACCATATAATAGCACCACCATGGCCTGGACTGATTGGATCACAACTGAGCCCTGATTCATGTACTTGTTGGACATTTGCATATATTTTTTGGAAAAATGTCTTTTCAAGTCCTTTGCCCATTTTTAAAATTGGGTTGTTTAGTTTTTGTTGTTGACTTATAAAAGTTCTTTATATAATCTGGATAGTATCCCCTTATCAGATATGATTTGCAAATATTTTATCCCAGTCCATGGGTTGCCTTTTCCTTCTGCTGATTGTGTCTTTTGATACAGAAGTTTAAAATTTTGATGTAGTCCAGTTTGTCCATTTCTTCTCTTATTGCCTCTCCTCTTGGTGTCATAGTCAAGAAATTATTGACAAAGAGCTGTATTGTCTTTTGAATGACCTTTCAATTCCCACAATTTTGTCCCAGTCCCTCTGGGGTCTGGCCCTCTGCTTGAGATTTTCGATTTCCTTATTTCCATGTTTACCCTATTAATAAACCATCCTCTCCTATGGTGACCTGGATATACGTCTTTACTCTTGGAAAATAAAAGATGCCACAAAAACCTCTTTCATCTACCAAATAGACCTGGTATTCTGGGTTATGGGGAAGCATTTTCCAATCCCTTCACTGAAGAATCTCCATGCATTCAGTAAAAACAACGTGTGATGAGATGAACATGGGAAATGCTATGAAGTCTACCTCTTGTAGGTCCAAATTGCATATTAACATACTACAGTTTCTGAGAAGTCCTATAATAAAGAAAGCAGTTTAATGTTGTTTAAGTGATCAAGCTCATTTCCTCAGGGGAAAACTGATTTCTCCTAAACACCCCTGGGAAGCTCAGTCTTAAGGAAAAGTGAGGACCAAATGAGCTAACACACATGCACCTGCAATGCTTAGTAAGCACGACCGCCGAGCAAACAAAACATCTTTATTTTTTGTCTCCCACATCCCTTGTCCCTTATTCAGTTGGCGTAACTTCCCCTACCTATTCTAGCAAGTCACATGACTTTTCTGCTCACCTTTGAATAATCAAGTACTGTGATGATGTTAAGTCTGAGTCCAAGTTCAGGAATGAGAATGCTCTGTCTAAGCTCTTCAGCTTAGCTCAGGCATGCTTCAAGCTGTCCTCAGCACTGGGGAAGGGGTCACTGCTGATTGCTCCAGACCCTGGCTTGCTGCTCCTCTCCTCATCCACTCTTGACTGAAGTTTGGACTTTTCCTGGGGGAGAGAGGAGAGCTATGGGAGAGGACAGCTCGTACTCTTCTAGGTGACTCTGCTCCCCCTGGGCTTGGTGGTGGTCAAGGCTGGTTCTTACTGGCAGGTTCCTTTCTGGCCTTTTCTGAGAGGTCCTGCTGAGCCCCAACTCCTGCAGTCCCCTTGGCTCAGGCTGGTACATCTGTGTTCTGAGGGATCCCTCCAAGCCCACAGACAAGCAGCAGGCAGCTCTGTACCCTGTGCCTTCCCTTCAGAAGACGGTGCAGCTTTAGAGGTAAAGTTATGCACTGATGGCCTTGACTTTGTGCTCTGCTGTTATGGTGAGTCTCTACCATGGCTACTTCTGGTGTGGGGAAGAATCCTCTCATCCCTGCTCTGACCATTCCTGTGGAGATGGCAAATCCAACATGGCAGCCTTGTCCTGCAGCCCCACCAGAGCATTTACTCAGCATTCATCCTGAGTGGGGTGAACACCCTCTGCCTACGTCCATGTAAGGTTTTTTGGGTGTGAGCCAGGCCCCAGGACTTGGGGCTCCAACAGTTGAAAGCCCTGGTCTTGGGATCAGAAGGCGATACTTGTATCCCTCCCTTTGGAGACTCAGTGAGGCAACTAAGAAATCCTCTCACCTTTTCCCTCACTTTAATTTAAATCCCTGGCCCTGCATTGGGCTCTCTGCTCAGCAGGGAGCCTGCTTCCTCCTCTCTCTCTCTCTCTCTATCTGCCTCTCTGCCTACTTGTGATCTCTGTCTGTCAAATAAATAAATAAAATCTTAAAAAAATAATTTAAATCCCTGGTCTGTTGAGGGATCCAGAAACAGAGTATCCTGATAGGTTAGGAAGTTGGCACATGGGAGGTATCATTCTCACATCACTTTGAACTCTTGACATCCATCATATGGGCTCATCACTTAAAATTCATGCTGAAATAGTATTGTTTTAACATCTGGTCACATATATCAAACTTCCAGCATTGCCTAACATATGATAGATTTGCAGAACAAGATCTTTGTTTTGTCTTCTCTTTCTCTTGAAATGAGAACTTCTCCATTTTTTTCTGAACCAGCTCCAATAATTTCTCCTCTGGCGAGTCCTTCCAGATCAATCACCCAAGAGTGGCAGCCCCTCCAGGGACACTTGCAGAGAGATTCCTTTGTTGCTGGGACCTGCCTGGGACTTGGGACCCTAGAATGGGAACAGCTACTATGTAAGCCCACTCAGGTCCAGAAAGGAGACCTGAATTCAGTGAGATCACACAGTCAGTTAGTGTCCAAGCCTAGAATAGACTGGGTGTCCTCACTCCCAAATGAGCCTTCAAATTAAGAGCAAACTGAGAAAACAAATACTAAGAGAGAGCGTATCAATTCCCCTCCTGATATTTGCTGACCATTCTTCCCCCTCCCTATTTCCAAGTAAAGAAGAGTATAGAGCATGTGATTTACGCTCACTACAGTTCACTCACTCATTTTGCTGTAACAACTCATTTATCTCCAGATCCGTAGAGATGCATAGCAGATCCTAAGGCAAATATTAACTAATACAGTCTCAAGTCCCTGCCACCAACAGGCAGGTGTTGGTAGCCCCTTGAGTGCCACAATTTGTAAATTGCCCCATTTAGGGATGGCCTTTTTTTTTTTTAATCCCCAGCTATTGAGATATAATTGAGATATAACATTGTATAAGCTTAAGATGTGCAATGTAGTGAGTTGATACATATCTATTGCAACATTATCACCACCATAGTCTCAGCCCCCCACCTCCATCCCATCACATAATTACATTTTTTCTTGTAGTGAGAACATTTAAGATCTATTCTCTTAGCAGCTTTGAAGCACATAATATAGAATTATCAGCTATAATCACCATGCTATGCCTTAGATCCCCAGAACTTATTAATCTTACAACTGAAAGTTTGTCTCCTCTGACCAACATCTCCTCATTTCTCCCACCCCCCAGCCCCTGGCAGCCATTACCAGACTCTCTGTTTCTGCATTGAGCTTTTCTAGAGCATAAGTATTTGTCTTCCTCTGATTTATTTCATTTAGCATAGTGTGGGTCTGGTCTTTATAGTTAATTCTGGAAAGCTATTTTTTTGTGTGTGTGCCTCTGAGGTCCCCGCAGCAGCTGATGAAGAGTTGCCTGGCTGACCGTCAATGCCTTATTTAGTTATATGTGCCCTGGAAGAAATCTGAGCTTCAAGCTCCAAGTGGGAGTGAGGTTTGATGACCTGGAAAGGAACACACCCTCCCCACCTAAGGAGAATAATGTCACCAAACCACCTCTTAACAATGACCAGCCCCTCAAGGGAAGGCTTTTTTTTTTTTTTTTTTTTTTTTATTCTTCCCCTCTCCTTTCAGAGAGTGGAGAAAGTCTCCATAGAGAATCATGTGATTTGGGAGTTCTCCGGCTAAAGATTAAACTTCCAAATCTGAGCAGAGCCAAACTGTATGATCTGATAGTCTGGATTTCTGGTGAGAAAACATCATGCTTGGCCCCCTCCTACTGTGAGAGAGGGATGGATCACTGCCCCATTGACACTGGACTTGGCCATATGACTTAATGTGATGGAGTGTTAGTAGGTGTGACATGAGCTTATGTTATTGTGTGTCTGTCACCTGTCATGAGGAAACTTGTCCTGGATAGCCACTCCTCATCCTAAGACAGTGGGAATTAATGAGATGCCTTTTTGCAGTGTTTATCAGTTTGTTCTTAGTTTGAAGGCTTATCTGGAAGGAATGAGAACTGGTTCTATCGCAGGTTCTCACACCAGCCAGCTACAGGATCTCACCAATAGCACATCTCGCTGGGTCTTTGTGGATTTGACTGTAAAAAGTCAAAGCCTCAAAAATCCATAGCAAGCCCAGCACAGCCACAGCTGACCTGCAGAGCAGTAAAGCAAGAAAACAAACACCTGTAGTGAGCCCCTGAGTTTTGGGGTGGTTTGTAACACAGCATATTTGTAGAAATAACTGATAGGCTGAGATAAAAAATACAAAGACCTCTGAATGGGATAGAACAGGTCCCCATGACTTGTTATGTGTTGGAAATTTTCCAGCTGAAAATAGAAAATTTTATCTTGGGCCATTGCAGCTATTGTAAGAAAAATAGCACGGGCCATTCCCCTGAAAATTCTGGGCAAGTCCAGACCCCACTGTGCTCTAGAGTGCTACACAGCTGGAAAGAGGTCTAGGTATCAAGCATGAGAGATTTGTCCTGTCCAGTGCATTCACTCCACCATCAGTAATGCTGAGCACATGCTACATGCAAGACACTGTGAGGGTGTCTAAGGGTTCTTGTCTTTTCACAGCTCTGCCAGAAAACCACTTTTATTCCTGCTTCAGGACCTTGGCTCTTACTGTTGCCTCTGCCTGGAATGGCTTTTGTGGAGATCCTCACCTGACACGTTGTGTATTTGTTTGTTTGCCGTCTGTCTTCTTCCATTACAGTGTAAGCTCCCCAAGAATTAGATAGAATCTCTTATTCACCATGGTATCCCCAACTCCTAAAACAGTGCCTTGTATGTTCTAGGTGCTCAGTAATTGTTCTTTTAACAAATGAGCAAAGTGCTTACAATGAAGCAAAGATGGGGGCATGAAGAGAAAGAATGGTGTGCATCTGGGACAAAAATGACCTGTGATAAATGTGTGCAGTGTCACCCGCTGGAGAGAACAGAGGTTCTAGAGTCCTACTCATTCTACCATCAGCTACCCAACAAGCTTGGGCAAGTTACTTGTATTTGCTAACATTGCTTTAGCTGCCCCTAACAAGGGGCCACGATAGTCACAGCTTAAACAATACAGTCATTTATTTGTCTAACTTAAAAGTCCTAGGAGGGGGATGCCTAAGTGGTTCAGTCAGCTAAGCATCTGACCCTTGGTTTTGGCTCAGGTCCTGATCTCAGGGTCATGGGATCGAGCCCCATGTCAGGCTCCACATTGAGCAGGGAGTCTGCTTCTCTCCCTCTCCCCTGCCCTTCACCACCACCTATGTGTGTGCACACACACAAGTGCACTCTCTCTCTCAAGCAAATCTTTTTTAAAATGTCCTAAGAGGTCGTCTTGGGCTGGTGTGATGTCTCTACAATCATCAGGGACCCAGGCTCTTTCTGTCTTAGTGCTCTGCCATCCTTACATGGCACTTCCAGCTTTGCCCAGATCAGGGGCTCCAGCTCCTCTTATGTCCACATTCCAGCCTGCAAAGAGGAGGAATGATGGAAGGGAAGTCCCCCCACCCCCCGCCACCCCGGCCTGCACCCTTCAAGGGCTGGACTCAGAAGTTCTACTCATCACTTCCATTCTCATCCTGTTGTGTAGAACTTAGTCTTATGGGCATGCCTGACTGCAAAGAAGTCTGAGAAATTAATTTTTAGCTTAGTGGTCATGTTCCCACCTGACACATTCTGTCATCACAGGAAGGAAAAATGCGTCAGTAGCAGTCCCTGGCACGTTCTTCCTACCATCCCACTCCCAGCCCTCGGCCCCTGTTCAGTTTATTTGTAGGATGTGTCTCACTGTGTCACAAAGAAATAAGATGAGTTATTTGGAAGTGTGCTGTCAGCTCCGAAGTTGTATCTGTACTTAAGTTATCCATCGTAAATGAGCGAAGAATGCCAACAGAGGGCTTTCGTAATCCTAGGACAAGAGGAGATTCGTTCTACCTGCAATGAAAGCAGATTATGTAGCAGGTAGTTTTTTTTTTTTTAAGATTTTATTTATTTATTTGAGAGAGAGACAGTGAGAGAGAGCATGAGTGAGGAGAAGGTCAGAGGGAGAAGCAGACTCCCCATGGAGCTGGGAGCCCGATGCGGGACTCGATCCCAGGACTCCGGGATCATGACCTGAGCCGAAGGCAGTCGTCCAACCAACTGAGCCACCCAGGCGTCCCTGTAGCAGATAGTTTTGAAGCTGGACATTGCAGTGTTGATAGGCATTTGCGAAGGAGGGAAATAAAGGCCACAGCAGGGAGCGGGGGTGCATGGAAAGCATCCCGGATGATGGGAAAAATAAGATCAAAGGTAATAAGTTAGAGGGAGGACAGGGTCAAGAGCAGGACAGTGGACCAGGACCAGGACAAGCAGAACCTTCATACCATGAGCAAGACCTAGGGGGACTGAGATGGGAGGGTGGGTAAGACATGATCTTCTCCACAATGACATCAGTGCCTGGAAGAAGATGGCCTTGGGAATTGGTGGGGAAGTCATTTAAGAGACTTAGGAGAGCCCCAGTGAGAAGGGCACAGGCCTGAGCCAGGGCTGTGAGGATGGAAAGGGAGGGCTGGATGTGAGGGCTCTAGCACAGGTAGGAGCACCAGACTCGGCAGTGGGTGGGCTGGAGTAGAGAATAAACAGGCACTGGGAGATTTGCCAGGTACCACTGACCAGGAGGGAGGCCCCAGGAGGAAGGGCAAATTCTGGAGGAAGAATGTAAATTCAGAGTGTCCAGTGTGAGTCTGAGCAGGCCCAAGTGGTGAGAAACTTGAGGTCTGCATATAAAACTTAGGACAAAGAACTAAAGAATTTACCAAAGTGGTAAGGATGCTTATTCAAAATCTTGTTGCCTCTTGGAGTGTGATCTAATGTCTAACAGCTCAGACAGCACAATTAAAATTCAGTCTTGGGGAATAACTTCTTTCCCTTCCTGGAGCTCTGGCTTCTGTAACTCACTCTTTATGCCCAAGTGAGGCTGGGCTGTGTCCTTACTTGACACATGGAGGACAGTGACAGAAGCCCTCAGGGTTAGGGAAAACATTCAGCCATTTCTTTCCTTTTCCCCAAACATACTCCTTTGGTCTGAAAACATCCAACCTTAGTCCTTGGTCCAGCTGTGAGAAAACCTTTCCAATTTTTGCTCCTAGTGGCAAGAAGAGGTTAAAAATATCCTCTTAAGCTGAATCACAGATGAAAAATGAAAACTGGTCAGGAGGATTGTGAATTTTTTTCCCCTTCAGAATTTTCCATCATTGCCATAAAATTGATTATGCAAACAAGTGCAAAATGATTTTGTTTAA